>NW_006159461.1:2791497-2832795 GCF_000334495.1 Tupaia belangeri chinensis | reverse complement strand
AGCACACAATTCCTATAGCAAAATCCTTTCCAAAAAAAAAAAAATATATATATATATATATATATATCTGTATAGATACATAGATAGATAGATATAGATATTTAAAACCTAATCCTGGTAAGGTCTCAGACAAAAATGAAGAACAGATTTTAGAAATTGGATGAGAGGCAATTCTGTTATAAAATAAGGGGGAAAAGTGTTTATGTAGGATAAAACTTATAAATAATGGAACTGAATATTTAGTTTTTCAAAGCAAGACTTTAAAGACTTTTTAAGCAAGATTGTTGCCTATGTCCTCCTATCTTTTTATTGAAAAGTGTGAGAAAAGAAATAAATTGCAAAAAGGCATTATTATTCAAAAA
Source organism: Tupaia belangeri chinensis (assembly GCF_000334495.1). Taxonomy (NCBI): domain Eukaryota; kingdom Metazoa; phylum Chordata; class Mammalia; order Scandentia; family Tupaiidae; genus Tupaia; species Tupaia belangeri. Next base: position 2,832,433 of record NW_006159461.1, on the reverse strand, counting down.
TGAACCAGAACTTAAAAATTTGGAAAATTTTCAGCCCATCCATGTTATAGAAAATGTGTGAATGTGTTGTGAAGACATCACCAAATATGGGCTATACTGTAACTTGAACAAATAAGATTATGGGACTAGCAAAACATTGCTCATTTCAACTTCAGCAGATAAGATGAGACAAAATGAAGAAAGCCTTTTTAACTACAGAGGATGGGATGATAGAGGGCTATTTGGCTGCAAACATAGTGTTCAAGAAAATGGAAGAATGACCTACTCAGCAATTCAGAGATCATCGGGATTTCCTCTTTGGTGTCAAAGCGTGGAGCAATCTCCTTGGTTTCAAAGGCCACAGGACCCCGCCAACACCTTTGAAGTGGAGCCTGCCCCTGAGGGCTGTGGGCATAATGCTGCTGCCTGGTGGAGTCAGAAGGCGGGGCACTGGGACAGAGGGGTTTATTGGCTTTTCAATTGAATTTAAAGATTAAAATTTGTTTTCTTCTTAGTCTACCAGAGGGCATAGGTATGCAATGCACACATGCATGTGCATCTGCATGTGTGTGTGTGCATGTGTGTGTGTGTTGTCCTGTTACATTTGTGTCTTTCTTAATTCTTTTTTCATTTGTCCTTTTGGAATAGGGATGTCTCTGCCATGCTTGTCCTAGCGAGAGAAGGTTTTTCTTGGTAACTTGAGTCTCATTCACGCTTGACGTAGATGAAGTTTTGGATTTAGACTTGAGAGTTGTTGTTGGGACAAAGTTATTAATACAACTTGCGGGATCATTAGAGTACAATTCATACTTTATTGCAGGTATGAAGGATATGAGTTTGGGGGCACCTAGTGAAATATTATAGACTAAATATTTTTGTCACCCTAAAATGTGGATGTTGATATTATAACCCCAGGCTGTATTCGGAAATGGGGCTCCTAGGGAAGAAATTAAGGCTGAAAGTGGTCATGAGGGTGAGTTTTAGGCTTGATAGAATTGTTTCCCTATGAAGAAGAAACACTAGAGGGCTTGGCCTTTCTGTGAGAACATGTGCTGAAGAAAGGCCATGTGAGGCGGGAGGGAAAACATGTCATCTACAAGTCAAGGACGAAACGCCAACAGAAACCCAATCAGTTATCTTGGACTTCCAGCCTCCAGAACTGTGATCGTATTTATTTCTGTTGTTGAACCATCTTATCTCTGGTATTTTAGTGATGGCAGGCCAAGCAGACAAATAAAGCCTACATATTTCTTTGGGGAAAATAAACACCTTTAATCGCTTGAGTCTTCTTATCCATTATTATGAATTCTCCAGCAGTGTGAATCTCCACTGATTTAGATCATCTTCGATATCTTAAAATAGAATTTTGTGGTTATCAGCATACAGGTATTATAAAAGTTTTGCTAAAATAATGCTTCATTGTTTTATTTTCTGTGGGAATATGAATGATATTGATTTGGAATTTTATTTCCATATGTACATTGCTATTACAGAAAAATTCAATAGCTTTTTTTAAAAAGAATTAATTTCTTTAACTTTATTATCTATTTATTTAAATTTGACCAGAGAGAGAGAGAGAAAGGGAGAATGCAAGCCACCAGGTCCAGGACGCGAACTGTGGTTAGCCATGCGGGAGTCCAGTGCCCTTAACCACCACGCCACCAGCTGGCCCCTCAATAGCTTGTTTTTAATGGTAATCTTATTATCTCATGACCTTGATACAGGTATTTTTAGTTATGATTTGTTTTTTAATTTTCTCAAGATTTTTGCAAATTGTGTGTATTGACAATTATGCTATCTGCAATGAAGAAGAGTTTTATTTCTTCCTTTCTAATGTCTTGTAATTTCTTCCTTTTATTCTTACACAGTGTTAAGAAATTCCAGTAAAATGTTGAGTACTATTGATGAGAACAGAAGCTCCTGTATTCCCAATAATTAGTAAAAACATTTCCTCTTTAATCATTAAGTATAATGTTATTTTTGTTTATTGTAGATATTTTTAAGTTAAGAATCTTCATGTCTATTTATCTTTTTCTACATTTGTATCATGTATAGGTATTGAATTTTGTAAAACACATTTTCTTCAATAAAATATATGATCATAAAAATTTTCTTCTTTAGTCAGTTTATATGGTGGATTGCATTGATCAATTTCCAAATTTTGAGCCAGTTGTATGACTGGAATAAACCCTATTAAGTCATGTTACATAATTACTTTTCCATATTGATGAATTGCATTTGGTAATAATTTTTAAGGATTTTCGTGTCTGTATTTATGATATATTTCACATATACATATATATTAAACACATACATGTATATATATATATTATATATATGAAATCTATTACATAATCAATTGTGAAATGTTTCCCCTTCTTATATATAGTAGATTATGTGTAATTGTTGTCAATTTTTTTTTTTTGGAGAGGTTTTCACTATAGGGCGCGTGCACTCGCCAGACAGAGAGAGACATAGAGACAGAAAGCGAGAAATCACCCCCCAGGGGGGATGGCCATGCCGCAATCCCTTCTCCTCCATTCTCCTCTCAGGATCTTGGGCACGCACGCACACGCGCCCGGCGTGAGTTTTAAGCCACCGGGTCCGGGACGCAAACCGCGGTCGACTACGTGGGAGTCCAGCGACATAGCCATTACGCTAACTGCTGGTTCCCGCTATGAAGTATTTTTAATAGTCATGGAGTTATTCAAATTATTATTGAGTATGATTTACTTCTTTGTGCTTTTTAAAGAAATGAGCTCATTTTATTTGTCAGGCTTGTTAAATTATGTGCTTCGAGTTGCTCATACAATAACATATCACTTTTTGATGTTTTTATGATCTGTGGTGATAGCTCGATATTGTCCATTATATATATATATCTATATAAATCTATACAGAACACTTGAAATCAAGTAAGGGGGTCCTGTGGCCAGGCAAAGCAAACCTGCGGCTTGGCTCTCTCATTTGTCATTCTTTTTTTTTTTTTTTTTTTGGTTTGGTTTTGGTTTTGCTATGGGTGCATGAGTTCACTGAGTTCACTGGAGAGAGTCAGAGAGAGGGAAAGTGAGAAATCACCCCAGTAGGGATGACCACACCACAATCCCTTCTCCTCCATCATCCTCCTAGGATTCTTGGCACACACACATGTGCCTGGTGTAATTTTCAAACTGCCAAGTCCAGGACTCAAACCACAATAGGCCACATGGGAGTCCAACACCTTAATCATTATGCCACCTGTTGACCCCTTGCATCTTTTTAAAACTTTTTATTCTCTCCTACTTATTAGTAATGACTTGTTTGTCACTCAGAAATTCTCACTTGGGACCAGCAGTTAGCATAATGGCTATGTCTCTGGACTCCCATGTAGTCGACCGCAGTTCGCGTCCCTGACCCGGTGGCTTAGAACTCATTCCAGGCGCATGTGCGTGTGTGCCCAAGATCCCGAGAAGAGAATGGAGGAAAAGGGATTGTGGCATGACCATCCCCCCCTGGGAGTGATTTCTCGCTTTCTGTCTCTCTGTCTCTCTCTATCTATCTGGCAAGTGCACGCATCCTATAGTGAAAACCTCTCCAAAAAAAAAAAAAAGAAATCCTCACTAATACTTTGGGATTCTATTGAAACTTTGTGATTACCACCTTAGTCTATTTTGTATTTTGGTTGCTATAACAAACTAATATCATAAATTGGTAGGTTGGATGGGAGTGCATGCATGCAGTCTCAATATGATTTTCATGACACGAGGTCCGAGACTCCATCTGGGGTCGACCACGTGGGATTCCAGAGCTTTAACCACCATATCACTTGCTGGTTCTTCTTTTCCTCTTCTTACAAAGTCACTAATGCCATGGAAGGCAGATAAGTCCTGATAGTGAGGAAGCCTGTATTGCTAACGGCAAGAGAAATCAAGAGAATTCTTTGTGATTGGTTTCAGAATAGTCACTATAAGGCGATTGAAATAAACCATTTATCTTTGAAGTGAATACCTTTCCTCCTACTCCTCACTGTAATCGCCTACATTTTTTCCTGCCTATTTTAATTTCTGTAGTACTTCAGTGATTCCTCTCAGGACTTACTGTGTTATGTTGCTTAACATACTCAAAAATTATAATAACTCCATCTCTGTTTAATCAAAATCATTCTTCCTGAAGTTCCCATTAGCTAGAAAATAGGGGGGAATCTGAATGAATATTAGTAATGGATAATAGTGAGAGTAGGTGACACTTTCATACCATTTTTCTATTCCCACCGTTCGTGTAAGCTCTTCACATACTAACTTATTTAGACGCCATCACAATGTTTGCGTTAAATAGTAATATTTTTTCATTTTAAAGGTAAGAATATATTTATGTGGATTTCTACTTCTATTAAGTAAGATAAGAAGGAAGAATGACTAAAAGCCAATTTTATTCTCCTCTTCCTCCTTTCTTCTTTTCCTTCTTTTTGTCTTCCCCTTCCCCTTCTTTCTCCTCCTCCTCTTACCCCTCCTCCTCTTCCTCCACTTCTTTCTCCTCCTCTCTTCCTCCTCCTCCTCCTCTTCTCCCTCCTCCTCTTTCACCTTCTTGTTCTTGCTGGCTAGTGCTTAAATGAAATTGCTGTTTTCATAGAAAATTGAGATGCAGAGGGTCAGGAAGTTGAGAAAACTTTTTGATTATTGTTTCGTATTTATGGTCAGACACTGGAGCAGAAGTCAAGGATGTTAAGAATAACTGGAAGGCCAGCAGATGGCATAGTGGTTAAGGTGCTGGACTTCCACATGGCTGACTGTAGTTTGAGTCCTAGATCTGGTGGCTTGAAAATCACATCTGTGTGAGTGCCCAAAATCCCAGGAGAAGAATGGATGAGAAGGAACTGTGGCATGGCCATTCCCCGTGGGGGTGATTTCTCACTTTTTCTCTCTTGAGAGTAGGTGACACTTTCATACCATTTTTCTATTCCCACCGTTCGTGTAAGCTCTTCACATACTAACTTATTTAGACGCCATCACAATGTTTGCGTTAAATAGTAATATTTTTTCATTTTAAAGGTAAGAATATATTTATGTGGATTTCTACTTCTATTAAGTAAGATAAGAAGGAAGAATGACTAAAAGCCAATTTTATTCTCCTCTTCCTCCTTTCTTCTTTTCCTTCTTTTTGTCTTCCCCTTCCCCTTCTTTCTCCTCCTCCTCTTACCCCTCCTCCTCTTCCTCCACTTCTTTCTCCTCCTCTCTTCCTCCTCCTCCTCCTCTTCTCCCTCCTCCTCTTTCACCTTCTTGTTCTTGCTGGCTAGTGCTTAAATGAAATTGCTGTTTTCATAGAAAATTGAGATGCAGAGGGTCAGGAAGTTGAGAAAACTTTTTGATTATTGTTTCGTATTTATGGTCAGACACTGGAGCAGAAGTCAAGGATGTTAAGAATAACTGGAAGGCCAGCAGATGGCATAGTGGTTAAGGTGCTGGACTTCCACATGGCTGACTGTAGTTTGAGTCCTAGATCTGGTGGCTTGAAAATCACATCTGTGTGAGTGCCCAAAATCCCAGGAGAAGAATGGATGAGAAGGAACTGTGGCATGGCCATTCCCCGTGGGGGTGATTTCTCACTTTTTCTCTCTCTGTCTCTCTCTGGCAAGCACACATGCCTTAGGGCATAAACCTTAAATAAATAAATAATTGGAAGTTCGATGTTTAATTTTGCTGATTTGCTCTGCTTCACTGCATGTCTTATCACATCTGGTGCCTTTAACTTGTTAGATTTCTGCCTGTACACTCACAGTGGAGTCCATGCCAGTGTCAGTGGGAGCAAGGCCATCTCTTTGGAGGAAGATGCTCATTATTAGTCGGGAATATAATACCCAGAGTCTTCTTAGGATGAATATGTTTAATAACTGACACTCTATAAGACCTTGCTGTGGCCAGGTGCTGGAATAGCTGGCACCTCGACTGGCACTGGCCTCAGTGACTATGGCTCATTTGTGTCATCCCAGCTACTTCAGTGTCAGCGGTCTACGTCCACTTGGTGGCAACCTTTCCAGCCCTTTTATGCTTCTGCTTGCTTAGTGTCTTTGAGCCTTGGGTGGCCTCCGCATGGAAACTCATCCACCATTTGCGCCCTTTTGCTCACACTCTAGGTTTTATGTAAAATGTCATTTCTCAACGGGGCTTTCATTGACAGAACTTCTTGATAGCATCACCAAGAGTGAGCTACATCTCCTTGTCTCCTTTGTGTACATAAAGAAACTAGGAGAGACAGTCTATTAATTTGCACAAGGTCACCAAAGGGAAAATGACAAGGACTGGGTGTCAACGCAAATTCCCTGCCTACATAAAGAATTCAGGCTGGCCAGTAAGCTAGAGCCTAAGACAGAGAATGGCAGTCACCAATCTGAGTTGTCCTGGTGGCTCATATATCTCAAATTGGTCACTGGACAGATCAGCAACTCAGAACGTTAATGAGCACAAAAGACAGAGGCCCCAGGAAACTCATGTTATTTATGTATTTGGAGTTGAAGCAAAAAAACGAGCAAGACAGCGAACAGGTAAAGAATGAATGAATATGAAGGTAAGACAATAACAATTAGAAATACTAAGAGAGAATAGATTTAGAGGAAAGGAGCTTCAGGGATGTATAGGTGTACAAAAATAGCAAACAAATATAACATATTTTGGAATGCTAGAAGAAAGAAAAGAGAGTGATTAAAAGTTATTTAAAGAAATAATTATATGCAAACTTGGTTGCCTAGATTTACAAAACATTATACCTATAGATTCAGGAATACAAATGGAATAAAGCCAACAAATGACAAATCACATCATCATGTAACTATGTCAAACACAAATTTTTATGTTACAACTGAAAGACAAAGAAAACTTAAATGTCTTAGGATAGTTTCATACTGAGAAAAAGGCAACTGTAAAACATAGAGAAAAAATACCTCATTACAGAGAATAAAATGAAAGCAATAGTTAGAATGATATAGTATTTTGCTTCAGAAACTATAATGACCAGAAGTAGCACAACATTTTTCAAGTATTGTAGGAAAGAATTTTCAACTTATAAATCTATACTCAGTGGCAATATTATTAAAGTATAAAAGGGAAATCAAGACATTTTTCAAATGAAGGAAAGCCACGGAAATCTGTGGGCAGCACACTTACCTGCCAACAATGGATAAAAGATGTTTTTTAAGCAGAAAAATAAATGCTAACAGAAAAAATTTGGGACATTGGAAGAGAGAAAAAATATTGAATTCAATAGCTTTTTAAAAAAATTTTCTAAATTATGTATGATTGTAGCAAAAATTATAACACTGCCTGATGATGTTCTCAAAGCTATCACATCATAAAAAGAGGCAGGTAGGGATGTAAAGAAAAGTAAAATGGCTATTTTGAACTGATAAATAACGATATAAGTAGACATAATGTATGTAGATACCATGTAGTAACTATAATATCAATGATAAAACTAAGAACATTATAAATAAATCAAAATAGAATTCTGGAATAAATGCTTAAGTAACCTATAGGAAGGGAGAACAGATATTTTTTTTTAAATACCAGATAAATAAAAACAGAGAATGCAAATAAAAAACAAGACCGAAAAATGAATGACAGGCAAGGGCTGGGAGGTGGCATGGTGGTTAAGGGCACTGGACTCCCACATGGTCAACCATGGTTCCAATCCCAGATCTGGCAGCTTGCTTTCTCACTTTCCCGCTCTCTCACTTGCCCTCACTTTGTCCCTCTCTGGTCAAATTAAAAAATAAGTAAATAAATAAATAAAATTAAATAATTCTTTAAAAAAATAAACTATAAACATATGACGTTATATGAAAAACCATTACTCTTAATACACAAATTAAAACAAAAAGTTTGGCAGATTGTACTATTAAAAAATTACCCAACCTCAGCTGTCTACAAGAAACTTATTTATTTATTTGAGAGATTTTTTTCTATAGGGCGCGTGCGCTCACCAGAAAGACAGAGACGGAGAGACAGAAAGCAAGAAATCACCCTCCCCAGGGGGGATGGCCACACCACAATCCCTTCTCTTCCATGCTTGTATCGGTATCTTGGGCACACAAGCACATGTGCCCGGCGTGAGTTTAAGCCACCAGGTCCAGGACTAGAACTGTGGTTGACTACATGGGAGTCCAGCAACACAGCCATTATGCCAACTGCCGGTTCCCAAAAAACTTATTTCAAATATAATGATAAATAGAGATTGAAGTAAGAGTGGAAAAAGATATGCTATGCATACATTAAGCAATTAAAAAAAAAACAAGAATAAAATAGGTTCAGATGAATAAATTATCAAGGATAGACATAAGTATTATGTAATGATAAATGAGTCAACCACAAGAAGATATAGCCAGATTAAGTACAGGACCAAGCAGGTGGTATGGTGATTAAGGCCCTGGACTGCCACTTGGCCAACCATAGTTCTAGTCCTGGACCCAACAGCTTACATTCTTTCCTTCTCTCTCACTTTCTCTCTCTCTTCCTGGTGAGTACATATGCCCTATAGCAAATTAAAATAAATAAAAATGATAAATAAAATAAATAATTGTAATAAATTAATAAATAATGCGTATACATCCAAAAAAGGAGATGAACTATGTGTGAAGCACTTATTAATAGAACTGAAGTGAGAATAAACAAAATCTCAATTATAATTTGAAACACCAACAATCTTCTCTCAATTGATAGAACAACTACACAAAAATATCACCAAGATGAAAGAACTCAACAAATTACTTGACAAAATATAACATTTATGGAATAATCCACATCATACATCAGCAGATTGCATTCTTGTCAAGGACAGATGAATGTATATCAAAATATACCATACTGGGGCCAACTGGTGGCATGGTGGTTAAGGTGCTGGATCCCCACATGGTCAACTGTGGTTTGAGTCTTAGACCTAGCAGCCTGAAAATCATACTAGGTGCATGTGCATGCATACCCAAAATCCCTAGAGGAGAATGTAGAAGGAGGGATTGTAGTGTGGCCATCCCCACTTGGGGGGACGATTTCTCATTTTGTCTCAGTCTCTCTCCGGCAAGAACACACACTCTAAGGAAAAAAACCTAAAATAAAAACAAAATAAACCATATCCTGAGACATAAATAAACATCAACATCTAATTGTACAGAGTGTACTCTCTGACCACAACAGAATTGAACTAGAAATCAATAACAAAGCACATAATGAGAAATTTGTAAAAACTTGGAACCAAACAATATAGTTTTATATAATTCATAGGTCAAAGACAGAAACTTCAAAAAAGACTGATATATGGGACCAGTATTTAACGTAATGGTTATGTCGCTGGACTCCCACGTAGTCGACCATTGTTTGAGTCCTGGACCCGGTGGCTTAAACTCACGTCGGGTGCATGTGTGTTGGTGCCCAAGATCCCGAGAGGAGAATGGAAGAGAAGGGATGGTGGCGTGGCCATCCCCCTGGGGGTGATTTCTCGCTTTCTGTCTCTCTATCTTTCTGGTGATCACATGTGCCCTATAGCAAAAGCCTCTCCAAAAAAAAAAGACTGATATAGAAAGAACAAAAGGACATTGCTATGGTTTGAATGTCCTCTTCTAAAATCATGTTGAAATGTCATATAATTTTAATAGTATTAGGAGGTAGGTCCTTTCAGAGGTAACTAGAATATAAGGTCATTATAGTAGGGATCCCATGACGTTAGTGGCTTTATAAGAAGAGTAGGAGATAATTAAATTACAAGCTTCCTCTGCCTGGCCATGTGACGCCCTCCACCATGTTACGACGCAGTAAGGTAGCCCTCATCACACGCCAGTCCATCATCTTTGCACCGCTCAGACTACAGAACCATCAGCTAAATAAACTTCTATTCTTTACAAATTAGACTCCTATTTTCAGCTACAGCAATAGAAAACAGACTAAGACCAAAAATTGGTAACAAAAAGTGAGCCTATTGCTAATAATAAATACCTGAAAATATAGAAGTATTTTTGAAACTGGGTAAAAGGAAAGCCTGGAAGAATTTGAAGAAGCATGTTTTTAAAAACCTGTTCAGCAAGCAGTAGAGCATTAAGGATGATTTAGTAAGGATTCAGAAGAAGACAAAAAGATCAGAAAAAGCCTGGAATTTCTTAGCAATTAAGTAGTGATGACCAGAATGCTGATAGAAATATAAGCAGTAAAAGTAATTCTGATGAGATTCCAGTGTGAACTGAGGAAAAAAATATTGGAAACTGCAGACAAGATCATTCCTGTTATGGACTGGTAAGTATTTGGCTGAATTGTGCTCATGTCCAAGGGTTTTATGAAATGTAGGACTTCAGGGTAATGAATTAAGACATCTGTCAGAGTAAATATCTTAAGCAGCATTTTGGAGGCTAAATAACTGATTTTTTTAAAGTTTTTTTTAAAGTTTATTTATTTCTTCATGTTAATGTGAGAAAGTCACTCTCAATGGGTTTTCATGCTATAATTCTCACCCCACCCTGCAACCAGTCAGAATTACAAGGTGCACCTGGTATGTTCAGATAGATGTGGGATATTGCCCCAGAACCTTCAAGTGTGGCTTCCAGTGTTTTGAAAGAGTGATTCTACTATCTGTACTAATACAGCTGGGCCTGCGTGGCTACCTTTAATCATATACACTAAGCTATAAGACAGGAAAATAGTGACTTAAAGATATAGTTAATTAATATTCTATAAGCAAAAGGGAAGCAACATAGAAAGATATGGAATAATTTAACCTGATCATGTAAAATGGAAAGAAGCATGTTTAAGGGGGGGAAAGTAAGGGTGTGGTCTACTGGCCATTTTCTAAATTAATTAGTATGGATAAAAGGATCATTAACAGTGAAAGAAAGACTCTAAGGTCATTTCAGAGATCTTCAAGGCTGTCTCTTCCATCTTATGTCCAGAAGTCTAGGAGAGCAGAATGGTTTCAGAGTATGGGCCTGTGACACACCTCATAGACTTGCTGCCCAAAACCAATTATTATTTGCTTCCCATGTTCCAGTGCAGCTACCTCTTCTTTGGTTCAAGTGGTCCAAAGGGTGGCTTGACCAATCATTCAGGAGGGTTCAGGTGGTAAACTTTGGCTGCATGGAGTGCTAATTTTGCAGGTATACAGAATGTAAGAGATGTGACAAAATAAATGCCTCTATCTAGATGTCAAAGACTGTCTTATACAACAGGAGGAATCAGGCAGAGACATATTGCAATGATGAAGGAACCACTGAGAGCCTCGTAGGGCAATTCCAAGAGGACATGTGACGTCTGAGCTGTTGCAAAGAGTCTCACATGGACAATTCTTAGTGGAGCCATAGGGGCAGCGCCATGATTTAGACCCCGTAACTATAGTGCTACTAACGTGAAACACCAGCCTAGGAGAAGTGCAGGGATGATATTGCAACCCAAGAGGGCTAAAGTGTGGACTGAGCCAGGCACGATAACAGGAGGGACTGACTGAGACTATGGGCAGGAGTAGCTAGATTTTACTCTGCCATAAAAAAAAATAAAGATTCACACTACAACATGAATAAACTCTGAGTATGATATCCAGAGTGAAAACAGTCAGGCAGGAAGAGCATGCATTAAATCATTTCATTTATGTGAAATCTCCAAAAACAAGTCAATTCACAGAGAGAGAACATGCACTTACAGTCATCAGGAAGTGAAGGGTAGAAAGAATTTGAGAATGCCGGCTAATATTGAGGGAGTTATTTTGGAATGCTAGAAATGTTTTGGAACTATGGGGGCCAGCAGGTGGCAGGAAGGTTGTGTCACTGGATTCCCACATAGCTAACTATGGTTTGAGCTCTGAATGTGGTGGCTTAAAAATCATGCCAGGTGCATGTGTGTTCATGCCCAAAGTCCCAAAATCATGTTAGTTGCATGTGTGTTCATGCCCAAAATCCCAAGAGAAGACTGGAGGAGAAGGGGCTGTGGCTTGGTCATCCCCTCTGGGGATGATTTCTTACTTTCTCTCTGTTTCTGTTTGGCAGTTGAATACACTCTATAACAATAACTGAAGCTATATATATATAGTAACTAAATAGAAGTGGCAGTTGTACAATATTGTAAATGTAGTGCTACTGAAATTATCATGATTTATTCACATTAAAATATTAATTTTAGGGACCAGTTCATGGCATAATGGTTATATCACTGGACTCCCTCTCTCGAACTCAGTTCGAGTCCCAGACCCGGTGGCTTAAAACTAAGGCTAGGTGCATGTGCATGCCTACCTGAAATCCTGATAGGAGAATAGATTGCGGTGTGGCCAAACCCCAAGTTGTGATTTCTCAATTTCTGCCTTTCTGTCTCTCTGTCTCTGATGAGGACATGTGACCTATGTCAAAAATCTCTCTCAAACAAAAAAAAAGAAAAGAGAGAGGGACCAGCAGTTAACGTAATGGCTATGCCACTGGACTCCCACATACTCGACCGCGGTTCAAGTCCCGGACCCGGTGACTTAAACTCACGCTGGGGCTGTGTGCATGTGTGCCCAAGATCCTGAGAGGAGAATGGAGGAGAATGGATTGCGGCGTGGCCATCCCCCCTGGGGGGTGATTTCTCGCTTTCTGTCTCTCTGTCTCTGTCTGGCGAGTGCACACACCCTATAGCAAAAAGCTCTAAAAAAAAAGAAAAGAAAAGAAAAATTAGGAGCCATCAGGTATCGTGGTGGTTAAGGTGCTGGACTCCCACATGATTGACAGTGATTTGAGTCCCAGACCTGGAGGTTCTCTTTCTCTCTCTCTGTCTCTCTCTTGTGAGTGTGTGTGCCCTGTAGTAAATTTAAATAATAATTATTAATAAATAAAATTAGAAAATAATTAGAAAAGAAGAAAAAATATTTAATTTTTTACTGTGTGAATTTCACCTCAATAAATTAATTTTTAAAACAGTGATTAATTATCACTTACGACACTATCTATGGAAAAGTATATCTTAAGTTATAAACAATAAGCTGACAGCGGAAGTTTAAATACACCTCAGTCTTGAAGTAGAAAATGCTTCCATAAAGGGAAAACTAATGTGAGATAAAGAGATTAGATAGAATGCTACTGAAAGAGGTGACTATGGCAACACAATCATTTTCAGGAATGATATAATTTGGTTCCACACAATTATTTTATGGAAACTGTTGCAAATCAGATCTGTGAATCCTATTACTGTACATTGAAAATCAATTAGAAATGTCAACATAATATATTCAAGGTTGCTTGATTTTGATTCCTTGGTTTCACTTATTTATTGAATAAATTCACTAAGTCAAGGAAAGCAGAGTTGAAGCAGCTTCTTTTATACCGAATATTTTTAAGAAGGCTGGTTACTGCGAGATAGCCGAGATTTTTACCCTCTGCCTGTCACTCTGATTATTTTTACCCTTCAGAATGCATTTCACAGAACGGTAAATTCACAGTTGCCACCCAAGTTCCTGAGTACATCTCTGCTGTGTTTGTATGTTCTTCAGAGCTTAATGTATAATGTTTTAATTTTGAAGCATTCTAAATATATCTCTATCATCTATATGTTTTCCAGTGCTTACTTTATACTGTTTTAATTTTGAGGTATTTCTTGTGTATGGTTTTCTTGAAAAAAGTCACTCTAAATACAAAATCTAGTTACTAGAATATGCTTATGACAATGCAAGAAAAGAAACATAATACATGAAATAATGAAAATGAGAAGTACAGGGTAACATCAACACTTGTTTTCGTGTTTCGTCAGTCGATGTTTACATAATTGGCACTTCCATCTAGGAACAAACTCAAGTAAATATTTTGGGAAATTAAAGTATTATGTTAATCACTAAAGTCATGTAATGCCTTCCTTAATTGTTAATGTTTTTAATTATTCAACAATAAAAATAAAAACTTTTCATTAAGTATCTGATATGTTCCTGGCAGGATGCTAGGTGGTACATACTCAAAATTAAGCGAAAGTAGACAGTTTCTACCTTCACGAAAAATGAAATTCAGAAGGAGAGGTGATAAACTAAAGAAGCCGTAACAATAAAGGTGACCAAAGTGTGAGGACACAATAGCAAGAATTCGGCTTCACAGATGGCAGAGAAAGCGAAAAAAGTTCTCTCTGCAAAGTTTTTGAATTGTCTTTACATATTATTTGGAAGTGTTAGTGTGAAGTTGTCTAGCCCTTCCTGTGCTGATGGAGGCTATAATTAAGACTAATATTTAAGGGTCGACGTTCTGTGAGGTTGATCCACATGGGAAACTTTCAGGCTTGCATCTGGGGCCCTCCCCGCATATGCCAGAATCCCACGCCAAGCTCCTCTGCTGGCTGAGCCTGGGGTGGAGGGCAGCATGAGGAACTGGCTCAGCCAGCGGAGGACATAGTCCTGTCCTGCTGTCTGTCTCCGACTTATGGAAGAAAAGAAACAAACAATACTATATTTACCCATGGGCACAGAAGCCAGCCAAGGAATCTCGAACTGAAATGAAATGTGAAGATAATGGGACCCGCCATTGTGTACATAACAACTGTGGGCCAGACAGGATCTGTGTGTATCAGGGAATGTACATGCCTGGCTCTAATGCTCCTCCAAAGACTAATTATGAGGGGAGAAAAACGACGTACAAGAATTGGCGTCAAAAATAAGTCACCATCATAGGTACTATGAGATTAAATATATACATTTTATGGCATAATATCTGGAAGATTATGGGGAGTGAATGCTCTTTTAAAATGTAGAAATCCTAGAGGTGACCGCAAGAATAACTGCAATGTGTTTACTCGTAAAGAACTGATGATTTTTTCATATAACTTCCTCTGAGTTTCATGCAATAGGCCATTTTAAAAGGAAGTACTCTGTAATTAGAGAGGCCAGCATAACTAAACGCCATAACTATGTCACATAAAGTGCTGAAACTAAAAAATAAAATATACTTAAAAAATATATATTAGTCAGGGTTCTCCTAAGAAACAGAATCAACCAAGTTGCTCCTTTTCTCTCGTGCGAGTTAGTGTAAGGATTTGGTCACACCATTATGGCGTCCCATTATGGAGTCCCATTGTCTACCATTTGCAAACTAGAGACTCAGGAAAGCTGGTGGCATAAGTCTAAGTCTAAAGGTCCAGTGTCAATTTGAGAGCAGGAGAAGACAACGCCACAGCTTACGATTGGGACGGAATTCAATTCGCATCCATGCTTGTATTCCTAGGGTCTTAGTGAGTTAGAGGACACCCACTCACAGCGAGGAGGGTGATTGCTTTCCTCCACTCACCACCTCAAAGGCACATCTCTTCCAGGAGCACCATCACAGACACACCAAGAAATCACGCTCAGTCACATATCTGGGCATTCCATAGCCTAGTCAAGTTGTCACAATATAAAGATTATGAAGGTCACAATAGAGAAATTAAAATATTAAGGGAGGATAACATCATGGAATTCTTCGATTTTGAAAAATAGATGAGTTAGGTTTGTACCAGAAGGGCTTTACAAACAGTATTTCTAATCAATGTAATGGGCATTATAGCTCACTTTTATAGGAATGGTATGTAGTTGGTGTGTATGTGTGTATGTACACACTCATGTTTGTGGTTGGCTCCCAGGGAGTACAGAAAGCTTCGCAAGCGCATATGCCTCACTTGCAGTTAGGGTCACAAGGAGCACAAAGATGCTGCAGTTTATGCACAAATGGTTTTGGCATATTTTTGGCATACATTCATCTCCTGCTTAATGCTGGTTTTGTTGATTTTTTAAGAATAAAAAGAAAAAATAGGAGTTTTGCATAATCACATTATGTTAAAATTCTGACATACAATTTATCTAACTCCTTACAATTTATTTCTCATTGTTTACGTATCAGAAATATTTTTTTTCCCTCAGTGTGCTGTTTTGAGAATAAGTAGATTAATTTAATCAAACTCTGAAGCAAGTTACTCAGTATCAACTCCTTCTTGACCTCTGGACACAAAGACACTGAGATAAAATAGTAACAAAAGCCAACAGAAGTTTAAAAAAATTACTCTGTAATTAGAGAGGCCAGCATAACTAAATGCCATAACTATGTCACATAAATGTGCTGAAACTAAAAAATAAAATATACTTTTAAAAAGTGTATTAGTCAGCGTTCTCCTAAGAAACAGAACCAACCATATTGCTCTTTCTCTCTCGTGCGAGTTAGTGTAAGGATTTGGTCACACCATTATGGCGTCCCATTATGGAGTCCCATTGTCTACCATTTGCAAACTAGAGACTCAGGAAAGCTGGTGGCATAAATTTCAGTCTAAGTCTAAAGGTCCAGTGTCCATTCGAGAGCAGGAGAAGACAACGCCACAGCTTACGATTGGGACGGAATTCAATTCGCATCCATGCTTGTATTCCTAGGGTCTTAGTGAGTTAGAGGACACCCACTCACAGCGAGGAGGGTGATTGCTTTCCTCCACTCACCACCTCAAAGGCACATCTCTTCCAGGAGCACCATCACAGACACACCAAGAAATCACGCTCAGTCACATATCTGGGCATTCCATAGCCTAGTCAAGTTGTCACAATATAAAGATTATGAAGGTCACAATAGAGAAATTAAAATATTAAGGGAGGATAACATCATGGAATTCTTCGATTTTGAAAAATAGATGAGTTAGGTTTGTACCAGAAGGGCTTTACAAACAGTATTTCTAATCAATGTAATGGGCATTATAGCTCACTTTTATAGGAATGGTATGTAGTCGGTGTGTATGTGTATATGTACACACTCATGTTTGTGGTTGACTCCCAGGGAGTACAGAAAGCTTCGCAAGTGCATATGCCTCACTTGCGGTTAGGGTCACAAGGAGCACAAAGATGCTGCAGTTTACGCACAAATGTTTTTGGCATACATTCATCTCCTGCTTAATGCTGGTTTTGTTGATTTTTTAAGAATAAAAAGAAAAAATAGGAGTTTTGCATAATCACATTATGTTAAAATTCTGACATACAATTTATCTAACTCCTTACAATTTATTTCTCATTGTTTACGTATCAGAAATATTTTTTTTCCCTCAGTGTGCTGTTTTGAGAATAAGTAGATTAATTTAATCAAACTCTGAAGCAAGTTACTCAGTATCAACTCCTTCTTGACCTCTGGACACAAAGATACTGAGATAAAATAGAAACAAAAGCCAACAGAAGTGTAAAAAAATGACTAACAGTTTAGAATAATTCTGGTAAATGACAAATTTAATTCTTGTTTGAAACGGAATGTGTTAGTGTCTACTCGTGATGCGTGTTCCAAAAGAGGATCATTTTACGTTTTCAAGTCATAAAGGTAGATGCCAAATAGAGTAGAATACACCTCCATGGTTACAGTCGGTGATGGACGCGACAGGGTCACAGGGACAGAGGCTGAGTCAGCACAACGTGTCCTGCATCTGTGAGACACAAAGAAGCTGCTTTTGGAAAAATATTTAAGACTCAAATAAAATTCAAATGCTTGAACGCTTATGTAACATCTCTACACATGTCCACAGACAACCTATTTTGAAAGTATTTACTCAGGCTAATTAGCAGTGTTCTGGTCTATCCGTGCTACACTCTGTATTATGTAATCATGCGCTGTTCCAGCAATGACAACAGGAAACCCAGCATCTGATGGATTGACTGCACAATAAATGTGTAGCATTGTAAAATAGGCTAGTATTTTGCATATTATGTCATTGTGTATAATATATACAGAGAGGCCTCAAAGCAAACAACCCTGCTGATGCTTGGGTTTCAGATGTCCAGGCTCTAGAATGATGTGAAAGTGAATTTCTCTTGTGTTAACCATCTAGTCTATGGTGCTTTCCTGTGGCAGTGTCTGAGCAATCTAAGGTAGCAGGCAATTTTGGACACAATGTGCCTAGGTATTTCAATTAGGAAAAGATGGATTTTTTCTAAACACATGATGTTAGAACAACTAGACATATACTTAAAAATATGAATCTTAGTATTTCACAACATTTACAAACCTTGTAAAAATTGACAATGAACTTACATGTAAAAAGGTAAAACTATGAAACTTATAGAAAACAATAGCATAAAAGTTTGACAGACTTTTGGTAGCAACAATTTTTTAGGTCACAAAAATCTCTTGAACACAAAATCTGAAGCTGTAAGATAAATCTGTGAATAACTTTTATTTGTGTTTCTCCATTTTTATATGATTATATGAGATAGACTCTAACCTGTGATCTGATTTTATAAGTGAAAAATGATTTTTACATGTTTATAAGGAAAAAAATGTGATAGAAATTGTAAGTGGTCCTTAAAGGCTAACATTTACAGACAAAAGAAATTCAAGCACTGCTTTCTTTATCACATAAGGCTTAAATGTATACATTTTCTTTCTTTCTTTCTTTCTTTCTTTCTTTCTTTCTTTCTTTCTTTCTTTCTTTCTTTCTTTCTTTCTTTCTTTCTCTTTCTTTCTCTCTTTCTTTCTTTTTCTTTTTAATGTTTTTGGCATAGAGCGTGTGTGCTCACCAGAGAGAGACAGAGAGAGGGAAAGTGAAATAACAGCACCCCCTCCCAGGGTGGGATGACCATGGGACAATCACAATGTATCACAATTTTTGCTTTACATACTTTGAAGTTGTATTAATGCATATACATTTAGGATTATTCATTTAGTGTTTTGAAAAATTGAGTCCTTTATCATTAAGCAAGATGTTCTTGATCTCTGCTGATAAAATCTCTTATTTTGATGGTTTGACTATTTTTTATTACTCGCTGAAGATGTAAATAATCTTAAAATGGAGTTGGTATTTGTTTTCCTTCCTATGTAGATTTTTTTCCTTTCTTTATTCAACATTAGTAATAAGAGCATCTTATTTTTTAGTTTTATTGAGGTATAATTGATTAATAAAATTGTGTACATTTAAGGTGTATAATGTGATGATATGCATCGTGAAGCAATTACCACAATTAAGTTAATTAATAGGTTCATCAGCTCACAGTTGCCTTTTGCTTTTTTTTTTTTTTTGGTGAGAATGCTTTGTTTGGACTTACTGAGATAGGAGATAAGCACACACATATAGTTAGGGTGCAGACTCGTGAGCTGGAGCTTGCCTACAAAACAGAGTCACTCTGATCAAGCTTGTAATACAAATCGTTCTGCTCTCACCCAACATCAGTCACTAGAAACCGCTCGCAGCCTGAGCTGCGTACAGCCTGCTCAGATAACCACGGCTGCACCTAACATTTTCCGTGTCGCTGCAGTGTTCCAAAGAAGATAGTCTCTCTTGGTCTGGAGACACTGAGCAAAAGACCTCGACCAGATCACCCCAATGTCCTACATTACTACTTTGACTGATTTTTTTTTAGTAACAGAAAGAGGAAAGAGAGAAAAAGGGAGAGGCAGGTACTTCTGAGAGTCTTACCATCGCAATCCTCTGCATCAGCCACCGGGTAGCTAGGAGTATGGCACCTGCTGCCATGCCTATCCTGTAGCACATGCTGCCATGCCTGTCCTGTGCCGAATGGTGGGGTCCAAACCTGGGCTTCCTGTGAGGCCCCAGCTTCATGCAGTGGCACCGTAACACCTGAACCACCCCAGCTGAGCCCAGATATGTTATGATTCGTTTTTTAAGACGTATGGTATCCATTCTATTATTTCACCAATATCTTCTCATTTAAATTGCAATTTTTGTTGGTGAGCAAGTGTACTTAGTTCTGATTTTTTTAAAAAATCCAAGTGAAGGGGAACCAGCAGTTAGCGTAATGGCTATGTGGCAGGACTCCCACGTAGTCGATCATGGTTCGCGTCCCGGACCCGGTGGCTTAAAACTCATGCCGGGTGCGTGTGCGTACCCAGGATCCCAAGAGGAGAATGGAAGAGAAGGGGTTGCGGCGTGACCATCCCCCCTGGGGGGTGATTTCAAGTGCTACTTATTTAGTTGGTTAATTATATTTTAAAACACTTAAGAATAAAAATATATACATTTTATATTTGCCATATTTTTACCACTCCCCACTCCATTTGTGTATGCCGTGCACATCTGCTGACCATGAGTTCCCATAACTCTTGTTTATTTAACTTTTAAAAATTCCACCCTAATTTTTAAAAACTATACTGTCTGGGAAGAGAATGCTGAGCTAGTAGCTTTGATTTTTTTCATTTGCTACTCCACAGCACTCAGCATTCTACCAATGGGAAGAGTATCATAGTTCTTACCCTCGTTCCTCTGGGTGTCTAAGGGTTTCAAGTTTTTAATTTTTAACATTCTGAATTGAATAGACTGTGTCTAGATCTATGTATAAGTATGTGTGTGTGTGTGTGTGTGTGTGTGTGTGTGTGTTCTCTTTTACAATCTGTTGAGTTGCTTTGCTCTGGAGTTTATTGTTTTTCATTAACTCCAGACACTGTTCAGCCATTATGTCCTTGTGTGTGTGTATATTATTATGTAGGGGCCAGCTTCGTTCTTTTACACACGGACATCTAGATGTCGCTCCAACATTTGTTAAAAACATTCTTCTTCAGTCATTGAATAATCATGGCACACTTACCCAAATTTGGTTGACCACAAATGTAAGGGTTCACTTCTGGACTCTCAGTTCTATTTCCCTGATGGACATGTCTGCCCAGAGGCCAGTACCACACAGTCGTGATAACTGCCATTTTAAAGTAGAAAAAGTTTTGAAATTCAGCACGGCGAGTCCTGCAAGTTCTTTTATTTTCTTTTTGCAAAATTGTTTTAGCTAATCTGGGTTTCTGGAATCCCATATGAATCATAGAATCAGCTTATACGTTTCTGGGGGAAAAATGCTAGAATCTGACAAAGATGGAAAGGATTACATTAAATGTGTAGATCAATTTAGGGGATAATGTGTTAGTAGGGGATATTGTCATTTAGCAACATTAAATACTGAACATCCTTAGCATTTCCTCTGTGTTAAGTCCTGTCAGCTATACAAGGAGTTTTGTAGCTTCCTTTTGACTCTCATGGTTTTATTTCTGAGTCTTGCCTCGTTTCCTGGGCTAGAACCTCTACTACGATGTTCAATATGAGTGGTAGAGGGGGCATCCCCGTCTTCTCTCTGACCTCAGTGGAATCATTTATTCTCACCCTCATTTGGAATGGTGTGAGTTGTGTATTTTTCAAAGATGCCATTTATCAGGTTGAAGTGTCCTCAGGTCTCTTTGCAGTGCGTTCTTTTTATGAACGTGTGGAGGAGTTTGTCAAATACTCTTACATCTAGCAGGATGATATCGTGACTTTTGTCCTTTCGTCAGTAATTCTTTATGCAATTTTAATTAATTCCGTATGTTGAATCACTCTTGCATCACTGAGATAAACCCACCTTCGTTATAGTTGATAATCCTTCTAATAAGCTGCTGATTCAGTTTGCGAGGATTTTGTTGAGGATTGTTTTCATCAATATTTATAAGGGAAGCAAAGTTCGCCTGAGGTTTCCTTTTCTTCTGATGTCTTCATATGATTTTGGTATCGGGGTACAATGACCTAATAGACTCAGTGGAAAATGTTCCCCTCTTCCATTGTTTGTATGTTTTAATCTCTATATTACGGTGGTTTAGCCTCTTAACAAATCTCCCTGGCTTTAGACTGCGTCTTACATGGCTAGCCAATTGTTACAAACCCAGAATGCTCAGCCAGGAGTCTTCCTCTGATATGGACAGTAACGATCCTGAGCCTGCAGCTCCTCCACAGGGCCTGAGCACTCCCAGAGACCCCTCATCGCTCCGGGGCTGGAGCCAGCGCTGCCATTCAGAGCCAGGCCCACTGCTCACCCTGCCCCGCCTCGCCTTTTCCACAGAAATCCTGATGAAGACCGCCATCTAGGCTGGCCCTCTCTCCTGTCCCTTGTGCTTCCTGCTAGACACTGGTGTTGTACCGTGTGCTCATTTGTGGTCCACATTTGTCTTTTAAATCAAGTAAGAGACATACCGTGTGCTCATTTGTGGTCCACATTTGTTTTTTTTAAATCAAGTAAGAGATAAAAAGTGTTAAAAATATATTTATAGGGCCAGCAGGTGGCTTGGTGGTTGGGGTGTTAGGCTCCCACATTGCTGACCATGGTTCGAATCCTAGACCTGGTGGCTTTCTTTCTCACTTTCCCTCTCTCTCATGCTCTCTGTCTCTCTCTGATCAAATTTTAAAAGAAAAAAATCAATTAAATAAAATAGTTACAAACATTTTTAAAAACATATTTATACTAGGGGGATTTCTAAAAGTTCATGGAGATCCACACTGTGAAAAAACTATGTACAGGTTTTAAAAATTTGTGCACCAAAATAAACTCATATGTTAATTCCATTTTCCCACAAACTTTATTTATTTATTTTTAATTAGCAAAGGGTATATGCACTCACCAGAAAGAGACAGAGAGGGAGAAAGCACCCCTTAGTGGAGTATAGTCACACCACAATTCCTTCTCCATTTCTCCATCCTGTGAGGATTTGGGGCATACATGCAAATATGCTGATGTTTTTCAAACCACCAGGGCAGAGAATGGAACTGCCCAATGAGCCATGTGGGATTCCTTCACCATGAAGCTATGGGCTGGCCTTTTTCACAAACATTTGAACCCCCTAATTCTTTCTTTTGTGTGTATATCTATGTATGTATGTGATGTGCATATGTGTGTATATATATGTATATATGTAAAAATATTTTAAAAACTTTTATAACTTCCTTTTTCTTTCATATTTTTGAAATTCTCATTGTGCATGTATTGATAAAGGAAGATGTGTCAATCTCTGGGGTTTGCCCATGTTCCTGATTTTTCTTTCTTTTCTTTGAAGTAGATTAACTGAATTTACCTGTCTACACATTCGTTGGCACTTGCTTTTGCAAGTCCAATCTACTGTGGAGACTCCTCTAGTAACTTTAAGAGAGATTTTTGCTCTAGAGTATATGTGCTTGCTGGAGAGACAGAAAACAAGAAATCACCCCCAAGGGAGGATGGCCATGCCACGATCCCCTCTCCTCCAGTATCCTCTCTGGATTTTGGGCGTACATGCATATGCACCCAGTGTGAGTTTTAAGCCACTGGGTCTGGGGTTTGAACCATGGTCAGCTTTATGCGAGCCCAACAATGTAACCATTATACCATCTGCTGGTCCCCCTACTAACTTAAGATTTTTCAATTATTGTTGTTTTTCAACTTTCAGATTTCTAGCTTGCTCTGTTTTATATTTTTAACACATTATTATTTTCTACTTAGTGTCTATGTTCTTGCTCTTCGTATTTTTCAGGGATGATTTCCTTTAGCTCCTGTGAATATAAAGTAGCTGATTAAATCTGGCTAGTAAGTCCAGTGACTCCGTTTCCTCATAAAACGTTTCTATCGAGTACTATTTTGCATTGTATGGGCTACGTTTTTCTGTTCCTTTGCATGCCTTGTGGATTTCTATTTTTTGGAAAGTTGGACATTTTAAATAATACAATGTGGTAACTCACAGTTTCCCCTCTCCCTACTTCCTGATGTTTGCTGTTGTTGCTGTTTGCCATTGTAGTTATTTTGTGTGCTTTTTGAGGGACTCTCCTTAACTGATTATGCAAAGTCTGTATGCTTATTGTTTCTGATCACTGAATTCCTCACTCCATTATTCCAGTGGTCACCTAATGTCTAGACAGGCATTTCAGAAGGCTAGCCCACTGAGTGCGTGGCAGGGCACATCTTCACAGTGGACTACGACCGTCAGTTCTGCCTCAGCACTGGCTTCCTGTTCGCTCAGCTCCTTAACATCAGCCTTAGGTGAGAGTCATGCCTTCTGAATTCTTCCCAGAATACGGATGTACTTCTAGATTTCAGTCTGGTGTCCACCAGGCATACGTTTGTCCATAATCTGGGACCAGTGGAAAGCCCAGGACTCGCCGAAGCAGCAAGACCCTGTGGAGGGTGCTGTCTCTATCTCTCTCCGACTGGTTCCTTGGAAGATACAAATAAATAATCTTAAAAAAAACTTCTTGTAAATCATTTTTCCATGCCTCTGTACTCATTTGCAAAGAAGAGTGAGTAACCCAGATTCAAATCAAGTTAAACGCTGTGCAAATCTTCCAAGCAAATCATAAGCATTCAAACAAAGAGCAACATCAATTCCATCGTGTAATGGACATAGTAACAAACAGAAGGCTGAAGCGGCTGTGAGCCCTCTCTGCTGTACTCCCTGTCGTGGCTAATTTTATAGCCAACCAGGCTGGCCCACAGTGGTCAGGTATTTGGTCAAATGTTATTTTGGATATTTCTGTGGGAGTATTTTTGGATGAGATTAACATTTAAATTAATGGACTTTGAGTAGAACAGATTGTCCTCTATAATGTGGTTGGATCTCATCCAATCAGTTGAAGGCCTGAATAGAACAAGATACTGACCTCCCTGAGAACGGAATTTCTGCCAACAGATGATCTTTTGACTTCAAATGCAACCTCAGTTCTTCTCTGGGTCTCCAGTCTGCCCACCCTCCCTGCAAATGTTAGATTTGCCATTCTGTCTATCTGTATCTGACATAAACACACACACATACACGTACACACACACTCCTCCACTGGTTTTGTTTCTTTAAAGAAATCTGCTTTAAATTTAAAAAAAGCCTAGAGTTAGGTAAAAAGAGCATATGTGTATAATGTGAGACAAGCATAAGGTAGTCTACGATGTGAGAAATTCCAGTAGATTTTGGCATGTTCATAAACTTGGTTAAAAAAAAAAAAAGCCAAGTAAAAGTCATTGCATTTCTTCTTCTTCTTTCTTTTTTTTTTTTTTTGAGATTTTTTCACTATAGGGCGTGTGTGCTCGCCAGACAGACAGAGAGAGACATAGAGACAGAAAGCAAGAAATCACCCCCCAGGGGGGATGGTCACGCCGCAATCCCTTCTCCTCCATTCTCCTCTTGGGATCTTGGGCACACATGCACACGCACCCGGTGGGAGTTTTAAGGCACCGACTCTGGGACTTGAACCGCAGTCGACTATGTGGGTGTTCAGCAACATAGCCATTATGCTACCTGCTGGTTCCCTTTTTTTCTTTTTTCGTAAGAGAGATTTTTTTCTATGGAGCACGTGCACTTGCTGGAAAGACAGAGAGAGCAGAGAGTGACAGAGACAGAAAGTGAGAAATCACCCCTTGGGGGGATGGCCAGGCCACAGTTCCCTCTCTTCCATTCTCTTCTCAGGATCTTGGGCACACACGCAAAGGAGCTCAGTGTGAATTTCAAGTCACTGGAATCAGGACTCGAACTGTAGCTGACCATGTGGGAGTCCAGCGGGGTAACCATCTGCCATCTGCTGGTGCCTAAGTAATCTTACTGTATCATGTGATCATGTTCAACTAGTATCATAGGAAGGAGAGATCTATTATTGGTTTTGCTGAACAGTAGTCTTTAGGTGTAAGTCTTAGTCTAAATATTATATCTACAAAAAATCTGCATAATTTTTAACCCAGGTATCAGGAAATCAGAATTCTTAGTCCTAGAGTAAAGTAACTTCTAGAACCACCATAGTATGACATTTATTTCTAAGCCTCTGAAGGTGTGATATTACTCTTTTCTGTACCAATGTGTGGGGGCCAGAATGTGTGTGTTGTGTTGTCTTTTTTTTAGTTTTTTTATTCTTTCTTTCTTTGTCTTCTTTCTTTTTCTCTTTCTTTCAGTCATCATTCTTTCTTTTTCTTTTCTCTCTTTCTCTCTTTCCTGTTTTCTTTTCTTTCTTTTCTTTCTTTCTTAAGCTGAGCAGAAAGGGACAGAGCAAGAGAGAGCAAGAGAGGGAAGGTGAGAAAGTAAGCCTCCACGTCCAGGACTCCAACCACGGTCGGCCATGTGTGAGTCCAGCACCCTTAACCACACCACCACCTGCCGGCCCCGTGCTGCTTTTCATTATACAGGCTTCTTAGTCTGTGATTATCTAAGAGATGCATGGTTTTTTTTAACTATGGGACTCATGCACTTTTCATTCACTTGGATTAATAGACGCCACACTGTGTGTCTATATAGCACATTAATGGTGCCACCATCAAGCTCTCAAATATGCAGTGAATAAAAATGATTAATTCTGTTATTTGATTTCCTATTATATATTGTAACTTCTGATAATAAAATAAAACATTAAATATTTTAGTCTAATGCTGATGGCAATTTATAATATTAATGTATGTTCCATAATAATACTTAAGAGCTAAGAAATAGACTTCTTTTACGTGATTTTTTTAAATTCCCACATTATGTAACACATAGTTTTAATACTCCTATCTTATAAATGAGTTAAAGAAGGCATCAAGATGCTAAATCTTTCGTCATGGGTCCATAGGTTTTTGTAGTGACTTTTTTTTTTTTAAGTTTATCTATTTCTTTGATGAGAGAAAGAGACAGAGGCAGAGACAGGCACCCCCAGCAAGGTCTCTGAATTGAGGTCTACTTCTCACTGCCGCCAGCCTTGGATCCTGGCCGTGCACACATTGGGCACGTTTGACCTTGATCTGAGAAGCTGCCCACGTGGCCTTGCCTTGCAGAGCAGACACTGAGAGTCTTAACATGAAAGGTTGTTGCATTTTCCAAGAGCTATTTTGGCATCAATTGATATGATCATCTGGTTTTTATCTCTACTCCCCTTTCATGTTTACAATGTGATATATAACATTTATTGTTTTGCATATGCTGAGCCACCCTTGCCTCTTTGGGACAGAGCCTACCTGGCCACAGTGTATAATCATTTCAATGTGTTGTTGGATTCAATTTGCTAGTATCTTGCTGAAGATTTTTTCATCTATATTCATCAGAAGATTGATGTGTCATTCTCTCTCTCTCTCTCTCTTCTTTTTTATTTATTTATTTGTTGTTGTTGTAGTTGTGTTATGCCTTTGCCTGGTTTTGGTATCAAAGTGATGGAGGTTTCATGGAATCAATTTGGGAAGGCGCCTTCTTTTTGGGTTTTAGAAATTGAGGAGGATTAGGGTTAGCTCTTCTTTCAATGTTTCATTGAATTCAGAAGTGAAGCCTTTGGAATCTTGGCTTTTCTTTTGGGGAAGACTATTACTGATTCAATGTCGTTGCTTTTTATTGGTCTGTTCTGGCTTTCTACTTCTTCCTGTTTCAGTCTTGGTAAACTATGTGTTCAGCAATTTGGCCACCTCATCTAGGCTTTTATGTCTATTGATGTATAGTCACTCACGGTGTTCCCCCACAATCTTGTATCTCTGCTCTATCAGTTGTCATATTGCCTGTTTCAGTGCTGATTTCATTTAACTTGTTCCTTTCTCTGTGTTTCTCGGTTAATCTAGCTAAAGAGGTGTCAATTTTGTGTATCCAAAACCAGCTTTCGTCTTACTTTATTTTCCTGTATAGTTCTTTTATTCTTCCGTTTACTTATTTCTGTGCTATTTATCATTTCTTTTCTTCTGGTGTTTTTGGAGGTTGTTTGTCAAAGTTCCTTGAGATGTCATTAGGCTGTTTGCCATATTTGCATTTTTTTCTTATGAGCACTGATTGCTATACCTTCCCTCTTATGATGGATTTCGCTGTGTCCCAAGGTTCTGGGGAAATACGTGTTCATCTTCATTGATTTCCATTCAGCTTTTTATTCCAGTCTTAATCTCTTCAGCGATTGTGGAGTCATTCAGAAGTAGATTATTTAGTTTCCAAGTATTTTTGCAAGTTTTTTTTTTCTTTGAGAGGCTTGTGCTATAGGGTGCGTGAGCTTGCCAGACAGACAGAGAGAGACAGAGAGACAGAAAGCGAGAAATCACCCCCCAGAGGGGATGGCCATGCCACAATCCCTTCTCCTCCATTCTCTTTTCAGGATCTTGGGCATGCACACACACACGCCCACCATGAGTTCTAAGCCACCAGGACTGGGATGTGAACCGCGGTCGACTACATAGGAGTCTAGCCACATAGCCTTTATGCTAACTGCTGGTCCCCCAGTATTTTTGTATTTTTGAAGGGCTGTTTCTATAGTTGATTGCAAGTTTAGTTCCACTGTGATCAGAAAATATGCTGGATATGGTTTGTATACTTCTGAATTTGTAGAAGCTCTATCATGTAGTTGATCTTAGAAAATGGTCCATATTGGGATGAGAAAAATGTATATATTGTGAATGTTGAGGGAACATCCATAGATGTCTGTCAAGTCCATTTGGTTTCAAGTATCATTTAGTTCCTGTGTCTCTTTGTTTATCTTTTGTCTAGCTGATCAGTCCAGAGATAGTATTGAGGTGTTGAAATCCCAAATGTTTAGTGTGTTATAGTCTGTCTCTCTCTGTAGACTTAGCAGTCTTTCTTTCACCTATTTGGGTCCTCTAGCATAAAATATATAAATTTTAATAGTATATTTTCTTGGTGAATTAACCCTTTAAGTACTATATTGTGTTCTTTGTCTCTTCTTATAGCTTTTGTTTGGAAGTCTATTTTGTTTGCTATCAGTATTGTGACATCAGCCTTTTTTGTTTCTGTTTTCATGAGATATCTTTCTCCAACACTTCATTTTCTTTTTTAAAAGCATTATTTATTTAATTTTGTTTATCGTTATCTTTAATTTTTCTATACGACATGTGTGTTCACTAGAAAGAGAGAGAAAGACAGAGAGGGAAAGTGAGAAAGCTAGTCACTAGGTCTGGGACTTGAACTGTGGCCGGCCATGTGGGAATCCATGGCACCTCAACCACCATGCCATCTGCTAGCTCAGCCCTTCATTTCCCATTTCTTTATGTCTTTATCAGTGAGCTGTGTTTCTTGTTAGCAGCATCTAGAAGGGCTCCTGCTTTTTATCCATTTAGTCAGTTTGTGTCTTTTAACTGGAGAATTTAATCTGTTAACTTTCAACTTTAGTATCAATATTTGCAGATTTATCCCTGCCATTTCGTTAGTCATTTTCTTAGTTGTTTTTTGTTTTCTTATTTCTCTTTGTTTCCCTTTCTTTTTCCCAATATAGTACACCCTTCTGTACTTCTTGAAGAGCTAGTCTAGTGTTGGTGAATTATTTCAGTGTTTGTTTATCTGAAAATGTTTTATTTCATCTTCTCTCTTATTTTTTAAGAGAGAGATTTTTTTTATTTTCTGTAGAATGTGTGTGCTTACCAAAGAGACAGTAAATAGAAAATCACACCCCCCCGGAGTGGGGGGGGAAGCCATGCCACAATCCCTTCTCCTCCATTCTCTTGGGATTTGGAGCACACATGCATACATGCCGGATGTGATTTTCAAGCTGCCAGGTCCAGGACTTAAACTGCCGTTGGCCATGGAGGAGTCCAGTAACGTAATCATTACGCCGTCTGCTATGCCTTTATTTCATTTTCTCTAGTGAAGGATAATCTTGCTGAGTATAGTATTCTTGGTTGAAATATTTTTTTAGAGTTTTGAATATTTTTGTCTTTTTTATTTTATTTTTTTTAGTAAGGCTTTCTCACTGTCTTGTCATTTTTTCCTTGCCTATATTGTTTCAGTTGAGAGATCTCATATTAACCTAATAGGGTAAACTTTGGAAGTAACTTAACACCTTTTTGTCATTTTTAGAATATTATCTTTATCTTGGATTTTACCCATCTGACTACGATGTGCTGTGGAGAAGATCTTATGTTGATTTTATCTGGTGCTCTTTGTAGGTCATAGATCTGAATATCCATGTGTTTCTCTAGATAGTATTTGACAAAAGACATTTTTTAATGCCCTTTTCAGTCTCTTTGGCTTCTGGAATACCCATTATAGAAATATTTGGCTAGTTCCTGTATGTTGTCTTGTTGTCATTGCTATTGTTTTGTTTTTATTCTTTTTGGTGCTTTGGAATAAGTCATTGTCTTGTTGTCATCGCTACTGTTTTGTTGTTATTCTTTTTGGTGCTTTGGAATAAGTCACAGGCTTTGTCTTCCATGTCTAAAAGTCTTTCATCTACACGGTCTAACTTGCTGTTAATGTTTTTGAGAGAAATACTGATTTCTTACATTCTTCATCAGTAGAAATTCTGTTTGATTCTTTTTCGGTGTATCTATCTCTTTATGGACTTTCTTCTTTAAATCATGTAATGTGATTTCCCCATTTCCTGGAATTAATTGTCTGTTTTCCCTTGCATCACATTGAGTTTCGTCACAGTGTATTCTGAATTTTTCTGTCATTTCTGTGAGTTCTTTTGTGCTGTCCGCTGTTGGTGTGGAGTTACTGTGTCCCTTTAAGGGGAATATTTCCTTGATTGCTCCTATTTTTGGCATCTCTTTGCTAGGTTTTAGGCATCTGGTGAAGTATTCACTTTTCCTAATTTCTGGAGTAGGTTCGACAGTGCTTGGAGGAAGGATAGTCCTATATCCCAGGTGTGTCCCCGACAGAAGGTCTCACCTCCCTGGTGAGAGCAGGGCTCGGGTGCCTGTATGTCCTGTATGAGATTCAGCTCAGCGAGGTATAGAGGTGCTGGCTGGGGGTGGCGTTAGCTGGACTGAGTAACTCTGAATTGGAGGCTGATGGGAACAAGAGTGCAGGCTAGCCTTCCCTGCCAGACAGGAGGTAGTAGTAAAACTCTTCAGCTTCTGTTAGGGGGAGTCCTCTCTCGTTCCTCTGCTCCCTCCAGTCTGTGGAGACCTGCCTACAGGCAGAGCGCCACCTGCTGGTTGGGCAGCAGGAAAGTGTCTTCTCTTGCTGGCTTGGGGTGGGGCAAGGTGGGAGGGCCGCCTTTTCTTTTTCTTTGGAGCTGTTTGCTCTAGTGTTTCCCAACTTTGTTAGTACCAATGCTAGTTTCTTTGTTCTTCTACGGGGGGGACTTGCTGGAATCCAAAGCAGCTGTGTCTGAGGCTCAGAGTTTCAGAGAGTTATTCTCCTCCAGAAAGGAAATTAGGGGTAGAGGGAGTCCTCCAGAGCCTCACTGGCTTCAGGCTGTTGGCTCCACTCCTACTTTTGCACGTCAAAGTCATGCAGCCTGGAAATTCCTGCCAGCTCCCTCCTCCCCGGGTCTGTCCTCAGTCCCCTCTGAGGAGGGCTCTCGGGCAGTGATTGTGACCCAGGTACCTGAGGGATGTGAGGTGGTGGTGACAGGCCCGCCACTTGGTGGTCATATTCTCTTGACCTATCCCACCATCTCTGGTCCTGGTGCAATGGACGGGGAGCCCGGGGGGGAGGCGAGCATGAGGGCATGGCTGCAGTGCACCGCGTGGCCTGGGGAGTCTGGGCAGTGCAGTCAGTTGTGGGTCTGGCAGAAGCACGTGGCAGGGTCAGGATCAAGTGGAAGGCGTGCCGTCTGAGCTCAGTGGAGGTCGGGCTGTCCAGTCCTGCCGAAGGCCTGCTTGAGAAATGTTTTGAGCAAGTACAGCTCTGACCTATAAAAGACCCTAGGGGAAGGTGGCACAGTCTGCAAACGAGATATCCCTGTCTTCAGACAAACGGCGATGCACCTGCCCAAGATTTCCGGTGCAAATCCATCCCACAGTCAGCTACTCCAGTGAGGACAGATGTGCCCAGAGAAAGAGGGATGTATTTCCACTTAACGTGGCCAGGGATACTGTGATAACTCCTTTCTTGATGTTTCCCATCAGCAAAGGACTTCAGCAGGTGGGTGAGCCTGGGATCTGTCTGTGCTTTGACATGAACCACGTCCTCACGACACGGATCTGAGTAATTACTGCTTCGTTTGACTTTGCCCAATTCGTTCCTCTGAGATGGACTCGGTGCCCAGGACTCCTGTGCAGATCCTTAATAAGCTAGTGCTCTTTGGCGAAGTGAGGCAGGGAAACAGGACAGCACAGGAGGAAGAGACAGCTTCCAGGGTTGGCCTGCAGCCACAGGGGATTCTGAGCTTCTCCTGAAGCAGGGGAGGTGGGCTTGAGTGTTTCCAAGGGGTGAACCATTGCCTATGGCTGCTCTAGCACGGACAGGCTTCAGGGCTCTCAGTGCACCCTAGCGAGGTAGCTCTGTGGGCAGGAGAGTACGTTCAGGGTGAACCTGCGAGAGAGGCACACGGGAGCCAGGAGATGGAGCAGGGCTGGAGTGGGCCTGGGGCGCACCGCTCCTGCAACACGGATCTCACGTGGTTGTGCACTCCTATCTCCTGTTCGCAGTATCTGACTTCTTCGTATTCAGTCTCCCTGCCAGATGTTTGACCCATCTCAAAAATCCACCAGGACATAGCGGTACTCTCTCAGAAACGAAGATCTGATTATGTCAACTCCTGTTTGACCATCTTTCAGAAATTTCCAGCACCTTTATTGAAAACTTCAGGCACTTGCCTTCGTATAGAGAAAACCGTGCTACGTGGAATCTAATTGCACCCTCTTGCCACTGCCCATTTACGGGGTAAATAACAATCATGTTAAACTGCCTACAATGACTGACGTGCGTCACACCTTGTTTCTCACTGAGCCTCACTGCTATGACCTCCCCATACTTGTATTCCTGTCCTTTATCCTTTGGAACTGAACCCAGCTCTTGACTCTATCGAGGAGATTCTGTCCACCTTGCAACACCTGCCAGATGCTTTTCGTGTTTTGCTTTTGTGACTTCCATAACAACGTCCACCAAGGCACTCAGGATATTATGAGCTGGCTAAATCCTGGAATTGCTTCATTAGCAAGAACAATGCTTAAAGTATTACGTAAGGACTATACGATGATTACATACCGGGAATGAAGTGTTGGGATAGGAATGTGGGGGAACTCTTAACACGTGGTCCAATTGCACCCTTTGAAATGATAGCGCCCCACACATGTGTTTTATAAAATCTGTTTATTGTGAGGCTTACTTGCAGTTCCTTTGTGTTATAAAATTTGCATAAATATGGACAATAAGAAATAATTTCTGGGTTTCATTGTAAATAGATGCACTATCAAAGCGTTGCCCAAGGACCATTGAATTCTAAACATAAAAGCTACAAAGAAAGAATTCTCAGCAACATTTAAAAAATATGCCAAGTTTGATAAATGCCTACTGCAGGTGATCCATCAGCTCTTATCAAGGAAAACATATTTAATAAGACAGTAGCACCGCACACAAGTGTGAGCACTCGGCGGCTGCTTTGATTGAAGTATTCAACTTACGTTTCACACTCCTGCATTCAAGCTCATCAACCCCATCTCTTGAAAGCAGAGCTAAAAATAACAGACATTAACAATCTGTGCTAAATGCCTCATATTTCCTAGAGTTTTTACAAGACCTAAAAGGTTTATAAGAAAATGGAGCATCTTAAAACTCTACTTAGGCAGTCAACAACTTTGCTCAGGTTTATTATTTTACAGATGTTCAATTGTTCCCGTGGAGAGTGAGAGTCTCTGATGAGGTGTAGCTTCATGCAGCTTCTAGCAGAGAGTTGTGGATTTAAAGACTTCTGGGAAATTAGCTAGAGAACGAAATTTCAGAAGGATATTTGCAAACTATATGTGTAGATTCAGGCAATGTTCCAGACATCTCTTTCTCTATAATACGGGGTGGGCAGCCCCATCCCCCTGGAGAATATTTGTATGAGTTAAGCTGTCTAACTTTTATTTTTGACCAGAGAGGGATAGAGTGAGAGAGAAGGAAAGTGAGAAAGCAGGCCACCAGGTCCAGGATTCAAACCATGTTTGGCCATGTGGGAGTCCAGCACTCTTAACCACCATGCCACCTGCTGGCCCCAAACATTAATGTTTTAAGCAAGCAATGGTATGTTCAAACCTAAATTTTCAGAATTCATAAAATTATTATAGAAATGGTTAAGTGAAAGACTTTGAGAATGAACATTTAATTCTGAGGGTGTGTTTTATTTTACAAATGTGTAAAATTATTGCTTACTTTAATTTTATTCCAGAATTCATATTTCATTTTTGTCTTTTTTTATGAAAATCGTTCAGCAAAAAATTTATTTTCAGTTTTTTAAAAATTTTTTGTATGTTTGTTTAAGTTGCTGTAGGCTTGGTGTGTTCACCAGAGAGAGACCAGAGAGGAAAATTGAGAAAGCACCCCCTGGAGGTATGACCACGCCAATCGCTTCTCCGTTCTCTTCTCAGGGTTTTGGGCACGTGCTACTGCACGCACCAGGCATATTTTTTAGGCTGCCAGGTCTGGGACTTGAACCATGCAGCTGGCCGTGTGGAAATCCAACTGCCATTATCACCATGCTAACTGAAATTTCAAATAATATTTTTACTATTCTGAAATATTAATATGCAAGGCCTCCAAATCCTAGAATTCACTTTTTCTACCTAATCTAGTTAAACCTATTTTGATTTATAAATTCATACTCAAAACCAAATAGAACTCTGTTTTTAAAACATTGATGATGTGAAGAGTCTTCCTCTTGAGCAACTGGCATGGCAGCTGGAATAGACATGGTCTTTCTAGTGTCATTATGAGAACACACATTTTAGTCCTAAGCTGAGGAAAGTTCTCTTTCCTCTTTCCCAACAATAAAATTTCAAAACCTTTTTCTAGAAACGATTTCTCTGTGTTCTACTCATTTTTCTACTGTTGCATTTAGTATCTGGAAACACACACATAATCAGTTTTGTTACAGTGTTGGTGTCATTATTAAGAAGAAAATGAACCCAGAGGTTGGTTTGGTTTGGTTTTTGTGAAGTATCTGCTTTCTATTTCCATTCCAGCAATTGAGCTACGAGCTTTGTAGTCACTGATGTGAAAAGCATTATTGACTGACAGTTTCTTCAAGATTAGTTTTTAATTGTTCAGAAAGATTTCTATTTTCAGAAATTGTATCAGTATAAAAGTCCATGACGTCTCTTCTAGAAAAGATGCTTACAAACGAAAACCCTGCTGGAAACAAGGGTTTATAGTAATGAGTGCCGAGGGGAGCTCACGCAGGTGGGTGACGCAGTGCACAGAGGAGCTCACGCAGGGGGGTGACGCAGTGCACAGAGGAGCTCACGCAGGGGGGTGACGCAGTGCACAGAGGAGCTCACGCAGGGGGGTGACGCAGTGCACAGAGGAGCTCACGCAGGGGGGTGACGCAGTGCACAGAGGAGCTCACGCAGGGGGGTGACGCAGTGCACAGAGGAGCTCACGCAGGGGGGTGACGCAGTGCACAGAGGAGCTCACGCAGGGGGGTGACGCAGTGCACAGAGGAGCTCACGCAGGGGGGTGACGCAGTGCACAGAGGAGCTCACGCAGGGGGGTGACGCAGTGCACAGAGGAGCTCACGCAGGGGGGTGACGCAGTGCACAGAGGAGCTCACGCAGGGGGGTGACGCAGTGCACAGAGGAGCTCACGCAGGGGGGTGACGCAGTGCACAGAGGAGCTCACGCAGGGGGGTGACGCAGTGCACAGAGGAGCTCACGCAGGGGGGTGACGCAGTGCACAGAGGAGCTCACGCAGGGGGGTGACGCAGTGCACAGAGGAGCTCACGCAGGGGGGTGACGCAGTGCACAGAGGAGCTCACGCAGGGGGGTGACGCAGTGCACAGAGGAGCTCACGCAGGGGGGTGACGCAGTGCACAGAGGAGCTCACGCAGGGGGGTGACGCAGTGCACAGAGGAGCTCACGCAGGGGGGTGACGCAGTGCACAGAGGAGCTCACGCAGGGGGGTGACGCAGTGCACAGAGGAGCTCACGCAGGGGGGTGACGCAGTGCACAGAGGAGCTCACGCAGGGGGGTGACGCAGTGCACAGAGGAGCTCACGCAGGGGGGTGACGCAGTGCACAGAGGAGCTCACGCAGGGGGGTGACGCAGTGCACAGAGGAGCTCACGCAGGGGGGTGACGCAGTGCACAGAGGAGCTCACGCAGGGGGGTGACGCAGTGCACAGAGGAGCTCACGCAGGGGGGTGACGCAGTGCACAGAGGAGCTCACGCAGGGGGGTGACGCAGTGCACAGAGGAGCTCACGCAGGGGGGTGACGCAGTGCACAGAGGAGCTCACGCAGGGGGGTGACGCAGTGCACAGAGGAGCTCACGCAGGGGGGTGACGCAGTGCACAGAGGAGCTCACGCAGGGGGGTGACGCAGTGCACAGAGGAGCTCACGCAGGGGGGTGACGCAGTGCACAGAGGAGCTCACGCAGGGGGGTGACGCAGTGCACAGAGGAGCTCACGCAGGGGGGTGACGCAGTGCACAGAGGAGCTCACGCAGGGGGGTGACGCAGTGCACAGAGGAGCTCACGCAGGGGGGTGACGCAGTGCACAGAGGAGCTCACGCAGGGGGGTGACGCAGTGCACAGAGGAGCTCACGCAGGGGGGTGACGCAGTGCACAGAGGAGCTCACGCAGGGGGGTGACGCAGTGCACAGAGGAGCTCACGCAGGGGGGTGACGCAGTGCACAGAGGAGCTCACGCAGGGGGGTGACGCAGTGCACAGAGGAGCTCACGCAGGGGGGTGACGCAGTGCACAGAGGAGCTCACGCAGGGGGGTGACGCAGTGCACAGAGGAGCTCACGCAGGGGGGTGACGCAGTGCACAGAGGAGCTCACGCAGGGGGGTGACGCAGTGCACAGAGGAGCTCACGCAGGGGGGTGACGCAGTGCACAGAGGAGCTCACGCAGGGGGGTGACGCAGTGCACAGAGGAGCTCACGCAGGGGGGTGACGCAGTGCACAGAGGAGCTCACGCAGGGGGGTGACGCAGTGCACAGAGGAGCTCACGCAGGGGGGTGACGCAGTGCACAGAGGAGCTCACGCAGGGGGGTGACGCAGTGCACAGAGGAGCTCACGCAGGGGGGTGACGCAGTGCACAGAGGAGCTCACGCAGGGGGGTGACGCAGTGCACAGAGGAGCTCACGCAGGGGGGTGACGCAGTGCACAGAGGAGCTCACGCAGGGGGGTGACGCAGTGCACAGAGGAGCTCACGCAGGGGGGTGACGCAGTGCACAGAGGAGCTCACGCAGGGGGGTGACGCAGTGCACAGAGGAGCTCACGCAGGGGGGTGACGCAGTGCACAGAGGAGCTCACGCAGGGGGGTGACGCAGTGCACAGAGGAGCTCACGCAGGGGGGTGACGCAGTGCACAGAGGAGCTCACGCAGGGGGGTGACGCAGTGCACAGAGGAGCTCACGCAGGGGGGTGACGCAGTGCACAGAGGAGCTCACGCAGGGGGGTGACGCAGTGCACAGAGGAGCTCACGCAGGGGGGTGACGCAGTGCACAGAGGAGCTCACGCAGGGGGGTGACGCAGTGCACAGAGGAGCTCACGCAGGGGGGTGACGCAGTGCACAGAGGAGCTCACGCAGGGGGGTGACGCAGTGCACAGAGGAGCTCACGCAGGGGGGTGACGCAGTGCACAGAGGAGCTCACGCAGGTGGGTGACGCAGTGCAGAGGAGACGAGGCCAAGTCCTGTGAATAGATCTTTCCAAGGCCTGGCTTCATCCATGCTCCATCGTGCGCTGTCATTATTTTCACTGTATGTCATTTAGGCATACAAAACCTTCAGTAAGTCAGAAGAGGCAGTGACTAAAGTTGTTTTGTTTGTTTGTTTGTTTGTTTGTTTTGGTCAAATAACTGGAAGGCAGATGTTATGTATCTTGGTACGTACAGAGCACAGAAACACACTTCCAAGTTGGGAAAATATCTGACTGCTTCTCATGAAAATTAAACAAATGCAAAGCTGACGAGTCATAGGCTTGAATATGGGGCGCCGTATCTGTCCTTCAGCAGGTAGGGGAAAAGCCATGGGTGAAACCAGATTCTCCTCAAGATGTAACAACCTATGGTTATAATGTTTGAGAGTCAAAATCATCATACTAAAATGTCATGCCGGGGGCTGGCAGGTGGTGTGGTGGTTAAGGCGCAGCATGGCTGACCATGGTCCCCGCGTCCGACCTGGCACCTTGCTTTCTCACTTTCCCTCTCTCTGTCTGTCTCTCTAGCTCTGTCTGGTCAAATTAAAAAATAATAATAAATAGGAGCCAGATAGTGGCATGGTGCTTAAGGGCGCTGGACTCCCACCTGGCTGACCATGGTTTGAGTCCAGGACCTGGTGGCTTACTTTTTCACTTTCCCTCTCTCTTTCGCTCGCTCTCTCTCCTGCTCTGTCCCTCTCTGGTCAAATTAAAATAAAAAAGTAAACAAAGTTGAATGAAATGATTCTTAAAAAAATAATAAATAAAATAATTAATTCTTAAAAACGTCATGCCATGTACTCACACACTCATTATTCTACTAAAACACAAATGATTACCTCCAAAGCTAAAGCCATGTACTCTGTCCAACAGTACGCATTCCCTCTTATCCATGACAACTTCTAACCTGATTTGGTGCTTAGGAACTGTGATTTGTTTACTTACCATTTTTTACCACTATTTTATAGGTTTACATGTTTTAAACCTTTGCGTAAGTGGGGTCATGTCATACTGCATATAATATTTTGCAGCTTATGTTTATGCCTAAAATAAAATATTTACAACTTACCCATGCTGGTTTGTGCAGATCTAGTTTATTTACACCAGTGGATAAATAAGTGAAGACATGGATATATATGCGTATATACACGTCAACCAGGGGGTCAGCACATGCCAGATGATCTGGACTGGGACACGTTGACTCATCCATCCATATAACAAAGTTACGTTGTATCAACACATTCATGTCTAACCTACAGGGACCAACATCTGGCACAGGAAGTTTACAATGTTTTTGTTCATTTATTGGCCATAGGCCACCTGTGCTTGCCAGAGAGAGACAAAGATAGAGAGAGGGAAAGTGAAAAATCACCCACCAGGGGCATGGCCATAACAGAATCCCTTCTCCTCCATTCTCCTCTTGGGATTTTGGGCACACACACTTGTGTCCAGCATAATTCTCATGCCACAGTCTGGGACTCAAATCAGTCAGCCATATGGGAGTCTAGTGCCTTAACCACTATCCGTCCTGCTAGCCTCACTTTATAAGGTATCAATCCTAAAAAGTTGTTATTCTTAAATAATATCCTATGATGAGCATTTAGGAGGCTCTCCGTGTTTGCTATTTTCAGCAAGGCGGTGCAGTAACACCGAGCACGTAGTCCTGTAAATGCTTGTCTGCATGTGAAGCAAGCAAAGTCTGCCCGAGTTGATACATGGTGGTGGTGAACAATGCTGGTTTTCTTCGAAATTTTCCCAGTTCAGTTGGTTTAAATACCATTGACTATTTAATTTTCTCTTTATAGCACTTTTCAATATTCTTTATGTTTTTTAAAAATGTATGTTTTCAGAATCTTGTATTTTAAGTAGATTGTGCTTTTCATTTTGAACAATCGTTGCCTGTTGTATAAATGTGAAGCAAATATTTCTCTTGCCTGTGGCTTATTTCTCACCTTATCTTTACATTTATTTAATGAACAATTGTTTCTATCTTTTTTTAAAAGAAATCACCCCCTCAGGGGGGATGGTCACGCCACAATCCTTTCTCCTCCATTCTCCTCTCAGAATGTTGGGCACGCACTCACACACACCGGGTATGAATTATAAGGCACGGGCTTGGGACTTTGAGTCCAGTGACAACCATTATACCATCTGCTGGTCGCTGTTTTTGTGTTTTTAAAAAGTGTATTTGTTTCTTCCATGAACTAAGGAGACAGAGAGAGGCAGAGGGCAGGCACCCTCCGCCCCAGGCAGCCCAGCGTCATGAGCTTGCGTGTGCCTGGCACGTCCAAGACACCATGGTCGTGAACCTGGCACCTTCCGACATGGATCCGCTTCACAGAGCACGCGTTCCCAACATCCCACTGTCTGCTCCTGGTTCTTTTTTTCTTTTATACAGCAGTATTTATCAAAACTATTTTTACAGTTTATGATTTTTGGTTTTAAGAAATTCTATTTTGCACAAATGTGGAAAGATATAGTTAAGTATGCTCTGCTAAAGTATTAAATAGTTTTAATTTTTTTTTTCTTTTTGGAAAAGTTTTTGCTATAGGGTCCATGTGTTAGGCCAAATTAGCATAATCACCGCCATGTTAGGGAATGCTGAGGCAAGTTAGCTTAATGCTACCCTGTTGAGTCTTCAAGGACGGAGCCCACTTTGTTAGGGCCTCAAAGACGGAAACCAGGAGTCTGGGAACTCTCAGATAAGTGGAAAATGGGAGGGCCCAGCACCTCCGAGGCAAGGTCATCCAGACCCTTAGATGAGAGACCTTATCTAGACCTGAGCAGGTGGTGATAGCTAGACCCTCGCTTCTCATACCCCCTCCTTTGTATGTGTTACATTCTGTAAAAAATCCTAAACTATAAAAAAATCCCTTTATCTTAGGCTCGGGGTCCTTGTGAAGGGCCGCTGCGATGGGCAGAAACTTGGACCCCAGCTAGCTGGAAAATTAAAAGCCTCTTTTGCAATTGCATTGTCGTTGTCTTTTCTGCGTCTCCATCAGTTAGACTGATCTCTGGACCCTTACACATGCACTTGCCAGAGAGACAGAGAGCTATAGAGTGAGAAATCACCCCCCAGTAGGGATGGCTACACCCCAATCCCTTCTCCTCCATTCTCCTCTCAGGATCTTGGGCACACATGCACACGCCCCTGGCGTGAGTTTAAGCCACTGGGTCCGGGACTCAAACCGCAGTCAACTACATGGTAGTACAGTGACATAGCCACTACGCTATCTGCTGGTCCCATATAGTTTTGATTTTACTTTGGGCTATGGAACTCAATTTCAGAAGCCGCATAATGCTGAGACTGGTTTTCACTTGGCAGCGTTGTCGGCTCTCTGCCATTTTCAAATGCACTGCCTTTACCTGGGCTCCTGCTTCTACCTCTGTCATATATTAACTTCCTACCTCCATGGATTTCTATGTGGCTCTACTGTTACACTGGTCTATTACTCTACCAATTTGAAGGGTCTAATTAATGTGCTTTAAAATAAGTCTTGTGAGACCAACAGTTGGCATAATGGCTGTGTCGCTGGACTCCCATGTAACCTAACCGTGGTTCGAGTCCCAGACCCGGTGGCTTAAACTCTCGCCAGGTGTGCACGTGCCCAAGATCCCGAGAGGAGAATGGAGGAGAAGGGATTGTGGCGTGGCCATCCCCCCTGGGGAGTGATTTCTTGCTTTCTGCCTCTCTGTCGCTCTCTGTATTTTTAAGAAATAACAAATAAATAAATAAAATGTCTTGCTCTCTAGCAGATCAAGTGGCTCATTGTGTTTGCATTATTTAAGAGTGTCTGGAGATCCTTCTTTTCTCTCTTTCC
>NW_006159461.1:2779560-2791479 GCF_000334495.1 Tupaia belangeri chinensis | reverse complement strand
TTCCCTCTTGTTAGGTGTTTGTCAGGCAGCATGTGGGCTCTCCAGAGGGAGACAGATTTAGAGACAGTGAGAGGGAAAGTGAGAAATTACTCCCGGGGGGGATGGCCATGCCACAATCCTTTCTTTCCAACTTCTCTCAGGATTTTGGACATGCATGGAGATGTGCCTGGCATGCATTTCAAACCACCAGGTCCGGGATTTGGACTGTAGTCGGCCATGTGGAAATCAAGTGCCTTAACCAGTACACCACCTGCTGGCTCCATCCTTTTCTTTTTCACATACATGCACCTAAGGATTGGTTTATTACTCACGGGGAAAGAAATAGCCATGGGGACCAGCAGTTAGCATACCGGCTATGTCGCTGAACTCCCATGTAGTCGACTACAGTTCAAGTCCTGGACCTGGTGGCTTAAACTCACACGGGGCGCGTTTGTGTGCATGCCCAAGATCCCAACAGGAGAATGGAGAAGGGATTGTGGAATGGCCCTCCTCTCATGGGGGTGATTCTCTGTCTGTCTCTCTGAGGAGTGCACGTACCCTATAGCAAAAACCTCTCCAAAAAAAGAAGGAAAGAAAGAAAGAGAGAGAGAGAAGAAAGAAAGAAAGAAAAAGAAAGAAAGAAAGAAAGAAAAAGAAAAAGAGAAAGAGAGAAAAAGAGAAAGAAAAAGAGTTGCGATGATAGCTCGAATCAGTTTTCTGAGCCCCTATTCCCACAAGGTGACACACTGAAGGTCAGGTGTTGCCTGCACATTAGTGTGTACAGGGTGTGTGCGTGTTTACATGTGTGTGTGTGTGTGTGTGTGTGTGTGTGTGTTACAGAAAAGAAATGTGCTCCCTGAGGTCAGGAGACACTGGTCTAACATAGGGGGGCTATCCATCCTCTAATCTGGACAGAGGCATTGTCTTTATTGTCCTGGAATGTAGGCAACTGCTCTAGGGAGAAGAGGAAAACTCCTCACTCTGTTTAGTACCCTCAGATTTTTCTGCGCAGGGAATTTGAATGTAAGGTTTGAAATAAAACAAATCTAGATTCCAATTAGTGCTACTTCTCAGTTGTTTAGACACCAAATCACAAATGTTAGGAGCACAGATGACAAAGCAATACAGCTGTTTCACAGTGCGGTCTGTCAGCTATTATGCGCAGGGGAAGCTGATGTCTGGCCCCAGCTTCTTCACCTGTAACCTAAGAAGGGGGCTCTCTCTCCTGTAACGTTGCTCTGATCATTACATGGTATGATACAGCTCAATGGCTGGAATATTGCAAGCACTGTAATACTTCAGTCAGTCCTAATGTACCTAAATCATCATTGTCTTAATAGTCATTTAAAAAGAAACATAAAATAAAATTAAGGAAATTTTCTATATAATTTTGCAGTATATTGGGTCATTGGAAAAGTCATGACATACTTTTCCATGCAAAAATGCATCATGACCAGGGACTAGCCAGTGGCATGGTGGTTAAGGCACTGGGCAGTTCCACATGGCCAACCATGGTTCGATTCCTGAACCTGGTGGCTTGCTTTCTCACTTCCTCTCTTCCTCTCTGTGTGTCTCTCTTTGGTCAAATGAAAATAAATGAATGAATAAATAAAATTAAATAAATGATTCTAAAATAAAGCATCATGACTTTTCTGACAAGCCAAATAAGTGAAATATCATTGTTAAAGTCTATGTTTAAGAAATACGGAGTAGAAGGGATTTAGCATGAACATGTCCCATTGAGAGTGCTTTCTTCCTCCCTGTCTCTCTCTGTCATGCACACATGCCCTCTGGCAATTAAAAAAAAATCAAGAAATCAAGAAATAAAACACTAAGAAAATGATTCCGTAAATCTCGGAAATGAAATCTAATAAAAAGTTCTGTTTGGTATTTTACCAATAAGAAAAGATTGGGCTATAAACTATCCAAGTTATACTTCATTCCAAACAGGAGCTGAGTTTGGAAGTAGTCAGACTTCATTGCCTGGCGGAGGTGATCGGAGTCATTGGCATCCCGTGAAGGTGATTGGCTCCAGCGTGAATGTCATCTGATACAGGAATCTGTTGAATTCATTTTCATTGAGCTTGCTATAAACTTAGCAGCTATACCAGTGGGATCACTTACTTTTACTTTACTATAAATACCTTTAAATCAATGGTTCATTGTCTCTGTTTATGACATATATGCACAGCAGTTGTGAGTCCTAAGATGCTAACGTATAAATGGTGCGCTAACTTTCTAATGGCAAGTTTATCGTGAATTATACTATGTTCTGCTTTGAGAATTATGTAAGTCTGTATGATTTAAGTGATTGTTACCTTAACTTTGTACCCTTAATATGCTTTTAAATAGCATTAAGGTTTATAATTCAAATCACTCTTGGAGAGTGTATATTACAGTGAATTTTAGTGTAAGTCCTCAAAAAAGTTCATAAAATATATTTTATTAAAAAAACTATGCTTAAATTTTACATTTTTGCACCACAATAAATTCATGCTTTAATTTTTTCACAAACTTTTTACAGAATTGATTAGTTGTTAATATCCAAAATACTTCCATCATGACAGAAAGAACTTCTAGACTCACTATCAGTCACTTCTTTTTTTTTTTTTTCTTTTTTAAGAAAGTGAGACTTTTCCTATAAGGTGGGTGCATGCAAAAGAGAGACAGAGAGAGACAGAGAGATAGAAAGTGAGAAATCACTCCCGAGGGGGGAAGGCCATTCGGTAGTCTCTTCTCCTTCATTCTCCTCTTGGGGTTTTGGACATGTGTGCACACATGCCCAGCAGGAGTTTGAAGCTGCCAGGTCTAGGACTCAAACTGATTTTGACTATATAGGAGTCCGTGACATAACCATTAGGCAATCTGTTGGTTCCAGCAATAACTTCTAATTTACCTTTTCTCCTAGATCCTGAAACTGCTAACCTGCTTTCTGTCTTTGTGGCTTTGACTCCTCCACACACTTCATATAAGGGAAATGTATAGGAATATTGTGATTATTTTTCATTCTATTGATATAGTGTATTATATTCATTGATTTTAAGAAGATTTTGCCTTAGGGTTCAAAGAGAGAGAGAGAGAGAAAGAAACAGTGAGAGGGAAAATGAGAAATCACTCCCTGTGCTTCAATCTCTTCTCCATCCTCCTCCCGAGAGAATGAATGTGTACGCGTGTGTGCCCAGCATGAGTTTCAAGTCACTGAGTCTGGAATTTGAACTGTGGTCAGCCATGTGGGAGTCAAGCAATATAATCGCTATGCCATCTGCTGGCCTTACAATTAATTTTCTTATATTAAACCAAACTTGCCTTCCAGGAATAAACCTCAACTGATAGCATTGTGTAACACAATTTTATATATTGCTGGTACTCAATTGCTTTTCTTTTTTTTTGATGAATTTTAAGTTTATGCTCATAGAGATATCGGTTTATAGATTTCTTTTGTTATCTTAATCCAAATTACTAATCCAACTTAATTTTTTTTACTTATTTAGATCTATTTAGATTTTCTTTTCTTCTTTAATCAGTTTTGGTAGTTTGCAACTTTCTATAAATATTTTCAATTCATCTAAGTTATCTAATTTGTTAGAATTCAGTTATTTTCAGTATCCTCTTAAAATCCTTTTAATTTATCAAAAGTACATAGGAGATAA
Organism: Tupaia belangeri chinensis; assembly: GCF_000334495.1. NCBI lineage: Eukaryota > Metazoa > Chordata > Mammalia > Scandentia > Tupaiidae > Tupaia > Tupaia belangeri. The sequence continues at coordinate 2,787,850 of NW_006159461.1, read as the reverse complement.
TGTGTCTTTCATTTTTGATTCCAGTGAATTAAGTCTTTTCTCTCAATTTTTGGTCAGTCTAGCTAAAACGTTTTCAACTTTCAGGGTATTTTCAAATAACAAAATTTTTGTCTTAATTTTCGTTTCTATTATTGAATTCATTCATTTCGTGTCTATTCTTTATTATTTACTTCTCTTCTCAATCCAAATTGGATACAGTCTGGTCTTTTTTCTTCCTTCCTTCCTTCCTTCCTTCCTTCCTTCCTTCTTTTCTTCCTTCTTTTCTTCTTTTCTTCCTTCTTTTCTTCCTTCTTCCTTTCTTCCTTCCTTTCTTCTTTCTTTCTTTCAAGTTGGAAAGCTAGATTAGTGATTTATTTCTTCTTTTTGAATATAAACATTTATTACAATAGATTTCTTCTAAATATTTTTTTTAATTTGTATTCTGTAAGTTTTAGTCTACTGTGGTTCTGTTTCATTCCTATTGCAGTACTGTATTTCTTTTGTGTTTTTTATTTTAATGCCTTGGGTTTAGAAGTCACAATTTATGTAATTTCATTGCATTTTAAATTTCTGTTGTTTCTTTTACATCTTGTCATTTTCTTAGTACCCACTGGGGATTAAATTAGCATCTTAATTTAGTTTGGATTGGTGCCAGATAACCTCAATAGTGCACAAAATTTGCTCCCAAACCGTTTCTTTCCTCGCTCCTCCTTCGTGCAGCTATTGTCAAGTGTAGTGTATTGTCAGACATTAAAACCCAGCACAGTTTCATGGTTGTTATTTTATGCAAGTGTCTTTATTTGTTTATTTTATTTCTTGTTCTTTTATACATTCAATCACATTATTTAGCTTACAAAGTGAATATTCCAATGAGTACATTTCTCCATAGTCCAGTTGATAATACTGTAAAATTATCTTCAACAGATAACATCACATTTCTTTGTCCCGTGCAAGTGTCTTTTAAAGCAGTTAGGATAAAAATGTGTTACAAACAAAAGTGAATACAGCTGACCTTTGTACTGCTCTGTGTGTATGTCTTTAGGAGAGCTCTTCATTTCTTTGTGTGGATATTAGTACCATCTAATTTTTTTTAAATTTATGTCAGCTCGAAGGACCCTCTTTAATGTTTTTGATGAGGCCAGTCTGTGGGCAATAAATTTTCTGCGTTTTGTTATCTAGAAAATATTATTTTTTCTTAATTTTCAAAATTTAATTTTACTTACTACTGCTATTTTTTAATTTGAGCAGAAATAGGAAAGAGATAGAGAAAACATAAAGCAAGCCACTAGGTCTCGGATTCAAAGTGTGGCCAACCACGTGACAGTTCAGTGCCACCTGCAGGCTTCAATTTTTTCTTAATTTTTTTTTTATTTTTTGAGGATAGTTTCATAAGCAATAGCTTCTTGGTTGACATTTTCTTCTTCTTTTTTTGTTTTTTCTTTTAGTATTTAGAAATGTTATAAACTCTGTGGTTTCTGGTGTGAATTGAGCTGTTTACTTAGGTAGAATCTCTTGTACCCGAGTCATTTTTTTTTCTTGCTGTTTCAAGTGCCATTTTTTATCTCTGGCTACTGAATGTTCGACTAGGATGTGTCTTGGTGCAGGTCTCTTTGAGTTTATCCTGAGTTTGTTGAACTTGTACATTAGTGTTTTTCAAGCCAGTTCCATAGTACAACAGTTACATGCTGTATAGAGGAAGCTGGATCCCACAGGCTTGGGTCTGAGTTCCAGCCCTGTTGACGTCATGCTGGGCACGCATAGTTGCCTAGGACCCTGACAGGATGGAGCTTGGCTGGAAAAGCAGTGCAGCATCATCAGGCCCCACTGGGGGGCCTTCTCCTGCATGTGTATACATGTGCTCTCTTACATTAAAAATATTAGGTTCCTACGTAAATTTTGGATATTCAGGGCCATTATGGCATTATGTCTTCAGGGCCATTTTCTGCCTCTCTCTCTCTCTTTTTGTGTCATCACCCACTCACTTCAACGCTATCCTCACTGTCGATCATCTCCTTTTGATATTCCCATTACGGTTCAATTTAATGTCTCAAAAGTCACTGAGTTTCTGATCATTTCGCTTTATTCTCTTTTCTTTCAGTTCCTAAGACTGGAAACGTCTCAATTTTCTTGTCTTCAGCTTCGCTGATCATTTTCTGAACCTCAAATCATCTATGAAGCATTCTAGGGAATTGTTTATTTTAATTACTTCACGTTCAAAGCTAGAATGTCTATTTAGTCTTTATTATGATTTCTACATCTTTATTGATATTCTGTATTTAAGGAAATGCAGACGTTTATAAGGTTTATAGTGTTTGCTTTAGTTCTTTAAACATTTTTCGATAGTTGATTTAATCATTTTCTCTAAGAGCCGGACTTCATTAGGAAATTTTTTTATTTCCTGTTTTTATTCCCTTGTTTATTGACCAAACATCCTTAGGTTGTTACGCTTTTTGAATTATTTGTTGATAACTGGATTGGGGTAACTCTGGAAATCAGATAAACCTCCCACTACGGTGTTTGTTGTTGCTCTTTTTGCTGCTGTCGTCATTGCTATTTATTTGTTATGTGGCACCTTGGCACAATGCCATAGCATCTATGCTATTATAACGTGTTTTTGTTATGAGCAGTCACTGAAGTGTCAGCTTACTGGACAGCTAATAGATGAACAGAGATTTCCTTAAAGATAATGGACCAGTGGGAACCAGCAGTTAGCGTAATGGCTATGTCGCTGGACCCCCCACGTAGTCGACCGCGGTTCACATCCCAGACCTGGTGGCTTAAAACTCACGCCAGGCACATGTGCATGCGTGCCCAAGATCCCGAGAGGAGAATGGAGGAGAAGGGATTACACCATGACCATCCCCCCTGGGGGGTGATTTCTCGCTTTCTGTCTCTATGTCTCTCTCTGTCTGGTGAGCACACGCGCCCTATAGCTAAAATCTCTCCAAAAAAAAAAAAAAAAAGATAGTGGACCAATAACTTTTCTAACTTTTTCTGAGGGCTTCTCTGTGTGTTGCCACATGCCTTCATTATTTTGACATTGAGAACTCTACCTTAGCCTTCATTTCCTGCTTGCATGCAGTAGCTGTCAGACAGATGTGAAATGTTAGTCATCTCTTAGCTCTTTAATGGTCATATGCACTGCTCTGCACATGCTGCTGATTTTTTAAAAGAATTATGTTATTCTATTTATAATAATAATTATTATTTTAAAAAATTTAATAAGAGGGACCAGCAGTTAGTGTAATGGCTATGTCGCCTGACTCCCATTTAGTCGACCGTGTTTCGAGTCCCGGACCCAGTGGCTTAAAGTCACACGGGGAGCATGTGCGTGTGTGCCCAAGATCCCGAGAGGAGAATGGAGGAGAAGGGATTGTGGCATGGCCATCCCTTCTGGGGGGTGACTTCTCGCTTTCTGTCTCTCTTTCTCTGTCTTTCTGGCAACCACACACACACTGTTGCTAAAACTTCTAAAAAGAAATTAACCAGAGAGATAGAGAAAGTAAGCCACCAGGTCCAGCATTCATACCATAGTCAACCTTGTGGGCGTCCAGCGATTTAACTACCATGTAACCTGCCAGCTCCAATGCTGCTGAATTTAAGTTCAAGTTCTATTTTGGAGTTTCCAAAGGTCTGTATGGATAACTAATTCCCCAGATTTTAAGATTTGGTCAGACTATTGTTAAACACAGTTCAGACCAGTACCATCTTCGGAGCCACAAATTTAATAAAATTGTGCTGATTGTCTCTGAAAACATCATGGAGCTAGCTCTATTCTAAAGACATGAGTTCTGACTGCTCCAATAAAGGAAATCCTTAATAATGGACCCTATTGGGGGCTGAAATGCAGGTTAAATAATTGGAATCCTCTGGGCACGAGAGAGCCATTTGTAGAGCACTAAACCCAATGGCAATTGTACTGGGTTGCTGGTATTCACAGTTACTATAATGAAAAGGCTGCTGGTTTTCATGTATACTATAGCATTGGGTGTGGGGCAAATTCAGATTCCAAATCTTGCTATTTTTTACCATGATTTATCAATTTTTCTTAATAAACATTTCTTCTGGGTTGCCATGAGCTTGGATTAATCCCATGGGTTCCGAAAAATTTATTTTTATAATTGATGCCAGTGTTATCTTTGCTTTTATGGAGGTCTATATCGTCAGAACTCATCCCTTTGATATTTTAGAAGGTCTTCATTCTATCATTAAGTACTATATTTCACAGAAAGTAAAAAGAAGAGGGAATGATGGGCGCAGAGTTTTGGAAGAGAAAGGGTCACTGAAGGATGAGAAAAAGGACTGATCTGCTTTTTTCCATTTCTATTTAATGGTTGACATGATACAATTAGCCCTGTATTCTCCTCCAGGTTTTAAAAAGAGATTTAACCACACTAAGTTAGAAATAGCAATTTGTGTAAAGCTGTTTGAAAGGATTATCTTTTTTTGATTAATCAATGTTTAATGGAAAACTATTGCCACTAAATACAATATTACTAAAGGGTTTTTTTACAGGATAAAAGGAAATGAATTAAAAGTAAATAAACTATGATAAGCAGTAATCATTTATGTTCTTTGTTTTTTTGAAAGTTTATGTCCTCTTACAGAAAAGGACAATCATCTTTAATCTTGTTTTTATATATTTTTTATTTCAGTTTTTTTGTACATTCTATCACATATGTCACTTAGCTTGCAAAGTGAATGCCAACAGGTATACATTTCTCACCAGTCCAGCTGATAATACTGTACATGTTATCGTCGACAGACAATAACACATTTCTTTGTCCCATAAATGCCTTGCTTCTCTATTTTCTCCTTGAAGTCCTTAATGTCCTTCCTCAGACTCTCCTCCTTCACCTGCCCTCTTCCCACACTGTATCTGGTATTTATAACCATGTTCTGTATTTCTATGTCCTCTAGTCATTCTGTTTTGGCCATAGAGTGTGGACAGTTGGTATATATTAAGTGGAGACATACAATGTCTCTCCTTCATAGCCTGGCTTGCTTCGCCCAGCAGTAAATCTTCCATATTCATCCACTTTCTGTCAAAAGCCAGGGTCCTGTTGTTTTTTATGGCTCAGTAGTATTCCATAGAGTATATGTGCCACAGTTTTTCAATCCATTCCTCTGTTTGTGGGCATTTGGGTTGGTTTCATGTCTTAGCAATTGTGAATAATGTTGCAATTAACATCAATGTGCAAGCACTTTTCAGACTAACAATTCTTCTGTCCTTTGGGTAGATACCAAGGAGTCAGATTGCTGGATCATATGGTAGTTCTATTTGTAGATCTTTGAGGAATCTCTATATTGTTCTCCACAGTGGCTGAACCAATTTACATTCCCACCAGCAGTATAGGAGAGTTCTCCTTTCACCACACCCCTAGCAACACTTATTTTAAAAAGAAGAAGGGGGGGCTAGCAGTTAGCATAATGGCTATGTTGCTGGACTCCCATGTAGTCAACCATGGTTCGAGTCCCGGACCCAGTGGCTTAAAACTCACGCCAGGCACGTGTGCGTGCATGCCTAAGATCCTGAGAGGAGAATGGAGAAGAAGGGATTGCGGCGTGGTCATCCCTCCTGGGGGGTGATTTCTCACTTTCTGTCTCTCTGTCTCTATTTGTCTGTCTGGCAAGCACACATGCCCTATAGCAAAAACCTCTCAAAAAAAAAAAGAAGGGAGACAGAGAAACAGAAAGTAATAAATAACTCCCCCAGGGGAGATGGCCATGCCACAATCCTTTTTCCTCCATCCTCCTCTTGGGATCTTGGGCATACACCCTCATGCACCTGGCGTGAAATTTAAGCTGACATGAGATTTAAGCTGCTGGATCCAGGACTTCAACTATGGTCAACTCTCTGGGAGTCCACCAAAGTAACCATTATGTCATCTGCTGGTGCCCTGATTTATTTCAATAAAATTAAATTTTTGTCAATTCATTTTTATCAGAATATTTTATAGTATTTGTAATTATAGTTGGCCTCTATATTTCTTCTGGCTTCTCTCTAGTTTCTGGGTGTATCTTTTCTTCCAAATAAGATCTAGATTTTCCCCTAATATACCTCTTGCTTCTCTAATACCTTATAGTTTGATTTTTTTTTGTTAATATTGGTGCTCTAAATCTTGTTAACTCTACGGAAAGTAAACCTAACTCTCTCATGTTTAATTTTCTTCTGATTATTTATTCTTTTAGTTGGTGACTATATTAAAATAACTTATTATGTGTTTGCTAAGCACTAGAGAATTTCTGCAATAGACTTTAGCAGAGTGCAGTATAAATATTCAATAAATATTATGTCCTGAACAAAGTTTACAATTTATATACACACATACACACACATATTTTCATAGTTTGTGGTATCCGTAATTGACAAACTTGATATAAACTGACATAACATAAATCTTTCATTAAGTGACTTACCAATTAAATGTGCAAATATATATTTTATATATATATATATCCAGGACTTCAACTATGGTCAACTCTCTGGGAGTCCACCAACGTAACCATTATGTCATCATTATGTCATTATGACCATTTGTCATATATATATATGATAAATACACACACACACACACACTCACCTAACTCAATGAATGTTTTAATTTCAATGAATCCTACATTATAAATATTTTTATTTGCTTTATAGATAAAGCTTTTGGTGACATGTCTAAGAACACCTAACCAAGCCTTAGGATCTCAATTTACTTCTCTATCTTACATTTAAATCTATAAAACATTTTGAGTTAACTTTTATATAAAGTATAAAGTTTTATGATCAGGTTGAAATTAATGAATGTTTTAATTTCAATGAATCCTACATTATAAATATTTTTATTTGCTTTATAGATAAAGCTTTTGGTGACATGTCTAAGAACACCTAACCAAGCCTTAGGATCTCAATTTACTTCTCTATCTTACATTTAAATCTATAAAACATTTTGAGTTAACTTTTATATAAAGTATAAAGTTTTATGATCAGGTTGAAATTTGTATTTTGTATAAATATATATATATATTTATATATATATAATGTATATATATAAATTGGATATATATTATATACTAATATATATTATATATTAAAACTGTATGATATATGATATATATAGTGTATTTGAAAGAAATATTCTATAATAATTGTAATTATAGTTTTCCTTTGTGTTTCTGCTGTCTTCTCTCTAGTTTCTTGGTACATTCTCTCTTTTCTTTCAAGTAAGCTCTAGCTGCATCCTCTTTTTAAACCCAAATCTACCTTTTTCTTTTCTAATACTTTATAATTTATTCCTTTTGGTAAATATCATTGCTAAATCATTTTAACTCCTCTGAAAGTAAACTAATTCTCCCCTTTTTAATTTTGAATTAATATTTAGTATAAATATTATATACACATGCAGCATGTGTATAATATATATGATACAGTGCATGTAACATACAGACCCACTGCTCCAGAACCACTTGTTCAAAAGACTGCTCTTCTTCGAAAGGTATATTTTTACAGCTACATGAAAAGCCAGTTCACTCTATCTACACGTATGGAATTCATTTTGATTCTCCACTCTCTTGATAATCTTGAGTCTATCACTAGGACTAAATCACAATCTTGATTTATTACTAATATTTACTGAAACTTAATTAGGAGGTTTCTCCCATTTTATTATTATTTTTCAGAACTATTTCAGCCTATTACAGCTATTTTAGTCTCTTTGCTATTTTGCATACATTTTATAATTATTTTGTTTATATATTAAAAAGTCTGGTATTTTTATAGGAGTTGCATCAGATTTCATATTCTGAATCTGTGAACATGAACTATTTATTTATTTAGATCTACTTTGATTTATTTATTATTATTTTTTTATTTATTTTTTTTATTTTCTTTTATACATTCAATCACATTATTATTTGTCTTACAAAATGGATATTTCAACAGGTGAACATTTCTCCCTAATACAGTTGATAAAACTACAAAATATCTTCAACAGATAATACCACATTTCTTTGTGACATTAATACTTTGGATCCCTATTTTTCTTCTAAATGTCCTTCCTCATACCCTCCTTTTGCACACATATTGCATCTGGTATTTACATCTATATACTGTATTTCTATATCCTATAGTGAATTAGTTTCAGTCATAGAGTGTGGACACTTGGTATATATTAAATGGGGACATACAATGCCTCTCTTTCATAGCCTGGCTTGCTTCACTCAGCAGTAAATCTTCCATATTCATCCAATTCCTGTAAAAAGCCAGGGTTTTGTTGTTTTTTAGGGCTGAATAGTATTCCATTGAGTATATTTGCCACAG
>NW_006159461.1:2778933-2779420 GCF_000334495.1 Tupaia belangeri chinensis | reverse complement strand
AGATCATATGGTAGTTCTATTTGTAGATTTTTGAAAAATCTCCAAATTGTTCTCCACAGTGGCTGGGTCAATTTACATTCCCACCAGCAGTCTAAGAGAGTTCTTACACCACCACCAGCATTTATCAGTTTTTTTTTAATCTTAGTCATTCTGACTGGGGTTAGGTGGTATCTCATTGTTGTTTTGATCAGCATTTCCCTTACAATGAGGGATGTTGAGTATTTTTTCATACGCCTTTTAGCTATTCCTATGTCATCTCTAGAGAGTGTTTTTTTTTCAACTCATTCTCCTATTTTTTAATAGGATTGATCATCTTTTTTCAGAACAGCTTCTCGAGTTCCTTGTGAATTCTGGTTATCAGTCCCTTATATGACAGATAGTTTACAAAAATATTTTCCCATTCAGTGAGCTGTCTATTCACATTAGTTACTGTGTCTTTTGCCATGCAGAAACTTCTTAGTCTGATGTAATCCCACTTGTCTATTTT
>NW_006159461.1:2724717-2777206 GCF_000334495.1 Tupaia belangeri chinensis | reverse complement strand
TTTGGGGTTTGTTTGCTGTTGCTTTTCCAATTCTGTGAGGCATGATGTTAGGTGATCCATTTGCTTTCTTTCTGTCTTTCTCTTATGTGCACTAATTACTATGAACTTCCCTCTTATGACTGCTTTAGCAGTTTCCCAAAGATTATGGAAACTCATGTCCTTGTTGTCATTGGCTTCTATGAATCTTTTGATTTCAGTCTTTATTTCTTCAGTAGTTGTGGAGTCATTCAGGAATAGGTTATTTAGTTTCCATGTATTTGAGTACTTTTGAAGATTTCTCTTGAAATTAAACTCAAGTTTAATTTCATCAAATTTCATCATGATTGGAGAAGATGCTGGGTATAGTTTCTATGCCTTTAAATCTGTAGAGGCTCACTTTATGCTCTATGATGTGGTCAATCTTCGAGAAGGTTCCATGTGGTGGTGAGAAAAAGCGTATCTCATGGTTTTTGGATGGAAAGTTCTATAGATGTCTGTTAAGTCCATTTGATTTATGGTATCATTTAGATCCTTTATGTCTTTACCTATTTTTTGTTTAGATGATCTGTCCAGAGGGGATAGTGCAGTTTTGAGGTCTCCAACTATTAGTGTGTTGCTGCCTATCTCCCCTTTTAGATCTAACAGTCTTTCCTTCACATATTTGGGTGCTCCTGTGTCAGGTGTGTAGATATTTATAAGTGTTATATCTTCTTGATCGATTGACCCTTTTACTACCATATAGTGCCCTTCTTTGTCTCTTTGAATAGTTTTTGTTTTAAAGCCTATTTTGTCAGAAATTAGTATTACAGCTCCAGCTCTCTTTTGGTTCCCATTTGCATGGAAAACCTTTTTCTAATCCTTCACTTTCAGTCTACGTATGTCTTTATCCATGAAGTGGGTTTCCTGTAGGCAACAGATAGAAGGTTTTTGTTTATTAATCCATTCAGCCAGTCTGTGTCTCTTGATTGGAGAATTTAATCCATTAGCATTCAATGTAATTATCCATGTTACTGGCCCTGTCCTGACATTTAAGTTGGCCGTTATCTTAGTTGCCTTTTACTACTTTGTTCTGGCTGTTACTTCTTTAGTTTTCCTGGAACAGTATTTTCTTCAGGGTTTCTTGGAGAGGTGGCCTGGTGCTGGCAAATTCTTTCAGGTTTTGTTTGTCTGAGAAGATTTTTAATCTTTTTTTCCCATACGAAGGATAATCTTGCAGGATATAATAATCTTGGTTGAAATTGTTTCTCTCATAACACTTTCAATACATCTTCCCATTCTTTTCTTGCTTGCATTGTTTCTGTTGAGAAGTCCGGCTCACGCCCAATGGGGTGAACTTTGTAAGTCACTTGTTGTTTCTCTCTTGCCAGTTTTCGTATCTTATCTTTATCTGTGTTCTTTGCCAATCTGGCTATGATATGCCTTGGGGAAGATCTTCTTGAGTTGATTCTATTTGGGGTCCTTTGTATTTCTTGGGTCTGGATGCTTGAGTGCCTCTCTAGACTTGGGAAATTTTCTTCCAAGATTTATAGAATAGGTTTTCCATGCCCTTATTAGTTTCTTTATCTTCTAGGATACCAATTATTCGGATGTTAGGACGTCTAATGGAATCTAGTATTTCTCTTATGTTATCCTCATGGTTTTTTTTGTTTGTTTGTTTCTCTAGGTCAGAAGTTTTATCTTCTACATCAGAGATTCGATCTTCAGCATGGTCTAATAGACTTTTTTTTTTTTTGAGAGGTTTTTGCTATAGGGCATGTGCGCTTGGATGGCCACACCGCAATCCCTTCTCCTCCATTCTCCTCTCAAGATCTTGGGCATGCATGCGCACGTGCCCGGTGTGCGTTTAAGCCACTACATTTGAACCATGGTCAACTACATGGGAGTCCCCCGACATAGCCATTAAACTAACTGCTGATCCCAGGTCTAATCAACTTTTAATACTTTCAAGAGAGTTTTTGACTTCCTGTATTACAGACTTCACCTCTAATATTTCCATCTTATTGTTTCTTAGCGTGTCCATTTCTTCCTTCATATCGTGGAAGGACTTTCTAATCTCCTGTAGTTCATTGTCTCTTTTCTGTTCCAGCTCATAGTACTTGTTCACCATGAATGTTCTAAATTCTTTCTTGGACATTTTGGTAACGTGCTCTGTTTTTTCAAGAAAAGGAAGGGAGTCACTGTCTTCTTTTGATGGAGACATATTATCTGCTTTATTCAGACCTGAGATTCTTCTTCTACTTCTAAACATTCGGAGATGTGTTCCCTTTGGAATACCTTTTAAGAGAACGTTTCCTTGAATAGGAGCAAGTGTGTTTCCTTTTTGCTGTGGAATGAAGACTGCCAAAGTCTTTCTTCTGTTGTGTTTAGCAATGTGATCTAAGGAGGAACATTCTCTTCAGGTGTGCAAAGAAAAGTATCTCTTTTTTCGCAGGTGGTTCGGTAAAAGGGAGGATCCCAGAGAGTCTTAAAATACTAGAATATTTCAGAACTATAATTCTAGATCTATCTAAACCGCCAGGGATGGTGTAGATAAAGGAAGTGAGGACCAAAAAAGTGGGAAGAAAATAATAAGGAAAATAAAGAAAAAGTCATGTGTCGTGCTAGCGCGGCAAGCGATTTTGACAGGGGTCTGAAGATGGAAGTGGAGTGGCTGCAGTGCTGAGGGCGTTCCTGTGTGGCAAGAAGTGAGAAATTTACAAATGAAAGAGAGAAGAAGGAAAATCCTACCTTGCTGACAGAGATAGGGGTCTCTGGTTTGAGGGTCCTGGGGCTGGATGTGGGGGCGGGGAGCTCTGCCTCAGTATCCCTTATGCCAGGGGTCTGAAAATGGAAGTGGGGTGGCTGCCTACTTTGATTTCTTTTTAACATGTATTTCTCAGTATTCAAATCTTATACATATTTGCTAGATTATTTGTATTCTTTTAATAATTTTAAGGGGTATTTTGTCCTTAATTTCAGTTCTGATGCATTTATTGTTAATATTCAGTTGTCAGGAGATTGAATATTTTTGCATAGAAAAACACAGAAAAGGGCATCGTGACATTACCAACAATCTAATATATAGAAATACAATTGATTTTTTTAAGTTGATATTCTGTCTTCTCATCTCCTTTAACTCACTGGAATTTTTTCATTGTTGTTTTTGGTAGATTCTTTGGAACTGTCTATGAGGGCTATGAGGCTATTTGAAAACAGGGACAATTTCATTTCTTTCTTTTTCACTTTTATGCATTTAATTTCCTAATTGCTTTGTTATGCTGGTTGGAACTTTCAATATGATATTCAGTTATGTCGATGCCGTCTCATTTTGGGGCCAAATCAAAATAATCAATGCAGTTTTTGACTGAAGCCGTCAACTGCCTGTGAACAGTCTCACTGTCCTGAAGCTACACTGTGTGAGCAAGCTCCACATCTGAGGTCACATGAGGGACCCTGAGATGACATGAAGGGAAAGGAAAGCCCACAAGCTGCAAGATGCCAGCATCTCCAACTTTTCTGTTCCCTTGCTCCAGCACAAGTGACTGCGCTGCATGAAGAACTCCAAGTTGAACTGCTAAGTGGGCCCCTCCTGAGGTTCTGATCCACAGAAACTAGTGGATCACAAAATTATTTATTTTATTAAAGGTATTAAATTTTGCAGAGGTTTGTTACACAACACTAGTAACCAGAACACTATGCGCCAAGTAATGCACATGCCCTAGATGTAGGTGAACGACAGAGTTCGCACAGGACTGTGTAAATACCTGTGAGTTCTTTCTAAACAAGCGACGAGTGGGCTAACTCTAACACACTTGTTCGACTCATCAATGCTCTGTGAGCGTGGAATTCATGCTGGACACAGTCAATGCAAATGATTGTCATTTGGTAGTTTGTGATTAAACTTACACAATATGTACGTGTGCGTGTGTATGCGTGTGTGTATGCGCATGTATTCATGGCTCACCTCAGGAACAGCACAGGCGCTATTACTAGATGAACAATATGGGATGGAAGAATTATAGGAGTTCACAGAAGAAGATTATTCCTGAATGCTCTGGATAAAAAGAGAATCCTCAAGAATGTTGAATGATAAGAAAATGTGAGACAGAAATGCAGAAATGGAGAGCATGTGAGAATATTCTAGACAAACTCGTAGCCAGAGCCATGAGTTTCCATGTGTGCTGTTAGAATGACAGTGAAAATGATTGAACTGGAGCATTACTAAGCAGAATACCAGCAGGGGTGAAGTCAATCAGTGATGAGAAAAAGAAGTGCTCAGCAAATCACTATGGTCATAGGTGTGAGATTTAGAGACACTGGGACGTGCTAGAGAAATGACTGGTGGTGACAGAATGGGGTTTTAGAAGACCACAGGACCAAAACCTCAAAAGAATAATATGTGTAAAAGTTATGGATTCCTATATTTAGATAGTAGATCCAAGAAAGAAAAAATAAATAGAAAAAATACATTTAAACATATCTTTCTCCTATTATTAAAATAAAATGTTTCTACTGTTTAAAAAAATTCTATGATCATAATTGAGGCAGAAAAACCAGTTGACATTAATGGTAATGTCATTCATTAATAATAAAAAAAAACTCTCAGAAATTCAAGAATAGAAAAAAACTTCAACTGCTAAAGGCAACAACGTTCACCCTCCAGAGAAGGGCACTGGAGCCCTGGAGGTTTCCACCATGGGAAGGTTTCCACCCGCTGGCTTTGTTCCTCCAACTACTGGCTTTGATAGCAAATCACCTTCACAGCATGGCCAAGGGAATGACCCCGCCCAGAGAGCAGCAGCAGCTTCTCTCACAGAGAATGCCCCAGCAGTTCAGGAGAGTCACTGAAGCTCCTTGGAGTATGAAACAGAGGCTGGGCTACCTCAGGATTTGAACAGCTGTCAGTCATTTTTCTCTAAAGTGAAAGAGACAAGTGAGCTCACATTGAAAAAACGATTGGGAATTTTGTGGAATTTTTCCTAGAATACTTTTTAGGGGATTTTAGGCATGTTCACACGTGTGCCTGCTGTGTCTTTAGAGTCACTGTGTCCAGGACTCCAATCACACAGCCAGCCATGTGGATCCAGCCACCCGATTTGGTAGGCCCCAGGTGGGCTCCTTTCTCTCTTTTGCTCTCTCCATTCTCTTTTCTCACTCCTTTTTTCCCACTTGTAGTATCACATTGAAGTTCAAAAAGTTTCTGATCTTGGGACCAGCAGTTAGCATAATGGCTATGTCGCTGGACTCCAATGTAGTTGACCGCGGTTCACGTCCCGGACCTGGTGACTTAAAACTCACGCCGGGTGTGTGTGCATGCGTGCCCAAGATCCCGAGAGTACAATGGAGGAGAAGGGATTGCGGCGTGGCCATCCCCCCTGGAGGGTGATTTCTTGCTTTCTGTCTCTCTGTCTCTCTATGTCTGTCTGGCGAGCACATGCACCCTATAGCAAAAACCTCTCAAAAAAAAAAAAAAAAAAGAAAGTTTCTGATCTTGGGGTTCTTTGGATTTTGGATTTTCAGATTAGGGATATTCAACCTTTGCTTAAGACGTAAAAGCTTAGAAGAAAACCCCTAGATTTTTCAGATCCCTAAGTCAACTTTGGTCTTGAAGCATAAAGATGGTTACTCTGTGGCATCTAAGATTAGCTCAGTGAAGACCTCAACAACGCCTCAAAGCGCTCAAAACACTACATGAGGATCAACCCTGTAGCATTTGGGATAAGGGAGCTAGATCCTACAGTGTACACTGTGGTCTGGATCCTGGCTTCAGGGGCTTAAAAACTCACCAGGTGCATGTGTGTGTGTCCTAAGTCCTGACAGGATGGAGAAAGAAGGGATTGTGGTGTGGTCACACCCTATTGGAGGTGCTTCCTCTCTCTCTCTCTCTCTCTCTCTTGTCTCCTTTCTCTCTCTCTCATCTATCCACTTCTCTCTGACAAGCACACATGCCCTTTAGAAAGAAAAAAGGAACAAAAGGGAAAAAAACACTACATAGAAATAACACAATTTAACCTTAAAATGCCATGTATGCACTGGGACACTCCGCAGTGACGTGTCCTTGAAAATGCACAGCAGCCTTGCTCCACCTGCAGCCACAGTAGGCTGCATGCGACCAGCAAGGTCCCCTTCCCACCACTCACTAAATTCACCGACTTCAAGATCCTCTTACAGGGGTGAAGAACAATTTTATTCCTTGGAAAAGTGACACGTATAGTCTAATAAATAAATGAGAACGCAAGCATAGATTTGCATAACAATAAAGAATTTTTTAAAATGTATACAGTTCATTTTACGTACTTCTTCCATGAGCAAGAGACACACAGAGAGCACACCTTCAACAGGGTCTAAGATTCACCACCCACCCCCAGCCTCAGCCAGCGCCAGACCACGGACACACATTGCCCGCACTCAGACAGGTTTCCAGACAGACTGAGAACCTTCCATGTGGGTTATCATCATGAAATGCCATGTTTTACTGCTGGGCCGCCCTCGCAACCCCAGAAGGGAAACTTAGATGAAAGTGAGCCCTACATAATGAAAAGAATCCATGCCACATTGTTAAAACAAGCAGATGCTTGGTGTCTTATTCTCAGATATCATGACCCTTTATAGAGCATCCGGTCTTATTAGCCTTTGATCTACTGAGCAGTTACTGCACCCTCTTCATTTTCAAATTGTACTCTTTAAAGTGTTTTTATCTCTTATGAAATGTAAATTATCCGTTTTGCTTTCAAATGTCATTTTATTTGCCTTTAAAGAAAATAGCTTGATGGAGGTAGAATGGCAATGGAGTCTCTTCTGGCAAGAGTACAATTCAGTGATTTAGAGTAAACTGATAGGCCCTCACCAGCATCACCTCAATCCAGTTTTCGATCATTTGGCATTTCCTTGACCACAGCGTCTTCTTGTGCTAGTTGGTGGTCATTCTTGCTCCTACCTCCAACCGCGGGCACCCATAGATCGATGTCTCTACAGGTTTGTCTTTTTTGAAAACTGTATGTAAGGAGAATCATACAGTCTCAAAAAAATTAAATGAAAAGCTAGTGAAAGAAACAATAAAGCTTATGACAAAAGACAGTGAGCAGTTTTTTTTTAATTTTAGAAAAATTGTCAAACAATAAAAGAAAATCAGTGTAGCTAAAAGCAGATTATTGGGTTTATACATTTTTAAACCCCTAAACAAACTAAGTCAATAAGATAGAAAAAAAACAGAAGTGAGCAATATCAGAAATGAAAAAGAGAGCTTCACCACAGATCTGACAGGCAGTAAAATAATAATGAAATAATGATAATAATGAAGAGAAGAATAAAGAAGTAGTATGAAAATGTGTCTATAAGTTTAACAACTTAAGTAGATACATAGCATGAGAGACAATTTTCCAAAACTGATAGATAGCAAGTAAGAACTCAAACTAACTGATGCCAGAATAAAAATAAATTATAAAAGAAATTAAATTTGTAATTAAGATTCATAGTCAAATGTCCTCATTGATAAGTTTTATAAAGCATTTAAGTAAAATAATACTGAATTTGCAGAAACTGAAAACAGAAGAGCATGCTTTTTATAAGTCCAAGGAAAGTCATTCTCAGTAAATGAATAGATGCACAGAAAACATGATGAATCAATAATAAATAACCCAGGACCGGCAGGAGGCATGGTGGTTAAGGGTGCTGGACTCCCACATGAGCAACCGTGGTTGGAGTCCTAGACCTGGTGGCTTGCTTTCTCACATTCCCTCTCTTTCTCTCTTTCTTACTCTGTTCCTCTCTGGTCAAATGTAAATAAATATATAGTAAAGGTAAATAAAAATAATTAAAAAAAATAATAAATAACCCTATTAAATATGGACAATAGTTTGACTGTTCAAAGACATCTTGTCTTCACTGACAAAGATATGTGAAAGACCAACAAGCAGATGAAACTGAACTCAGGATTAGTATTGATCTAGGTAATATGAATTAATCCAGAAGAAGATATCACTTCACACCCATCAGAGTATCTAAAATGAAAAAAGACCTACCACCCTAAATATTAGTAAGGGCATGGGACAGGACTCTCCTACATGGCTAGACGCAGTATAAAATTTTACACCCACTTCGTAAACCGTTCAGCAGATCCTTATTAATCTGAATACTCATGGACATAAGACCCGCCATTCTATGAATTTGAGAAAGAAAAAAATGTAACAGTAGTGGCTTAAGAATATTTCTAACAACTATATTCATAATAGCGAAAAACTAAAAACAACTGAGATTCTCATAGAAAGTGAATGGATAAGCAATATGTTGTTACAGACCTCAGAAATCAGAATGAGTTACTGATATATGCTACAACATGGATGAATAATACAGACACTATGGAGAACACACTAATATAGACAAGAAAGGAGTTTATGCTTTCCATTGTTCTTTAGCTAAGATGGGCAAAATTTTACACGAGTGGTTAAAATAAGTACAGTGACAGTTTCTCAGAGATGACTTCATGGGAAAAGCATAATAAAATATCCGATATTTCTAATCCAGGTAGGGGAACTTGGTTTGCTCCATTTCATAGTAGTATACAACTGAGATCTGTGAATTTTACTGCATCTGCACTATTTTTGACCGTATTTAGGGGGACCCTTTTCTGGAGTCTCCACCAGTCTCTCCTTTCGTCATGGAGCTGCCTTGATGACTATGGGCTTGTGACAGGTCTTGAAGAATGCTCATCCTCCAGCTTTGTTTCACAAAATTGTTTTAAAATATTCTAATTGTTTTTGCTTTTCCATATAAAGTTTTTCATTCCTTAATGGATACAAAGAGGCCTGGATTTTTATTACAGTTGTACATATTAAACTGAGGAGAACTGGCACTCGAAATGAAAGAAGAGGTTTTCAGTCCTCGAACAAAATATAGGCCTCCATGTACATTGCTTTCAGTTTCTGTCAACGATGCTTTCTGGCTATGAACAGTAAGAGGTCCTGCATGTATTTGGCAATTTGTAAGTATATTGATGTTATGTATATGGTGCTTTAAAAATAAATTTCCAATTCATTGCTTTTGCAAAACTATTTTACTTTCTTTCCTTTTTTTTTTAACTGTCACAAATAGGACTTTTTACTTGTCGCTATTAAAAGTCTGAACTTTAAACAGATTCTTGGACTAGTGGTTCATATCCATCAGCTTGCTCAACTTTGGCGCCCGTCTCATCCCCAGTAGCTTTTCCAGAGCTACCACCTTCACCATGATGCTCCATGAGTTTTCCCAATTCAAACTTCGGCTTCCTTGGCATTTTGACTTTCCTGATGAAGACGTCATGGAGAGGGTAGATGGATTGGCAAGCCTCTTCTATGTCTTTTCCAGTGCTGTCTGGAATCAGTTTATTGATCACTTCTTTCAAGTCATTTGTCTGCACCGCCCGGGTCTTGATTTCCACCATCTTCTTCCAGATGTGGTGGACCTGCTGCTGCTGGACATGAGAGGTCTTCTGTATCCAATTGTTGCGTTTTTTAGTAAACCTAACACAGAAGAGATGAAGCAAATAACCATCGGTCACCCTGACAACGACATGAGCTTCAATCACTGTCTGCCATTTTTTGACCATGGAACACATTTTGTCACAGGTCAGATCCAGTCCATGGAAGTTAGTCAGCAGTGTTTGCCCTTAACACCCTCAGTAATTAGCTTGAATTTCCTAAATGCAACTTCGTCATTCTGCAGGTCTGCAAGGCTCACTTCAGACACACGACTCTCATGGCTGTCAGATGCAATTTCAGTTCCTTGAGTCCTGGTGACCAGTGTTTTCCCAATATTTCTTATGTTGAACATAGCAGGTGCTTCCACATCATACCGATCCTTTATCAACTATTTTCTTCTTAGTTCCCTTTCTGGTGCTTTTCTTAAGGTGCTTATTTTTGCCACCTGCTACTCAGAGAGCCTAAGGACAGAAATAGAACTCACCTGAGAACTTAGGTGTATGGGAGCGGGGACTTTATTTATTTCTTCCAGGAGAGAGAGAGAGATAAAGAGATAAGCGTAAGACAGATACAGTGTCCAGACAGAGTCATAATGCTGCAATCTACCCCCAGCTGCATCCAGCCTGGACCGTGGACATGTGATACCTGGCACACTTAGGGAGGTCTGCACATAAAAACCTAGTACTTCCCTGCATGGCCCCACCTCATAGAGCATTGTGTTCACCACTGTGCCACCACATGGCCTCCTACAAGGTATTTATGTATGAACCTTAAAGCTTACAACCTTTCAAACTCTCTTGAAAGTTCTAGCAGCTTATTTTGTTGTTGTTGTTTGTAGAATAGAAGGAATTTTATATGCATAATCATGAAGTCTCTGAATAGGGACAGTTATATTTGTGACATTTGTATCATTTTTACTTTTTTAAAAAAGAATTCTTTTATTTATTTATTTACTTAAGTAAATTTGACCACAGAGAGAGAAAGGGAAAGTGAGAAAGCAAGTCACCGGGTTCGACACAGTGCGGTCAGGCAAGCGGGAGTCCAGTGGCTCATGCACCACACCGCCGGCCCGCTCCTCATTCTTACTTTCATTTCTTTTTCTTACCTTATTGCACTGACCTAAAATTTGGGTAATGATGTGAAAAGGAACTTTGACAGCAAAAATTCTTGCTTATTCCTGATTTTAGGGACTGGGAGAAACTATTCAGTGTTTCACAACTCAGCATGATTTTAACTTCATTAGTTACAGTTTGATTTCTGTTTTTTCTTTACTTTTCTTTTTCTTTCTTTTTTTTTTTTTTTTTTTTTTTTTGTTGTTGTTGTTGTTGTTGTTGTTACAGGGCACATGAATGTGCCAGAGAAAGAGTGAGAGAGAGAAAATGAGAAATCACCGTCAGGGGGGATGGCCACACTGCAACATCTTCTCTTCCAGTTTCCTTGGGATTTTGAGCACACACACCTGGCATGACTATCAAGCTGCCAGAACCAGGACTCAAACTGCACAGCCAGCCATGTGGGATCCAGCACCCTAACCTCCATGCCACCTACTGGCCCTTAACTTCATTCTTTGTCTATATGACCGTTTTAGTTGAAGGAGCCTCCTGTCTATGCCTGATGTACTGAAAGTTTTCATCACAAATAGATGTTAAAGTTTTTCAAGGTGTTTTGGGTAGCTATTGAGATAAGCATGTGATTTCCCTTGTTTGACCCATTAATATGGAGAATTACACTACTTGATTGTCAAATATTAATCAGTTTTGCATTTATGGACTAATCACCTGATTGTAAGTACAGTTTTAAAGCTATCGATTTCTTCTCAGTGCAACTGTAGCTCCATCTCCAACGTCTTCTGTTTTTTTCCTTTCATCCTAGATGAATGGATGTGAACACTTCAAGGTCTGGGCAGGGTGTCGGGCCACAAGAAGGCATGAATCCTCTGCTTCCAGGTCACCCTGCCCTGCACTTTGCTCTGGTCATGTCTTCTGTCGACTGTTCCTGAGTTCCTATGCCAGCTAAATCTGTCTGTAGTATAGACACTGACAGCAGTTTCCATTAAGACTGCAACGGATGGGGACCAGCAGTTAGTGTAAGGGCTATGTCACTGGACTCCCATGCAGTTGACCGCAGTTCGAGTCCCATACCCAGTGGCTTAAACTCACCCTGGGCATGTGTGCGTGCATGCCCAAGATCCCGAGAGTAGAATGGAGGAGAAGGGATTGCGGTGTGGCTATCCCCCCTGGGGGGTGATTTCTCGCTTCCTGTCTCTCTGTGTCTCTTTTTCTGGAAAGCACATGTACCCTATAGCAAAAGAAATAAATAAATAATAATAAAAAAAGACTGTAACAGAAAACTCTGGTCATATATCCAATCAATGCATGATCAAGGAAGTACTAGAGGAAAAAAACGTGTGGAAATTACATTTGCTGAGTCCCCTCTTCACATGGCAGCCTGTGATGGAAGGAGCTACAGCTGAATGACTAGAGCCAGAATTCCAGGACCTGAATAAATGGAAAGATGAACACTTAAACTCTCGGTTAGGTATCAGATGAGATGAATGACAGTGTGAGATTTAAACTTCCTGATACAGTGGGTGATATCTTAAAAATATCAGTATTAGAGCCACAGGACACATGACTATCAACAGATGGTACTCGTAAGGTACTGCAAAGGTTTTAGTGATACTATGAAAACCAGTTTCAAAGATGGCAGAGAAGATCCCACATGGCAATGTGTTCATAAGTGCTCATTGATTAATTCATCACACCACCTCAATTCTGCTGAGAGGTGCTGAGAGGTGCTTCTCAGTGGCACGAGTGAAATGTCTTCATCTGCAAACTTTCATGTTTGACTGTGTGAATTATGAGTCCCTCTTGAAGAGATCTAATCTGGGATGTTGAATGGGATCATTGCTGCTTAACACTATAGTTTTGTCAAATGAGCTTAGAGTTTTGCATCACTTGTGTGTTTATCATTTCTTAAGAATTATAAATCCAAAAAATTTACAGCTTACTGTGTCATTATATAATATTGCTAAAAGGATTATAAATATTGGTGTTTGTTTTTCACGTTTTAATTTCAAATGATCTTCAAGATAATGTATTTAACGTTTGATTAACAAATACTCATTGAACAGTTTACCTGTGTTGAAAAGGACAACGGGGACCAGCAATACGGCAGTGCTGCATGATGCTGGAAGCTGCATGGGTGGAAAATGGCTTGCTCCCAGGTCAGCGTGAGCACACTTGTCTTGAGCCTCGCTGGCTGCAGGGGTGAGGGGAAGATATGGTGTGAAGACCCTATTAAGGGTCTATCTCTCTCTCACTCTTTCTCTTTGTCACTCATAAAAAGTATACAAGTAGGGCCAGTTAGTAACTGGTGCTTAAGGCAACTGGATCCCACATGGCTGACTGTGTGGTTCAAGTCCCAGCTTGGTGACTTGAAAACTACACAGGGCTCATGTGCATGCATGTTCAAAACCCCAAAGAAAGAAATGGAGAAGGGATCATGGCATTACCGTCCCTGGTGGGGATGCTTTCTCACTTCCTCTCTCTCTCTCTGTCTGTCTCCATTGAGTGGATGTATCCCTACCAAATTAAAATAAGTGTATAAATAAACTTTAAAAAAAACAAAATTAGAAAAAAAATAACAAAATATTTGTATTACACTATTTATTAAATGTTTTCTCCCGAGATTGCTTTTTCTTTCTTTCTTTCTTCTTTCTTTTATTTTAATTTGCCAGAAGGGACACGTGCTTGCTAGAAAAGCCACAAAGACAGAGAGGGAGAAAGCAAATCCCCCAGCCCCAATGGGATGTGGTCACATGGTGACCCCCTTTCTTCCATTTCTCTGTCCTGCCAAGATTTTGTACAGGCATGGACACACACCCGGGATGTTTTTCAAGTCATCAGTTCTGGGATGCAAACGGCAAGGTAGGATATGTGGATCTGGTTTCTTTAATTACCAGATCTTGGGGATTCTTTAATTCTGTAATACAGACAGGGAGTGCAAAAGAATTTCACCAATATGGAGTTCAGAAGAGGTTCATTGATCACACCCAAATTTAAGGAGCAGGAAAGAATTTTTGAAAAAGTTGTACATAGCATGAGACATGAAATACCATGTGAAAATCAACCTGTTAAAGTAGGCATAAAATGGAATAGGGACCAACTCCATGACCTGGTGGTTAAAGCAGGCAGAACTCACATGTCTGACTCTGGGTTCAAGTCCCAGACCCAGCTGTTTGAAAAACATCCAGCACATGTGCATGCATGTCTCAAATCCAGATGATCCCCATGAAGGCTGCTTTTTCCTTCTTCTTCTCTCTGTTTCTCTGTCTATCTCTAGCAAATGTTCAAGTCCTTTGGCAAAAGTTCAAGAAGTGAATATGTAAATACAAAGAAATAGGAAAGTAGTCCTATGATAGGAAGATAAGTAGGCTAAGTTATGGTCTATGGTGCTAAAATAAACAGATCCTACCAATGTCTTTAAGAAGGTAAACTGGGGCCAGCAAGTGGTGTGGAGGTTAAGAAGCTGGACTCCCACATGGATAATTGGTTCAAATCCTAGACTAGCCATCATGCCAAACATATGTGCGTGCACTCCCAAAATTTGAGGAGAGTGGAGAAAGGATTGCAGTGTGGCCATCCTTCCTGTCTTTCTCTGTCTTTCTCTGTCTCTCTGACAAGCAAACTTGCCCTATGACCAAAACCTTAAAAAATAATAACAAATATGGGGCTGGCAGGTGGTGTGGTGGTTGGGTGTGCTGGACTCTTAAGTGGTTGACCATGGTTCGAGTCCTGGACCTGGCAGCTTGCTTTCTCACTTTTCCTCTCTCTCTCTCTCACTCTGTACCTTTCTGGTCAAATGAATATAAATAAATGAATAAAGTTAAATAAAATAATTTTTTATATAATTTAAAAATAATAATGATAGAAAGAAAAGAGAAAGGAAAGGAAATGCTGAATTTGCTCTCTGTCACGAGCGTTTGGAGGTAGGATATGACCCAGCACGGACAGTGCTTCAGTCTGTGAAATCACTCGTGTCCGGGCATTTCCGCCCTCTTTCACTGTTTCTTTAGTGTTTTCTCTGCTGTGTTCAGGAAGGCTCAGGTTCACACCCACCTTCCACCTCCTGAGGATGGAAGAAAAGAGAGAAGATGATTCCCATAATTAGCTCATCTTTAAATAAAAAAAATGATGTTTATTATTTTATTCAGGGAGGAGTGTGTGCACATGCACTAGAGGGAGCGAAGGAGAGAAAGAGCGAGAGGGACAGGGGTTCCTTGAAGGGTCACGCCAGGCCTGCTGTGGTTCTTTTCCCAGCCCTCCAGTTCTTCGAGATCACGAGCCTGTGCGGGGTGTCCAGGGTGCAAAAGGCAAAATCAGACTGTCTTTGCAAGAGTCTACAAATGTTCGTCGGTCTTATCTCTTGTCTCTGGCCATTTTTCTCTCAGAGAAGGATTGACAAATTTGTTTTCCGTCTTCCATGTCCTCCTTTTCTAGGAATCATAGTTGCTGATAAATGCTTAGTGTGAATATGTGGGATTTAATTTTAATGCTTATCTATATCTTCTCTTAGTAAGAAGGTAGAGACAGACAGACAGGCAGAGGCATCATCCGCAGGGAGTCGCCATCAGCAGGGTGTTGCTGTGACGTGCACCCAGCCCTGGAGGCCCCTCTCCTGGGTGCGTGCCTGCCGCCCACTCGGCAAGGGCTCTGAGCGGAGCTGGGAACTCCCCGGAAGGACTGCCTCACTGAGAGTTGTGCTTTACTGCCGTGCCACCATCCAGCCACGTACTTTTATTTTCACACTTTGAGTGGAAAAGAGACTTACTCTAATTTTAGAAGGAAGGAAATGAAACAAAATTTGTATGAGGCGGAGTCTTCATAAAGTTTGTGGAATGTGTGGATCGGATAATACTATGTGTAGATTTCCAATTTTTTTCCACCAGAATAAACTCGTACTCCAATACGATTCTTTCTACAAACCTTTTCAGGTCTCCCTGTGTGTGTGTGTGTGTGTGTGTGTGTGTGTGTGTAGTATTTACTTCTGTGTACAAGTATTTAATACTGTTAGATATGCTAGTTTGTTAACTAAATGTAAACATTCGCATTCTAAATTATATGAAGAAACTGATTTGTGTCACTATTTAAAGAAACATGGACGTGAAGATGAAGCGTAAGTTCTTATGAAGTATTTAGTTGTAAATACTACGAGCATAAGCACGTGCATTATGTAGAAATCTCAACTCGTTCTCAGACCCGAGATGGTCTCTGTGCATTAGCTCTTGAATGGACTGTCACTCAGAAGCATGCTAGGGTATCTTGCTCATCAAATTCTGAGTGAAACGCAGCCTCCCACCCTCCCTCCCACTCACTCGGCCCATCTATCAGAGTTTCTGCTTCCCATTAGAGCTTTCACTCACTTTTTTATGATCATTTTTCACTGTATTTAGTCAGTTCCTCTAATAAGCTCCTTGGCGGCTATAATATTCTTCTATTAATTTCTTTCTCCCACAGATACAAATCAAGCAATCAAAGTTTTTCAAAAGGCACTGTGAGGTTTGCCTTATTTTTCATTTCGCCAATCCAAATTGCTCTTGTCTGTACTGCAACCCCCACTGCTGAAAACAAATCCATGGTGAACTGCTAAGTGTCAGCGACAGGGACTAAAGTCACGTGGTGCAGAAGGCGCCCTGGGCTGCTTCATCACGCGTCTTTGGTCCTCACCATCTCAGTTACAGAACGCCCCATTCATGCCCAGTTGCTTTCCCTTCCACTCTGGTCCCAGGAACAGGCTGAAGGAGGTCAGTGAGTCCACAGAGGAGGAGAAAATGCCCTTGTCTGCCGGCATTCTCCAAGCAGTTTCCTGTAGAACCAAGGACATACCAAGGCTCCCAAAGGGAGGACTCCGACTTCAGAAAGTAGATAAATACTCACGCCAAGTAAGTTGTTCAGCTTCATCTCAGCGAATGTTTATTGACTATGTTACAACACTTTGATTTATTAAACAATCTTCTCTATCACAGTCAAAAAGAATGCTAACAGTATAACAGGCCTGTCATAGTTCATTTATTCTAAAGACATGCTTCATTCATAGTTGTATGCCATCAGTACGGATACGTTAATTTAACTTTTCTTATAACGTTCCAATTTGTTCATACTTCAGGACGTATTATTTTCCATAACACATGTCCTGAATTACATTGAACAAATGGCAGGCCCTGGGGCCTACTGGTTGAGAGAGCTGGACCTCACGTGGCTGAATGGGGTTGAAGGTCAGCTTGAAATACATGCAGAGCGCTTGTGCATTTGTGTCCCAGATCCTGACAGGATGCAGACAGAGGGGAAAGAACTGTGCCGTGAGCATGTTCCACTGAAGCGTGATTTCTCCTTCTACTCCGTGCCTCTCTGTCTCTCTCCGGTGAGCATGCATGCCCTCTTGTAATTAAAAAAAAAAGAACAAATAAAAGATTATTAATGAAAAGAATTGTCTTTCTAGACAGACTTCTCTCCTAGGACATTTTAATTTTGTTTTTCAATACACTGAAATTAAATTTTACAATGTGAATTCAACTGAAAATAAACAAGATTCAAGTATGCTTATGTAGAATCAAGTTTTTACACACCTATCGGTTTTAATAAAACAATGTATTATATGATAACATCTGAGTTGTCCTTGTTTTGTAAGAGCATTGTTGGGCTCCACAGAAATTGGAAGGCAAACCGTAGACAGCTTTAAGAGGCTAATCACTAGCGAGGGAGGGTGGCACAGGAGAAGGGCAAATGCTAACTCCCTCTCCTGCTGTATGAAATGCAAGCGCCCCCGACTTAGTCAAGGGAGTAATGGAGCAGATTGTGGAAGGTACGAAGTGGTGATGCATCAGTCCTAGAGCAGAATGAGGAGGCCAGTCCCGGGCTTAATTACTCCCCAGTAGCAGCTGTTCAGCAGTGAGAGGGCACGCGTGTCACCGGAGGCCTCTGTCCCCGCCCCGCAGTGCGCGCCCTGTCTCCAGTTGACGGA
Source organism: Tupaia belangeri chinensis (assembly GCF_000334495.1). NCBI lineage: Eukaryota > Metazoa > Chordata > Mammalia > Scandentia > Tupaiidae > Tupaia > Tupaia belangeri. Next base: position 2,759,771 of record NW_006159461.1, on the reverse strand, counting down.
GCACAGCTGCCTCCTGCGCACAGCTTCCGGAGCCGGGTCAGCTGCCTGCTGCTGTAGGCTCAGGGGTCTGTGGGCCGCCTCAGGTCGTTCACGGAGGACCGACAGATGCATTTTATGGCAGATCCGTGTGCACATCTCCCCCAGGAGTCCCGCTGTCAAAGGGCCACTTCAGGTGTCATCCCTCCCACGCCCAGTCTTGTGGGCAGAATAGGAGTGGTTGGTTCCCAGGTCATCCTGCTCTTTCAGCCAGGGATACGGCCCTGGTCCCAGATGTACATGACAAAGCACAGGTTAAAGTATCTTCTTCAAAACAACACACTTCTTGGGGGGGGAAAGCAAACAAAATATGTTTGATATGACATTAGAATAGGAAGGGTCTCTCCTGGGAAATCGACGTAACCATAAAGGGAAAAATAAGACAAATGCAGCCAGTAATAATTACAGATGCTGACAGAGAAACCTACTGTGAGGCGCTACAACAGAAACAAGACAGTGTTTGCAGGCAAGTGATAGACGAGGAGTTTAGTTCTCTTTATATGCAGACTGACTACTGCTAACAACAATGAAATGAGAATCAAATAGCTATTCAGACCAACGGCAGCTAATGGGTTGTACAAACAGCCACCTCCCTAATAGGTGGAGACTCTTCCCTAGCACTGTCTGCCTTTCTGTGATTTGTCCTGACTAGCAGATATGGTCCAGGTCACAGCCTGTAAGGCAGAGCCCTGGAGTCCCTGGAGTAGCTCTTAAATGGTGTTAGATGCTCTCCTTGGGAACAGAGGCACTTGCCGAAGAATCAAGGCCACTCTGCAGGAGGGTGAACTTTTCTCATCACCCCAGTTGATACCATACCAAGGTTTGGACATGGGCTGGAGTAGACCATTCAATCCCAAGCAAGCCTCAGGAGGAACATGTACACACAAAAACGACCCCCCCCCCAAATTGCTCAATTTGCAAAGGAACATAAACAGTAAGCTAGATGTCAAGCTCAATTTCACTGATGATTAGGAAATCCAAACACATTTTTAAAAAGAAATGCAATTTTTTTTTATTAGTAGTAAAAATTATTTAGGAAATTCACTAGTGCCAGCAAGTGTGTGGAAAGTGGGTACGCATACAATGACCTGGGGTGCAAAACAGTGCAAACTCCGCTGAGTGTAACTTGGTAGTCCCACTGCTACCACTCCAGCCTACAGAAAGATTGGCACCAATACCCTTTGCAGCACAGTAGTGAAAGGAAAAGGATCTGATCATCCCAAAGAATTGGATTAAACTGTAATTGACAGCCAGGAAGATAAGAAGAGCTTAAACGACATAATGCCTTTCTCTGCTGCATACCAGAATGCTGTCCAGGGCAGATGGGTATGCACTGTGATTCAGGAAGGTCACTGTGTGACCCGTCTTCACCGGGGGACTCCTGCTTGGTGGTGAGGTATGCATTACCTTCATGGTGTAGAGTGGTACATTCCATGAATAATAGCATTGAGCAATGTGTCCAGTTGACTCCCCCACACAGATCACCCTGGGAAATGTGCAGGAGGTATTCTTCAGTAATTCAGGCCCTGAACAATGAGTGTGTGTGACACATAGAAATAGAGACAGGTATGGCTGTATCTGTAGAAAGGTCATAAAATTCGAGGGTATAAAGAGCAAAGTATTTTAATTATTTTAACGTTAATTAACTTTCATTAAGTTTGAATTTTGGTAAGCTGTACATAACATACAATAGACCGTGTTACTCATTTTACAGGGTACAATTGAATGGCATTTAATGCAATCAAATGACATGTGGCCATCACCGTCACCTTCCCCCAAAGTACTTTGATCCTCCAGGAAGGAACCTACACTGCCCACACTCTCCTCTCTCCAATGCTGGAAACCACTAGCTCATTTTCTTTCTCTAGAAATTGATCTATTTTCGATTTTTCATATACTTGGACTCAGGTAATTTGTAGCTTCTTGCATCTGGCTTCTTTCATATAGCATGTTGTCACGGTTTAGTCAAAGGCTGAAGCATGGTTACCCTATGAGATGGGAAAGAAACTCAGAAGTGGTGAATCTTATATAACAAATAATGAGTTGTTTACTTTGTCTTTGGTGATTTTCTGCATTTTCATGTGCAAATTTCAAATGCAAGGAACTGGGCAATACATTGTACTGCCATAGAAACGTCTCAAAGTGATTGTCAGGGATTCCCACAGCTTTGTGTCACAATTAAGCCCTGGGACTAATTTGCAAACCTAAATCTGCTTTACTTCCTCTGGGTTCTTTTCAACAGCCCCCAGAGGCCCAGTTATCTTTCCTTTGCTCAGAAGTTACAGCCTCAGACCCAGTACTGAAGGGTCTGTCTCCTACATGGCTCCACAGAATTAGCCTTTGATTATAATGTTTGAGAGAGGCAGTTCAAATTCTTAACTCCTTACTAGATGTAAGGGTTTTTTGTTTGTTTTTCCCAGATCATTTTAACTCAGAGGCTGGTGTCTAGAAAGTTCGAAGCAGGATCTGATCACTAAGAGGACAGTCTGACATAGCTCAAAGGACTCTCTTACTGAGGAAAGTGATCATGAAAAGCCTATGACCTTATGTTGCTAATGATAATAGCACGAAACAGAATAAAGAAATAGACATAAAACCTTGTTTTATGCTGTTATTTTTCCTCCTTTCCCCCTTTCCACAGTTAATTGACCTCAGTCCTCTGGTGCAGAGTGATTTTGCGGGACTAATCCCTTTGAGAACTCTTTAATCACCTAAGAAAATCCAGATCTTCTTGTCTTAGGTAGGATTCTCTTCAGGAAGTTCTTTGTTTTAACTGTACTACATTTGCCTTTCTTCATCCCTCCATACTTTCCCCAAGTTACCATTTTATTTTTAAATTCTTTTAGCTACCTACCGTTTTGAAATGATAAGACATACACACACACACACACGTATATATATATTCACATATTTATATATATATATATCATTACATATATGCATATCTAGATAGATATCATTTAAAGTCTTATTCTCTACTTTTTCTTTTTAAAACACTGTTGAAGTTCACCCTGCTGTCTACACAGTAGAGAGAAAATAGCCAGCAATAATTGAACTAGATTTGTACATAGGTTTCAGAGCATCCACAGGAAGAAATAATTGACAGGAAGTTATTTTGGTAGTGGAGTGAGAAATAAAATATTCTCCAGCTACCCAGAGCAATCGATATACTTCTAGGCCAAGATTTTTGTCTTATTTTTACAGTTTGTGATTCAAAAATGTTATAATTTCTCATTGTAACAGTTGCATAGATTTCTGGGATACAGCGTGATTTTATAAAGCACACATGTGCTGTGGGCTAACCAATGAAGTGGGAGTTAAGGAGGCTGGATCCCACATGGCTGATTCTACAGTTTGAGTCCTGAGCCAGACAGCTTGAAAAATCATGCTGTGTGTGCATCTGTGTGTGTGTCTGTGTGTGTGTGTGTGTGTGTGTGTGTGTGTTGCCCAAAATCCTCACAGGATAATGAAGAAACATTGCATCGTGGCCGTCCTCCTAGGGGTGCTTTCTCACTTCTTTCTTTCTTCCTCTGTCTGGCGCTCTCCAGCGAGCACGTGCACCCTATAGCAAACACACAAACAGTAAGAGTGCGTTTGTAATCACATCAGGACAGCAAACATATCCACTCTCTCCAACATTTATCCCTACTTCATTCTTTGCTCTACTATTATGTATAGAAAAATAAAATTATAGGTGGCTTTTAAAAACATAATAAGTATCGTTAGTAGTCACCTTAAAATCTGTAACTAAAGACACTCTGTTAAAGTATTGCATGCTCAATGACTCCTTTAAACAAAGGATTTATTGTCAACACTGACATGCTCATCTCTCTGGAAACGGTCTTGAATCATCTTGTCACATCCTCTACATCTCAGTTCTTAGAAGTTTCTACTTAGTTTCATTTTAGTTTGGAGATTTGTAAATTATTCTTTTTGGTGAACCTGGGGTTGATTAAAAAAATAAATAAATAGGGAACCAGCAGTTAGCGTAATGGCTATGTCGCTGGACTCCCACGTAGTCGACCGTGGTTCACGTCCCGGACCCGGTGGCTTAGAACTCATGCCGGGTGCGTGTGTGTGCGTGCCCAAGATCCGGAGAGGAGAATGGAGGAGAAGGGATTGCGGCGTGACCATCCCCCCTGGGGGGTGATTTCTCGGTTTCTGTCTCTATGTCTCTCTCTGTCTGGCGAACACATGTGCCTTATAGTGAAAACCTCTCCAAAATAAATAAATAAAGACTTTCTGAAGTATGGAAAAACATTTACCTCTGATAGATGGCTTAAAGGAAATTTTTGTTCTGTTATGAATACCAAGTACTAAATTGTGTTCCTTTAGAATTTTTTGGCTTGTAAAGCAACAAACAGCAGGAAACCTTAAGTACTTCTGAGGACACACAAAGGAGCCTGATCATGGTCCACAATCGCCTTCGCCTTGGTCCTTCCTGTGACAGTTGCTGTGTCCTTATGTGGAGAAAGACTCAGTGGCCCCTTTCTGACTCATTCAGTACTGACTGTGCGGTCAGGCTGCAGCCCGCAGATAAGGCTATTATCATCAAAATACAGAAAATGTGAGGAAATAAAATTTGTGTTTGCTTAAAAGTGTTATTTGTCAAACTAGTCTTCAGATTGTTTCATGAGCACTTTATCAAATTATGAAAGTTCAAGTGCAAATAGTTTTTGAAGACTCTAAATGATAAACTTAGGTTTACAAGGGAAAAACAAATAAATCAAAGCTTTCATTTATTTTGTATTGTCTGGAAATAATTCACTCTTGTGTACCTTTTCATCTATTTGTCATCAAAAGAAACTTTGCCTAAAAGGAAGGACTGCTTAGTGTGGAAAAGGTTTATAATCTTTCATGAAAATTGTAGTTTATCATTAGTTTGCATCTGTAAGTTATTGTTATAAATACTACCTGTATTTTTGGTACATAATATAATTTTTTATACTTTGAAGCTTATATCTGTGTATTTGCAGCTGGAATTTATTTTGCTAGTGTTTTCTGAATGAATTGAATAAAGCTTTCTGTTATAGAAAAAAGAATAAGAAAGAAAGAATGAAAGAAAATAGCACACAACAGAGAATTTTAAACTGACTCTGAGACTCAAGTAAGTACACTATTTTATTTTTTGAAACTAATCAATGCATACCAGGTGGTTGGAGCTGGAGCTAATAAAACTGTCTCAAGGAGACGTCCTCAGTGTATTCAGCTCCTCTGCTCGCAGTTAGACATGAAGTGTTGTCTACTTGCCTCTCCTTGGTTCCTGGGACATTTCCAGGCATGAGGGCATCAGCCAGGGTATGGAAGGAGGACTGTAGGGGGAGACAGAGAGAGAAACCATGGTATTTCCAGGAAGGAGATCGCCAGTGCACGAAATCCGAGTGTTCTAGGTTAAGGATATTGCATATTGCATGAGGGGATTGGGGGAAAAAGAGGAAGAAAGGGAAGAAAGAGCCTTTGTAACAACTATCTGAAATGTAAGAGCGATAGACAAAGTTAAAAAGAGGACATTTTAGAGATTTTCTGGTTTCTACTAGTCTTCTAGCAACCTCTAGAAGAAAACCTATCAGAACATACACTTTTCTAATGATTCTCCAGAAAATTCTCATCTTCATCTTTTGTCCTCCACTCTCTCAACCTCAACTGAACTCTTCCACTAAATGAGGAAATAAATGATAACACCATTTCTGAATGGTCCTTCTAGGATGGTACTTTTAGTTTAATACTTCTTTCCCCTTCACTATATTTTATTTATTTATGTTACTGTATGTTAAAAAGAATATATATATAATATATATAATATATATATGTGTATATATAGTATGTACATATATTATATATATTTAGAGAGAGAGAGAGGCATGAAAAATCTTCACAATTCATCTTGACCATCATAAGTTGTCTATATGAGGGGACTTAGAGAAGTTCATGAAAAATGGAACTAAAGTAGAGATTTATTTTGGTACACAAAAATTTAAATCTATCCATAGATATTTTTTATTATATGCATTTTCCATAAACTATCAAAGTTCTCTTAAATTTTTATCCTACCAGAAGTGGCATTGCTGGACACCAGGCTGCCCATGGCTGCAGGCCCTAAAGGCTGGACCCATGGCTCATGCCCCCCCACCCCAACTCAGCTTTGGACTGTCAGAACTTCCATTTTGAGTAGCATGTGGTGCACGCTGTTTGCTGTGCAATTTTTTATTTGCTCATGAGGTGAGGATCATTAGTTCAGTTGGAGGTTCACCATTCTTTAAAATCAAGGAGGACTTTTGGTCACTCAGGACGTGTGACAACAGTGCAGGGTACTGCTGAGCAACAGGGAGGCAGACCAGAAGAGAGATCACCAATATTCTACTCCTGCACACCTTTGAACACTCAACAGTATCTTGGGTAAGTTAGGAAGGAACGCACAGACCACCAGATGACTAGGAAAAACCATAGAGGCACAAGAAACATGAGCAACCAACAACATGTCTCTCCCCCAAGGGAAAACATCAATCCCACATCACCACAGACAACACAATGGATGCTGTGGACATGTCAGATAAACAATTCAGAATATTAGTAATGACCAAACTAACTGAGATGCAAGAGAAAAGAGACAATGAGCTCCAGGAGATGAGGAAGTCCTTTCTTGATTTGAAAGAAGAAATAGACACCTTCAAAAAGAATCAGATGGAACTGTTAGGGATGAAGAATGTGATACAGGAAGTTAAAACCTCCCTCGGAAGTATTAAAAGTAGATTAGATCATGCAAAAGATCGAATCTTGAATGTAGAAGACGAAAACTCTGACCTAGAAAAAAGTGTCAAGAAGATTGAGAAAAACAACCAAGAAAATGAGGATAATATACTAGCAATACTGGATATCATCAAGCACCCCAACATTCAGATAATTGGTATCCCAGAAAAAGAAGAAAGAAATAAAGGCATTGATAATTTATTCCATTAAATCCTGGAAGAAAACTTTCCAAAGCTAGAAAGGCATTCAAATATCCAGACCCAAGGAATGTGTAGGGCCCCAAATAGAATCAACCCAAGAAGATCCTCTCCAAGGCACATCAGAGCCAAATTGTCAAAAACAACAGACAAAGACAAGATACTAAAATTGGCAAGAGGGAAACATCAAGTTACTTACAAAAGTCACCCCATCAGGCTAACACTGGATGTTTCAGTGGAAATAATACAGGCAAGGAAAGAATGAGAAAATATAGTCAAAGTGTTGAATAAAAAACAATTTCAACCAAGAATACTATACCCAGCAAGACTATAAGGGAAAAAAAGATTTAAAAAAATTCAGATAAACAAAACATGAAAGAATTTACCAATTCCAGACCAGCTCTTTAAGAGGTTCTGAAGGGAGTGCTATATGAGGAAAACTAAAAAGACAGATGGACTGCTATAAGAGAAAAACAAAACAAAACAAAACAAAACAAAACAAAAACAAGAAAATGGCTCACTTAATGATAGGTCCAGAAATATCCCTAATAGCACTGAATGTTAATGGATTAAATTCTCCAATTAAGAGACATAGACAGGTGGGACTATATCAGACTAAGATTTTTCTGCACAGCAAAGGATACAGTAACAAGTGTGAACTGACAATCCTCGGAATGGGAGAACATTTTTGTAAAATATGCCTCAGACAAGGGTCTAATAACCAGAAAACACAGGGAACTCAGACGGCTTACTTGGAAAAAAAATATTAACACAATTAGAAGATGGGAAAATGAGCGGAACAAAAATCTCTCTAAGGAAGACATATGAAAAACCAAAAAGGGGACCAGCAGTTAGCATAATGGTTATGTCGCTGGACTCCCATGTAGTCGACCACGGTTTGAGTCCTGAACCTGGTGGCTTAAATTCACGCCGGGCATGTGTGCGTGCATGCCCAAGATCCCGAGAAGAGAATGGAGAAGAAGGGATTGTGGCATGGCCATCCCCTTGGGGGGTGATTTCTCACTTTCTATATCTCTATTTCTCTCTTTCTGGCGAGTGCATGCACCCGATAAGGAAAAAATAAAAATAAAAATAAAAAAATGAAACAACCAAAAAGCATATGAGGAAATGTTCAACATCCCTCATCATAAGGGAGATGCAAATTAATGGGACCAGCAGTTAGCGTAATGGCTATGTCGCTGGACTCCCACGTAGTCGACCGCGGTTTGAGTCCCGGGCCAGTGGCTTAAACTCACGCTGGGCATGTGTGTGTGCGTGCCTAAGATCCCAAGAGGAGAATGGAAGAGAAGGGATTGTGTTGTGACCATCCCCCCTGGGGGGTGATTTCTCGCTTTCTGTCTCCATTTCACTCTCTCTCGCTGTCTGGTGAGTGCACGCACCCTATAGCAAAAAAAATCTCTAAAAAAAAAATTAAAAAGGGAGATGCAAATTAAAACCACAGTGAGATACCACCTAACCCCTGTCAAAATATAAAAAGTGGTAAATGTTGGCAGGGATGTGGTGAAAGGGGAACTCTCCTATACTGTTGGTGGGAATGTACTGATTCAGTCACTGTGGAGAACAATATGGAGGTTCCTTAAAGATCTATCATTTGATCTATCATTTGATCTAGCAATCCCACTTCTGGGTATTTACCCAAAGACAGGAGAATGCTCAGTCAGAAAAGCACTTGCACATCAATGTTTATTGCAGCATTATTCACAACTGTTAAGACATGGAACCAACCCAAATTTCCACAAAGGGATGAATGGATTGAAAAAGTGGCACACATACTCTATGGAATACTACTCAGCCATAAAAAAAAACAAAACCCTGGTATTTGATAGAAAGTGGTTGGATATGGAGGATCTGTTGCTGAGTGAAGCAAGCCAGGCTATGAAAGAAAGATATTGTATGTATCCACTTAATAAATACTGACTATCCACACTCTGTGGTAGAGATCAAAATATTTGAGTGCTTAAAAGCAGTGGTCATAGTTATGGATGCTGAAGACAGTGTGGAATTGAGTGGGGGAGAAGAGGAGAGTCTAGAGAAGGGTAGCAAGAGAACAAATAGCAAGGCATGACATTAGTGGGACACAGAAATGGTTTATTGCCTATTGATGATAACATGTATAGTATTGTCATCTTGATGGGTCTGCGAAGTATTTCATGTTGGGTAAATTCTTCTTACAAGCAAAATGATATATAGTGATTGAATGTTTAAAAAATAATGAGAATAAAAATAATAATAATATCAGGAAAAAAATTGTTTATCCCACCATATTTTTCACAGTGGAGGTTGAAAAGAAAGAAAAGAGATTCTAGGAGTATTGTATTTCAGCTCTTTTTTTATAATTGAAGGCTCTGTTTTTGTTTCTTTCATTAGCATAAATTGTCAGGGTAAATCGAAAAGCAAAACAAAGAGCAATTTTCTAATCGTTTTACGTAATGAAGGTCTCTGTGACATTTCATGACCCTTCCATGGCTGAACAGTGGAAATATCCCACTGTCTGACCTCTTACTTCACTTCTAGCCCGAAAGGCTACAGTCTTAAATGGCTTGTTTTATTCATGTCCAGACTTTTGTCACAGATACAGTGACAAAAGTATAGTAGCATACAAGAACACAGGGTTTCGGTCATTTCACATCCACCGCACCATTTATGGGACTCACGCTGTTTCCCCCGTAAGCAGAAGAAAACAGCGTCATGCTGCACTGCTGTGCCTTCCCCGTCTGGCATACGAGTGAACACGTTTGCAGCCTTGTGAGATACACAGGCCAGGTAAACGCTGGCAGTGCAGGGAGTACTCGTCTTCCTATACTACACTTCCACGCATTAGGGAAGAGACCCAGAATGGTGACTAATTTGTTCAAAATAAGGTCTCTCTCCTGTGGCACAGTTGAGAATAAATGTAATATGCTAGTCACTCTTACATAAGCTTTTCTTTCTAATAGATTATGTGTGAATTTGAATTCTTACCAATTACGCCAACTACAGTAACCAGGTGGCTCACTTGAGGGAATTGAGCCGTGGGTGTCCTGGGGATCTTTCAGCATGAACCTGTTCTTAACAGAGACTGCAAGCCAGACCTTTGCATATGACCTGCTTGCAAAATTTAATATTCTTAAAGTAATCAATAACATTTATCTGTAAAATGAGAATATTGAACTAAATTACTTATAACATTTTTTATAGCTCTAAATTTATCTGTCCCATTTATTTGGGAACAATATTTTTTTTTCCTCTTTCCTAATTTGGTAATCTGATTCCTTAACCCAAATGAAATGATTAGAAACTAGCTATTACATGGATAACAGACAATAGTATTTCTAACGTGAAGGAAATCCTTGAGCTCTGGATTTTAGGTTAATGAAGTTAGCATGATATTTATGCACTCGTGGAATTAGTCATTCATCCAGCACTTACTTATTACTCCTCTGTGACATGCCATCGACTGCTTTCAATGTTAGGGTTCCCAAATGAACAGGAATTTGATCTTGAGAAGGAACTGAACAACTCCAATTCAGGATTATAGTTTTGTTTTTTGTGATAAAGAGCATGTGCTTATATATGAAAAAGAGAAGGAGAGCAACGAGAGAGAGAGAGAGAGAGAGAAGAGCACCCTGGACAGGGTATCACCATGCGCCAGCCACTCCCCTCCCACCAGCCCTCCAACTTCCAGGAATCCTGGACACCCGTGTGTGGTCCCTGTGTTTTTTGGGCTGAGCAGGGCCTCTGAACCCCCAGATGGCCAAATGCAGGGCACTTTCATTATCATGACTAAGCCATGATTATGGTTTTTTTTTAATGAAATGTCTATAGTTGTAACTGAGAAATGATCATGATGTGTGTTTATATAGAAATAGAATTTGCAATAAAACTCAGAGCTTATCTTGCCTAGGAAGCACCGTGTAAGCCTAAAATATTTTCTTTTTATGGTGAGAACATAGTTAATGCTGTGCGTTTCAATGGACAGATGATGAATAGACAGGTAGATATAAATCTATTTCAGGGATTTACTCGTGTGATTGTGGAGGCCAGCAAATCTGGAATCTGCACCCAGGCCAGCAAGCCAGAGAGCCGGGGAAGAGTGGATATTAAGTGTTGAGTCTGAAGTCATCTAGATTTCTTCTTCCTCAGGAGACTGAGGTCCTTTCTATCAGTGATGAGGTGATGACCACCCATGCTATGGAGGGTAATCAACTTTAATCAAGATCTACTGACCGAAATGTTAAGCAGATAGAAATACACTGTCACACAGATACATGTAGTCCAGTGTTTGGCTAAACACTGGGAACCATAGCCTGGTCACATTTGCACAGAAAACTAATTGTCACATTAGAAGATAGTTAAAATTGGGACCAGCTGTTAGCGTAATGGCTATGTCGCAGGACTCCCATGTAGTCAACCACGGTTCGAGTCCCGGACCCGGTGGCTTAAACTCATGCTGGGCACGTGTGCGTGCGTGTCCAAGATCCCGAGAGGAGAATGGAGGAGAAGGGATTGCGGCGGGACCATCCCCCCTGGGGGGCGATTTCTCGCTTTCTATCTCTCTGTCTCTCTCTGTCTGGTGAGTGCATGCGCCCTATAGCAAAAACCTCTCCAAAAAAAAAAAAAAAAAAAAAGAAGATAGTTAAAATGTCTTCATGATGACTACTCTTCAGGGTGAAAAAAAAAATATGAGTTTGTTCAAATGGCATTTTCTGAAGGTACAGCTTCGAAATTTTTAAGAGTGTTTTCAGACCACAGCAGAAATTTAGGTTAGAACAATTCCTGGCATACATTAGGAGACGGCAGGTAGTGAGTTGATTAGGGATGCACTTGTGAAAGCGAACTTCAGGTGTCAGCTTGGCAACTGGTCTTCTGAAATGATGGTAATATTAATTTTTCCAAGTCGTCTTTAATTTTTTGTTTGATTTTGTCCAGCTGTTCTAACTTTTGTGGAAAGTGGAGTGCTGAGTTCCCTAACTATAAATGTGGCTTTTTCTATTTCTCTTCTGAGTTCCTTCCCTCTTGAGCCAGGTACTTCGAGACTTTGTTGTCTCATAATATGTATTTATAATCAGTTTATTCTTGGTGGTTTAAGTCTTTTATCTTTATATAATGTTACATTATTCTTTCTAATTGGTGTTTCTTTTTATTTAACTTTATCTGATAGAAACGTTTTTAATTAACGTTTTCATAACACCTCTATTAATTTTCAACTTCTCATCTCGTTATGTTATAGCTGAGTTCCTCTTAGACTGCAGGTTTTGTTTATTTACTTCTCTGTTTTTAATATAGTCTGCAGAGAGAGAGAAAGACAGAGGGAAGGTGAGACGTCACTCCCCAGGGTGATGGCCACAGCACAATCCCCTCTCCTTCATTCTCCCCCTGGGATTTGGGGCAGATACACATGTACTTTCAAGGCAAAAGGACCAGAATTTGAACCATGGTCGGCTATATGGGAGTCCAGCACCTTAACCACCATGTCACCTGCTGGCTTCTATGCCCTATTAAAAAAAGCAAAGGATAAAACATAATAGATAATAAATATTTATTATGTTCAGAAAACTCTGTTTACTTATTCCAGATGTTTAATTTTGTCAAATCATAAATTGCAAAAAGATAAAGGAGATATAGTTGTTTGGCTATTTATTTCTGCATCACCTAAGTTCAACATTATAGAGTCAACATCACTGTATACAGTATATAGGATTGTGTTTGCTTATACACTCTTGAGTGTTTTGACTTCTATGTTCATGAGAGATGTTTATCTTTTCTGTCTTGTAATTTTTAATTTTATTGTAGGGCATGTGTGCTCACTGGATTGGGACAGAGAGAGAGAGAAATTACCTTCCCCCCAGGAGGGATGAAAATACTGCAGTCTCCTCTCTTCCATTCTCCTCTCGGGATTTTGGGCGTGCGTGCACAAGCACCTGTAGTGTTTTCCGATTGTGTAGTCAGCCATGTGGGATACAGCCATCTTAGCCACCATGGCACCTGCTGGCTCCTATCTTGCAGTTGTTTAAGATCAGATTTTGGTATCACGGTAATGTTTTCATAGACTGAGTGATGAGTTCCCTCTGCTCCTTCAATACTGAGTTCACCTGGCCCTCTGAAGCTCTGTTCAGATCACTCTGCTGCATCTACTTTGGTGTTGGGTTGGTAGGTTCACACACACTGACGGTGGGGACGAGTTCTTGGACGGCTGACCCATCTGTTATTATGTAATAGCCCTATTTCTTTCTAGAAATGTTCTTTACTTTGATGTCTTCGTTGCCAGTTAATATAGCTATGTCAGCTTTCTTTTCCTTACAGTTAGCATCACTTATCTTTCTCCAACCTTTCCTTTTTTTTCCTTTTTTGTTTGTTATAGGGTTTGTGTGCTCATGGTGGGGAGAGACAGAGAGAAAGAGAGAGAGAAATCATTCCCCAGAGGGAATGGCCATGCTGCAATGCCTTCTCCTTTGTTCCCAGCTTGGGGCTTGGGTTTTCTGCATGCACGCATGAGCACCCAGTGTGATTTTCAAACTGCTGGGTCTAGGGATCGAACTGCACTGTGATCATACCGGGATCCAGCTGCCATAATCCCCATACCACCTGCTGGCCCCTTCCACCCTTTACTTTTAACTTTTAACTGAGTCTTTACATTTAAAATGGGTCTTCACAAACAGCAGGTTTTTTTTTTTTTCCTTCAGTAATCTGCTCTGACATTCTCTGTCACTTAGTTGATATATTTAGATCATTTTCCCCCTCAAAGCTGTTATTGATATAGTTGTATTAATATCTTACGTTACATCTGTTCTTGGTTTCTTTCTTCTATTTTTTGAAACGTTTTAATTGGATAATTTATGTAATTCTATATTATCTCCTATATTAATTTAGTATTTAAAGTTCTCTTTTTAAATTCGTTGGTTGTTGACTGCCCTAGAGTTTGCAATAAATGTTTTTTTTTTCTTTTTTTGGAGAGGTTTTTGCTATATGGCGCGTGCGCTCGCCAGACAGACAGAGATAGACAGAGAGATAGAAAGCGAGAAATCACCCCAGAGGGGGGATGGTCACGCCGCAATCCCTTCTCCTCCATTCTCCTCTCAGGATCTTGGGCACGCACGCACACAAGTACCCGGTGTGAGTTCTAAGCCACCGGGTCCAAGATGCGAACCGCTGTCGACTTCGTGGGAGTCCAGTGACATAGCCATTACGCTAACTGCTGGTTCCCGCAATAAATGTTTTTACTAATGTAAATCCTCTTTTAATATACACTTACCACTTCCATTTTGTAAGGCAAGCATATCCTGATCTCGCTATATTCCTCATGTCTGCCCACGTCTCTCACTTTGAGGAATTGCTGCCATATATTTCACTTACGCATCTGCTATAATCACCCAATGCATCATTACTGTCATTACTTTAAACCAAGCAACTTCGTTCAGACGCATTTAAAGGAAATTATCTCTCCTTATTCCTTCCCTAGCACTTTGCCTTTCTTTGTGTAGATCTGCATCTCTGGTATATTATTCTCCTTCTCTGCAAAGCAACTCTTGAGTATTTTTTTGCAGGGTCAGACTGCTGGCTAAAAATCTATTTTGATTGTCTGAGAAAGGCTTTTACTCTCTTTCCATTTGAAGAATAATGTTGCTGGATATTAAACTCCAGATTGATTTTTTTCTTTGCTCTACTCTTTGATGATTTTCTGATAAGTCTGTTGCAATTTTTTTTAAAGTTTATTTATTTTCTCCATGAGCAAGAGAGACACAAAGAAAGAAAAAGAGAGACACCTCCCCAACAGGGTCCTGATCTCATGACCCACACAGCTTCTGCCAGCCTTGGGTCACGGGCACACGAGTGCTTGGCACACCCAGGGAGATCTTTGGTGGGGAGCCCAGGACTCCCCTTGTAGCTCAGCATCACAGAGCCCAGTTTACACGCTGGGTGCCACAGGCCAGCCCCTAGTCACTGTAATTCCTGTGCTTACTCCTGTTGAATAAGGTGTTTTTTTCCTCGGGCTGCTTTAAGAGTTTCCACTCTGGTTCTTTTTAGTTTGCGTGTAATATATTTATTTCCCTGGTGTTTTCTGAGCTTCCTGGATTGATGCTTTGATGTTTGTTTTGGAAAGTTCTTGGATATTATATTGCAAATATTTCTTCTACTGTGTCTCTCTTCATCCTGGTGTTTTTCCAGTGGAATATGTGACCTCTTTAAAACCATCCCAGATTTCATAGATGCTTTTTCTTCTGAATTTCCTTTAATCATGTCCATTTTATTGATGCATTCACAAAAGATGTATTTTATTTATGTTTTAGTGTTCTCCTTTAATGAATCTTCTTTGGGTTCTTTCTTAGAGTCTCCACTGCTCTCTTTTATTACTCTTTTCCTCCATGTAGTCTGATTTTTTTCCGTATTAACATATTAGCTTATGTGAGATGATATTTTAATAATATAACATAATTAGTATTACTATTTAACATGTAATCATAGTCTTAAAAAATTCCCTGTATAAGGACCAGCAGGAAGTGTAGCGGTTAAGGTGCTAAACTTCCACGTGGTCAACTGCAATTCCAGTCCCAGACCAGGCAGTTTAAAATTCACACTGGGTGTGTGTGCATGCATGCCCAAAATCCTGAGAGGAGAATGGAGAAGGGATTTCAGCGTGGCCATCCTCCTTAGAGAGTGATTTCTCACTTTCTGTCTGTGTCTCCAGCGAGCACACCCTATATCAAAAATCTCTCTTGAAAAAAAAAGAAAAAATTCTGGTATAATCCCCAAATATCATATCTGAGTCTTCTTATGATGGGTTTATTTTCTCTTGGGATGTGACTTTTCCTCCTTAAAATTTTTGTTCAAAGACAGGCATTGTTTTTATCAAAATAATTGAGGTAGTAGGTCTTCAGTGTGAGGATTTCTGTGATGCCGGCTGGGAGCTGGGCTGTACTTACGGTTCGACGTACTCATAGGCAGCAGAGACTTCGGAGCCTGTATCTCCTTTTTGTCTTCA
Organism: Tupaia belangeri chinensis; assembly: GCF_000334495.1. Taxonomy (NCBI): domain Eukaryota; kingdom Metazoa; phylum Chordata; class Mammalia; order Scandentia; family Tupaiidae; genus Tupaia; species Tupaia belangeri. The sequence continues at coordinate 2,743,811 of NW_006159461.1, read as the reverse complement.
TTGTCTTTGGGCTTCTCTAGAGAGTCCTCCCTAAATAGTCTACATCCTACATTATGTTCCTTCTTTCAGCTGTAATTCCTCATTATCATATTGGAGCCCTTGTGGTGTGGCATGAGGGTGAGGAGATCACTGTAATTTTACTACTAAGTCTCCGGTTTTGGATGAGTATGTCTCTGTTCCGTGGCATCCCCACGTGACTCTCACCTCCTCCTATCTTTACACGAGGCAAGAAAGCTAAAGGTCTGAGTCCGAGGAATATCCTCCAAGGGTCGGAAATGTTCTGGAAACGGCTCTGTCCCTGGGTAGGCTGTCACTGTGGAGGGTGCTCTGGATATACTGCATGAGGTACACTCTTCCCATCCCCTCTCAGAGCTGAGAGTAACTTCCTTGGGAATTCCCCATGGGAATTTAGTGGGTGTCTAGGAGACAAAAGTTACACAACGTGGAACCCCATTAAGACTGCAGCTGCCCAGGGTCCGTTAACCTTGGTTGGGTTCACGCTCGGTCTCCAGAGATTCACCAGAATTGCCATTTTAGTGATCCCCCATTTTATGACTCTCATGGCCTCTTCTCCTGATAAGGCCTTGCCTGTGACCCTGGATTCACCTGTGTCTCCAGATTCCAGGGAGGCAGCTCGCCTCCAGATCTTAGCGCCCTGAGGCTCCCGTTCCAATGGAAGTGATGGCGCCCGAGGTCTTCACATGGCAGCTGCACATGGAAGGCTCAGACAGTACAAGAGGCTTCAGAAAGTTCATGATAAAAGCAAATTATAGAAGCAGGGAAAATGGTTATGGGTGCTGGACACAGAGTGGGAAGAGGGTGGGAGGAGAGTGTGAGGAAAGATATTTGGAGAAAAATAGAGAGGCAAGACATTTATGGGGCACAGAAACGGATTATTATCTGTTGATAATGTGTATAGTATCCTCAACTGGACTGGTGTGAACTGTGTTCATGTTGTGAAAATTCACTTTACAAGATAAGGGAGGTATAGTGATTGAATATATAAAACAATTTAAGATATAGTCAAAAAATGAGAAAAAGCAAATTATGAAAAAAACTATGCATAATTTCCAAAACATCTTACATCAAAATAATGGTGTACTTTAATTTCACTTTTCCATGAACTTCTTGAAGTCTCTTCATAGATAACATGGATGCTGCACCCAAGAACTTTCCAAGTAAAAGATTTAAAATATTGAGTACTAGATAAGTTTGATTAATCTCTTAGCTACATTGTTCTCCTTTACCTAATTTTTTTTTTTAATGCTGGCTTTTAACCAATTAAAAAATAATCAGGGAACAGCAGTTGGTGTAATGGCTCTGTTGCTGGACTCGCATGTAGTCAACCGTGGTTCAAGTCCCAGACCTGGTGGTTTAAACTCATGGAGGACGTTTGTGCATGCATGCCCAAGGTCCCGAAAGGAGAATGTTAAAGAAGGGATTGCAGCATGGCCATCCTCCCACCCCCGCCGGGGAGGGGTGATTGTTTGCTTTCTATCTCTCTGTCTCTCTCTGTCTTTCTGGTGAGTACATGCACCCTGTAGCAAAACCTCTCCCCCCCAAAAAAATGTATAAAATGATTTTGTAAATAATTTATGTTATGAATAAAATAAGTATGTACTAAATTATAGAAACTAAAACTTTTTCAGGAGGTCAGGTAGGAAACTGAATAGGTCAGATAAGTCAGGGACAGGTTCAAGGGTGGAGAGAGGAAATGACCTAGAAGAGAAAATAGAGTTGGAACTCCATAAAGGGAATTAATGTTTTTACAGGTAAAGAGAGTAAAAAATGTGGTTCAGCCCATGGCATGGTGATTAAGTTAGCTGAGTCACACATGCTAACTGTGTGGTTTGAGTCCTGGCCCCAGCGACTTTAAAAACATGCCAGGAACGTGAATGTGGGTACCCAAACTTGTGAATGGAGAAGATTTCAGCATGACACGCTCTGAGGTGGGGGGAGGTTCTTTATCATCTCTGTACCCTGCAAACTCAGGTGCCCTCTGACAAAATGAAAAACACAAAAAAGCACAATGTATAAAATGCATGACATCTTTGGGGACCATCAGGTGTCATAGTGGTTAAGGCGCTGGACACTACCACATGGCTGACCACAGTTCCAGTTCAGGACCCCCGATGACTTGCTTTCTCACTTTCTCCCTCTCTCTTCTCTCTCTATCCATCTCTCTGATAAAATTAAAATAAAATGAATGAATAAATAAAATTAAATAATTCTTTAAAAGAAGAAAAAAATACATGACATATTCAGGGGATAGGAAGTGGTGGTCTTGACTGAAGTGAATATAGCCCTACTGATGTGAGTATATGAATATAAAGTTTAAGGTCAATAATCAGGGGAAAGTTGTCTTAGAATAATTAAAATTATATTGCCATTTTTGTTTGTTTTCAATTAGGGAATTAGAAGTGTAAACATTATGCCGAGGGAAATGACCATATAATCATAGTAGGGACATGCAAGAAAGCATTTGAACATTAGTCTAAAGTCAGTTTTGCCAGTTCAAGGTCTATTAAAAAAATTGAAACTTGAGGAACGAAACAGCACCGTGGCCTGATGTGGGTACACAGCAAGACCACAGTCAAAGACAGACCGGAACAGGAGTGGGAAAGTCTGAGTCACTTGATTGCTTTAACTGGAAAAAGCACACAAAAGTTCACAAATATTATGAGAAACTGGGGCAAAATTTGCTTGTTTGGAGGAAAAGATACTCTAGAAACATTTAGTACGGAGAGGCTAGCAGAAGGTTTGATGGTTGAGGTGCTGTGCTCCCACATGGCCGACCATGGTTCAAGGCCTGGACCTAGTGCTTTTCTCTCTCACTTTGTGTCTCTGGTAAGCACATGTGCCTGATATGAAACTTAAAAAATAAGTAATAATAATAATAAAATTAATCATTTAAAAAGCATTCAGCATGGAAATACAAATATGGAACTCATGTTCCTATACACTCTTATTTTATATAAGTAGAAATATTTACTATAATAATCAAGAATTTGGTAGAAAATAAATATACAGGGCATGTTTATGCCTATAATACTGAAGGTAAATTAATGTAATTATTAAATTCCCATTATTCAGGATCAGCTGATGGCATAGCGATTTTGTCACTGGACTCCATGGCTGATCATGGTTCAAGACCTGGACTCAGTGCTTTGAAAATCACACCAGGCACGTGTGTGTGTGTGTGTGTGTGTGTATGTCCAATCTCCCAGGAAGAGAATTCAGGAGAAGGGATTGTGGCATGACCATCCCCACTGGGAGGCGATTTCTCACTTTTCTTCTCACTGTTTCTCTCTTTCTCTCTCTCCCATTAGTGCATGCTCTCTAAGGTGAAAGCCTCTTAAAAAAAATCACATTATTCTTGAGATTCCATGAAAATACATTATTTGAAGACCCAAATCATAAGTTAGAGGAATTGGGGAAGACATTCAGAGAAAGTCTGGTCTGGTGTATAATGGTGATAAGATGTCCCCATTTGAACAACAAAGTGCTCTACCAAGGTTTTTATTTCATGTATTCCTTGAGGTACAGCCAACATCTGGGTCATGGACACTATTATTTGGTTCCTAGAAATACCCTCTCTAGCATGGTGCTTAAGGTGTTGGACTCATGGTTGACCACAGTTGAGTCCTGGACCTGGCAGCTTGAAAATCACACTGGTTGCATGTGTGGCCCAAGATCCCAGGAGAAGAATGGAGGAGAAGGAATTGTGGTATGACCATCCCCCCTGGGGGGTGATTTCTCACTTTCCCTCTACTGTCTCTTCCCAGCGAACATGTGCACCCCATGGCAAAACCTTAAAGAAGTAAAAAAGTAAATGAAAGAAAAGAAATCCTGTCTCTTTTGCGAGTTACTCTCACTTTCTTACTCAGCAGGTGAATACAGCTAGAAGAATTAGCCTCTCGATGCCTATTAAGTTTTCAGAATAAATGGAAAAGTTATAAAAGGACCTTAAAAGTAGTCCAAACCAGTACTCCATCGTCTCCATGCTGACTATCCTTACAGTTAGAAAGATAAAGAAGTCAACTCATGCTCCTGTTAATAAAGTCTTTATATTGTTCCTTCTAAATTACAATATTCTGAAATCCTTAATTAAAATATATTCCATGATAATGCTTAGTAGTTTCAGATTCTTTAAAGTGAAAATTAGCTCTTAAGTCCCTTTATTTGAATTGTGTGGGGGTTTTTTTTGTTTGTTTGTTTGTTTTGGAGAGGGTGCGTGCGCTCACCAGACAGACAGAAAGAGACAGAGAGAGACAGAAAGCAAGAAATCACCCCCCAGGGGGGATGGCCATGCCACAATCCCTTCTCCTCCATACTCTTCTCGGGATCTTGAGCATGCACACACATGCGCCTGGCGTGAGTTTAAGCCACCAGGTCCGGGACTTGAACCACGGTTGACTATGTGGTAGTCCAGCAACATAGCCATTACGCTAACTGCTGGTCCCTGAATTGTTTTTGTTTTTTTAACATTCATTGGTCTAGGTATTCATTAAATGATATGCAATGGGTAAAAAATATATATATACGAAAAAATAATTTACAAAATTTAGTTTGTTCTCTGAGTTCTGGGTTCTCATTTAACTTATAGCATGAGATTCACTAGGATTGCAGAAGTTTTTTAAACATACATCTAATTGTGGTTATTAAGAACCTTAAAGCAAATCATCTGACTTCAAACAAATGATTAACCCTGCTTCCAAATAGAAAGTCAGAAGAATATGATAACTATGCTTCACTGCTAGGAATGTTAATTACTATTCATTCCTGTTACGTGTGCAATCGACACTAGATTTTATATGATGATGAGCGGTGAGAGGGACACTGACATATTTAAATTCAAAGGTAGGTGACTTAAAGAATATTCATGCCTGAATTTGTAATGTCAGATGCACAGTAAATTTCCATTCATGACAAAGAACAATGACAACAGACACATAAAAACCACAGGTTGATTCCTTGGATTTTCTAATCATTTTTATTCCATTTACAATGTTTGCAGTGAATCGGAGTCACTCTTAAGGTGGCTGTATTACATATGCAACAGTCACTCAGTGCTAGTTTTCCAGAGGCATATTCCTCATTACTGACCTAACGCTTCACCTTTGGGGTTGAGCTTTTTTAGAAAGTGAAAATGGCAAGTTTAACGCAGGTCAGCAAGGGCAATCGTGGAGGGGAAGTCAGAGCCCATGTGACCAGCTGGGGGACAAGGGGCTCAGCAGCTTCAGAAACAAGTCAAGTACATGTGAATGTGCCCCAGACTCTGACGGGGTGGAGGACTGGAGAAACGAGGATTGTGGTATGACCCAGCACAGAGAGAGCGACAGAGAGAGACAGACAGAGAGAGAACACTCTTGTGCATGTATACACGCTCCAGCATAAATGTCCGCATTGATAGTATGCTAAAGGAGTGTATGTCTTAGAAAAGTGTATATTAAGGAACCCAAAAAACTTGACTGAGAGTGACCAAGTGATTTAAAGTATTTTATATAGATATTCTTTTTTAAGTATTCAAAGTAATGTAATAAAATATACAAAAGTATAACAGTTACTAAACGTAAGAAAAAGAGCACCTGTATGCAATTCCCATCAAAAAAGATAATGAAAATGGAAGAAATGTTTAAAAGTTCGTTAGGGGCCCAGCAGATGGCATAATGCTTATGTTGCTGGACTCCCACAGAATTGACCGTTTTTCAAGTCCTGCATGTGGCGTCTTAAGCCTGGCGTGTGCGTGTATGTGTGTGTGTGTGTGTGTGTGTGTGTGTGTGTGCCCAAAATCCCAAGAGGAGAATGGAGGAGAGGGGATTTCAGCATGCCATCACCCCTGGGGTATGATTTCTTGCTTTTATTCTCTCTGTCTCTCTGGGGAGCACACATACCCTATAGTAACTATCCCCCTAAAAAATACACCGTATATGTCATATACATGTAAATTTAAGAAAAGCACGGTGGAAATCTTGAAATCTTGATATTTACTGGTTCACCATAAAGTATGACATGCAATGATTCTCAATCTTTAGGTTTTTCCATATACGATATTTTATAATTATGTGATTGTATGAATGAGATGAACTTTTCTTATATCATGCATATTCATTTCCTTTGCTTATGAACATCTTTTTGTCTGTTACATAGAGCCCCCTTCTTTTGTACCTAAAAATAAGACTGAGGAATAAATGTTAGGTTGTTGGGAAAGCCATGACATGTTTTGCATAAAAGAACATGTCATGACTTTCCCAAGGAACCAATGAAAGGACCGACATGTCTAAATATCACCGTGTGCTAGGTGCTGTGATAAATAGGGCGAACATATGTTCAATTGGTGCCTCTTGCCCGAGGGTAAGACCATATACTAGCCCAGTCAAAGGTACCATCATGCGTGTGATCATTAGCAGACAGTTCTCCATATCTGTGTCCCTTTTCTCTTTTTCCCCTGATTCCCTCCTCCTTGCCCTCCCCCATGTCCCACCATCACCCAACACTGTCTCTAGTATCCGCAATTGTTTTTCCTAATTTTATGTCTTCCAATCTTTCAGTTTCTGCCATAGAGCACAGACATTCAGTATATATGTTTGTGTAGGGACACAAAATGCCTCTTTTCATAGTCTGGCTTGCTTCACTCAACAGTTTATCTTCCGTATTCATCCACTTTCCAGCAAATGTTAGGGTCTCATTGCTTTTTTGTGGCTGAGTAGTATTCTGTTCCGTATATGTGCCATGTTTTTCAATCCATTGATCTGCTTGTGGACATTTGAGTTGATTTCATGTTTTAGCAATTGTGAATAATGCTGCACAAAACATGGATATGCAAATAGTTTTTTGACTGAGTGTATTCCTATCCTTTGGGAAGATACCCAGAAGAGGAATTGCTGGATCATATGGTATTTCTATTTGTAGGTCTTGGAGAAACCTCCACATTGTTTTCCACAATGATTAAACCAATTTACGTTTCTATAAACTGTGTAGGAGAGTTCCCTTTTTGCCACAGCCTCTCCAGCACTTTTATACTTTTAATCTTAACCTTCTAACTGGGGTTAGGTGGTATTTCATTGTGGTTTTGATTTGCAACGCCCTTTTGATAAGGAATGTTAAGCATTTTTTCATATGCTTTTTCTTCCTATTTCTTCCTTAGAGAGTGGTCTGTCCAGCTCATGTGCCCAGGTTTTAACTGGGTTGCTCATCTTTTCAGGGAAAGCTGCTTCAGTTCCCGTATGCTCTGGTTGTGAGTCCCTTCTCTGAGATGTGGTTTACAAGTATATTCTCTCATTCTTGAGGGTTGCCAGTTCACTCTAATTATTGTTTCTTTTGCTGTCCAGAAACTTTTTTAACCTGAAGTAATCCCACTTGTCTGTTTTGGAGATCATTGCCTGTGCTTTGAGGGTCTTATTTAAGAAGTCTTTGCTTACTCTGATGACTGCAAGAGTTTCCCCTGCACTATCCACCAGTAGCTTTATAATTTGAAGTCTTAGGTTTATATTTTTGATACATTTTGGGTTGAGTTTTGTTAACAGTTAACAGTCAGAGACAGGGGCCCAGATTCATCTTTCTACAAGTGGATACCCAGTTTTTCCAGTCCTATTTGCTAAAGAGATTTTCTTTTCCCCACTGGATTGACTGATGCCCTCCGTCAAAAGTCATTTTGCTGTGTTTGGGCATTTATTTCTTGGATCTCTATTCTGTTCCATTGACCTTGAGAAGTCTGATTGTTTGTTTCCTATTTCTAATGTCCCTTCCAGAGAGCCTGGGGTGAGTCATGCCCACAGACATTACTAGGCCATTTTGGCCCACTTGATAACAAAAAGTTTCCCACATTCTGTCCCTGGCATAGTATCGCTGTAATGACTAAGTTGAGCCCACAGTCATTAACAGACTATTCCACTCATCGATAGCAGTAATCTTCCAACATCCTGTCCCTGGGACAGTATCGTGTGACAGCACACAAGCCCCCTTATCTCTGGTAAGGTGCACTCTTTACCAATTCCTTCCCCAAACTTGCAAGCACTACTTCCACATGTCCCACCTTTTTGGGCCAGGCCAATAGAAAGTTCTTCAATATATTCTCTCACTCTCAAAATCAAACAAAAGGAACCCCTGTACCTGATAGCCCTAAAAGAGACATGTTTTGCCTCCTCTCTGGGCCTAGATCACTCAAAAATAAACCACATTAATTAATTATTTTTGCAAAGTTGGTTATTTCTGTTGATAGCCCATATACCTGATTTTGTGCCCATACCATACTGTTTTGATTGCCACAGCTTTGTAATATGTTTTGGGATCAGGGAGTGAGGTGTCTCCTACCAATACTGCACTCTTCTTGTGCCGTATTGCTTTGGCAAGACCAGGTATTTTATGGTTTCAGACAAATCTCTGGTAATTTGACTTAAATTGCATTACATTTATAGATTAATTTGGGTAGGATTGACATTTTGATTATATTGATTCTTCCAGTTCAGAAACACAGGGTATCTTTCCACTTTTTTGTGTCATTGTCAATTTATTTTTTTAGTTTTTCATAGTTTTCCTTGTAGAAGTCTTTGATGTCTTTGGTTTATTTTTAGGTATCTTATATTTTTTGTGGCCATTGTAAATGGGATTGCTTTTTTCAAGTCTACCTCAGTCTGGTCCTTGTTTGTGTATAGAAATGCTATAGATTTCTTTCTTTTTTTTTTGTTCTTTTTTTGGAGAGGTTTTTGCTATAGGGCGTGTGCCAGAAAGACAGAGAGAGACAGAGAGACAAAAAGCGAGAAATCACCCCCCAGGGGGGATGGCCACACCGCAATCCCTTTTCCTCCATTCTCCTCTCAGGATGTTGGGCACACACGCACACGCACCCTGCGTGAGTTTAAGCTGCTAGGTCCGGGATTCGAACCACTGTTGACTACGTGGGAGTCCAGCAGCATAGCCATTATGCTAACTGCTGGGCCCAGAAATGCTATAGAATGTGTTTTTTTTTCCCTGCCACTTCACTGTATTCATTTATCACTTCCGGGACTTTTTTTTTTTTTGTAGATTCTTTTGGATTTTCTATGTATCTGCAAATAGAGATAATTTCATTTCTTCTTTCTGTAATTTAATGCCTTTTAGGTTATTATCTTGTCCAAGCGCATTGGCTAGGACTTTCAGGACTGCATTGAAAATGAATTAAGAAAGTGGACAGTCTTATCTTGTTTCCGTTCTTATAGATATGCTTTATTAATTTTTTATAGGGCATGTACACTCACAGGAGACAGACTGAGACAAATAGAAAGAGGTCAGCAAAAAATCAACCCCCAGGGGACTGGCTAAGCTGCAATCCCTTCTCCATTCTTTCTTTCAGATTTTGGGCACATGTGCACACATACTAAGCTTTTCAGGTTGTAGACTCTAACCTTGCAGCTGGCCATGTGGGATCCAGCCTCCTTGACTTCTAGGCCTCTGCTGGCCTGATACCCCTTACTAATGTTGATTGTTTCTTTTAGAGGCTGTTGCCTAGATTGTCTCCCTCAGTACCTGGTCCATTGCCTTGGTTCTCAGGGAGATGCATTAGGGCGAGGTTATGTTTAGACACAGTACCAGCTGACTTTGCTGTTCGGAGTGTGGTGGGCTGTGTGCTCTTTCCTGTTCCCTGTTATGTCATGGAGTCCAAAGCATGAAGACCTCGGGATCTGAGCTGCTCCATTTTCTCTTTGAAGTTGAAAGGCGACCATGCGCCCTCACCTGCATCATCCGGCACTCTCACAGAGCCCTGTGAATGGGATCACTCGCTGTGCTGCCCTCTGCTTGGGTGGGCCTGGCCCCTATACCAGGCCACCCGGCATTTCCTTATCCTTGGTGTAACAGCCATCTTTAACATCGGGTTGTTTTATTTCATCTCAAAATTTGAATAGACAAAGCCTATGAAAATTTTTAGCAAATAAGTCTATCCATTTACTGACAATAATAATTCTAGGACGGGGATCAGCTCTCAGCTTTTAGCAGACAGTTCATCTTTTACTCTTCCCTTTGCCCATCTTTGCTAAGCTTGGCTATCCTAAGATATTATAAAGCTCGTTCCAGTCTCAGACCTATCAGGTCTCATTTGCAAAATGACATTTTCCTTCTTGCTTGTAGTAAGGGCCTATTGATGTCTCCAGATATTTTGCTTTGACGGGTTGCAGTACCGTGATGAGTGAATATACTAAGACTTTTAAAATTATGTTAAAATATGTAGCATTTATCATATCACTTACAGTTTAAACCGAGCAGCTTTGCATGTTTATGTCCACAGTTCCAGATACAGGAATCTTGTTGAAAAAAACTTCATTGGCCATACATAGCGGTTTATCTCTCCCTTATACATGTATATACAGCTTAAATGTTAAGATGCTTCTTCATTTTACACTTGATCTTAGCCAAAAGGCCAAGACTCAATGGGGTTCTTCTTCTTTGTATTTATTAGGTTATTGGGAAAGTCGTGACATATTTCTCCATGTCTTTCTGTGCAAAAGTGCATCATGACTTTCCTGATAACCTAATATTTATTGTCTATTTGAGAGAGATACAGAGACAGAGAGACAGTTATCCCAACTGGGTCTTCATGCTGAGGTCCACCCCAGGTCGCGGCCCTGGTCATGAGAGTCCCGGCTAGTGTGTCTGGCTGCAATAGCCCTGCACCAGTGCTGCCTCGAGCCTCGCCTCTGTACTTAGGGTAAATGTACAAATGAGAACCGATGCAGCTCTGGGGATAATGACTTACGTATTTGTAATTCTTTATGTTTGTCCAAAATTGTATCTCTCTCAATTTTTTAGGTTCCATTAAATACTCTGGGGTAGGAAGTGTGAGTATGTGGATTTTACACGTACCCTTCCTATGCAATTTGTCCCTTACCCATTTTGGCTGGCTCATTTTTTGTTCCCTTAAGATAAAAAGCTTAGTACCTTTCATAAGAAATTTATCCACATAAGGTTCACATTTTTATTTTACGTGTACCAGAGACGAGGAGTAAGGAGCAATTATAAACGCTGCATATTTTACAGAACTTTTGTTAAAAAATGATGGTATTTATGACATTCATGACATTTATGACAATTGACAGCCACACTGACACAGCAGTATCATCTGAATTCATCATTTACAGTTAGGTTCAATCTTGGTGTTATATGTTCTACGATTTTGGACAAATTTAGAACGACATGGATCTACCATTACAGTATTAAACTGAGTGGTTTCATGGTCTTCAAAAGTCTCTGTGTTCTCCTTACTCATCACCCCATCCCCCAGGCCAAGTAAATTCTGATCCTTTTTACGTTCTCCATGTTTAAACCTTTTCCAGAATGTCATATTGTTGAAATCATATAGTACATTGTCTTTTCATATTGGCTTCTTCCATTTAGCAATATACGTTTACACTTCCTCCACATCTTTTCATGGCGCGATACCTCGTTTGTTTTGCTACTGAAAAATAATCCACTGTCAGGACCAGCAGATGGAGTAATGGTTATGTCACTGGACTCCCACATGGCTGACCACGGTTTGAGTCTCAGACCTGGTGGCTTAAACTCATACCAGGCACGTGTGCACACATGCTCAAGATCCTGAGAGGACAATGGAGGAGAAAGAATTGCAGCTTGGCCATCTCCCCGGGGGATGACTTCTAGCTTTCTCTCTCCCTGTCTCTTTGGTGAGTGCACATACCCTATAGCAAAAATCTCTCTTTAAAATATATTTTCCACTGTCTGGCTATACCATAGTTTATGTATCTATTTCTACACTGAATATTTTGGTTGCTTCCAAGTTTTGGATATTATGGAAAAAGCTGCTATAACATTAAAAGATACAGCATATTTATGTATATTTTGCAGACCCAGGGAATACCAATAGCCTGCAGATGTCTGAGCCTTCTGTTTTGCCACCAGAAACAAAACTCAACAAACTACACAAAAAATTTTCCTTTTCAAGTACAAAGGTTTTTTTTTGTTTGTTTGTTTTTGTTTTTGTTTTTGTTTTAGTTAACATCTAATAATTGAGGCTAGTCCAAAGACCTGGTAGTTAAGAGTCAAATCCCACATGGCCTAATTTGTAGCTAAAATATCAATCCCAGCAGCTTTACAAACATGCTGGATGCACGTGGCTGCATACCCTGAACCCCAGCAGGACAAGGAAGTAGAGATAAAGGGAACTGTGGCCTGATCATGCTCCGTTGGGCATGCTCTTTCTCTCTCTCTCTGTGTCTCTGGAAAGAGCACTGGCCTTCTCTGCCCAAGTGTGCATGCATGAGCATGTGTGCGCACGCATACACGCACACACACACACACGCACACACACACACGTTGATCGTTTTTACCAAATGGCATTGCCTAGATCATGTTCCTCAGTACGCTGGTCCATTGTCTTTGTTCTCAGGAAAACATACGTATGTGGGGCTGAGTGTGTCTCTCTGTATTTGCACATGTTTGTGGTATTTCTGAGGTACAGTACGATTTTTCAGTACGTGAATACAGTGTGTAATGATGAAGTCAGGGTTGCTGGTAGGCGCATCGTCTCAGGCACTTGCCATTATTTTGTACTGGGGACCTCTCTAGAACATTCCAGGTTCTTGCTTTTGTTCCCGTTCAATCATGCATAGACCATAAATTCAATTTCCCCCTTTGCTACATGGACAGTTCTTTTCAGATCCGTCTATTCCACTGCCAAACTTTCATACCCTCAGATATGATATTCATTATACAAAAGCCTGGTCTCCTTAAGATAACAGAGTTTTATGTAATTAGAAGACAGCCAAAACCATATGTCATATGGCATTATTGAAGCAGACTTCAAGTAATTTGTCTCATCCAGGTTAATAAAGAAAAAATTCTTGCAGAGTTGTGACTAGCAAGTAAGACCATTCACAAGAGTGACCACATAAGGCACAGTCAGTTAGAATTTCTGAGGGACACTGGTCAAGCGTGTCTTTCAGGCTCCCCTGAGCCACTACGGTCTTGATGTTTGCTTTTGCTATTAAATTGTAATTCTAAAGCAATGGACCATGCTGATAGCATGCATTGCTGCCCTGGGCACACATTCTATTGCACCACAACTTTCAATTACCTCATCCAAGATTTAGAAATCAAGATGCAAGATTCCATATACTTAATCAACCGAGCGTCCCAGTTCCTGGAATATCCTGTCCTTAAGAAAGATGGAGAACTGCTGAGCTGCCTCCTCTGGCTAACACTTTGACCCTGGAGATGGTCAACAGAGAAACAGTCTTCCTTCGGCTCTCTAAAGTAATCCCCGTGATTTTTACTTTCCCCTGAACTAAAGGAAGTCATGCAATCAAATCTATTTCCTTAATTTTTTATTGATCGCTTTCATTTTTTCTGTTTTAAGTAGTTTCTTCAGTAGAGGTAACTGTGTGACCATAAACTGTACCAGAGTGGCCGCCAGAACTGGACGCACACTTCCCTCCCACAGCGTTTCTGACATCTACTGCTTGTCCTCCCTACGATCGCATCTTCAGATCGTGTCATTTCCTTGATTGGATTGTCACGTGCTGCATGGATACCTTGAAAAGCATTGCATTCTCTGGAGACATACAATGATCGAATGTAAATAATGCATTAGAAAACGACTGGATAGGCTAGTGAAGGATGGAGGAAGTAGGTAACAAAGCCTGTTCTTCCTGAATAATCTCTCTCCACGAGTTCTTTATTGGCTTAGTGTTCAGTCACTCATTTACAAACACTTCTGAAGAATGCAAGTTACAATACATTAAAAGCAACAAGATAAAAAAGATTATACTCATTAAAATGAATAATGATCTTAAACTTGTATACTGAAAATAAATGAGGTGGAATTTTTATATAATGTATATACATTCTTATTTATTTATTTATTTGAGAGGTTTTTGCTCTAGGGCACGTACGCTCGCCAGAAAGACAGAGAGAGACAGAGAGACAGAAAGCAAGAAATCACCCCCTGGGAGGATGGCCATGCCACAATTCCCTCTCCTCCATTCTCCTCTTAGGATCTTGAACACGCACATACACGTGCCCTGCGTGAGTTTAGGCCACCAGGTCCGGGACTTGAAGCGCGGTCGACTATATGGGAGTCCAGCAACATAGTTATTATGCCAACTGCTGGTCCCAGTATATACATTCTTAATTTTCCACGTTTTTTAACCAAGCATAATTATGATGATACATTCTTTACAACTGCTTCTATAGCAGAAAGTTGTATCTGTAATTGTTCTTAGGTTATGACGATAATTAGACTGCATGCTACTTGGTAGAGCATAGGAAACTTGTATGTCTTTTGTATAGCTCACACTTTGCACAGTTTTGGATGTGAATTTAAATAATAATTTTTGAATTGATATGAATAAACATAAGTCCATTTACCATAACTGAATATCTTTTTATTTTACCTATATCTCCTGTTCTCAAAAATTTCACAAACACCTTTGTATTTATATGTATATATAAAATTGCATGTTACATTCCTATAAAATTAGTAATCATATAGTAATTATAAGTGTATACATATGTGCATGTATATATGTGTGTGTGTTTGCATCTATGCATCTGTATATCTATACGTGTGTGTGTATATATATATATATATTATATATATATATATATTCCCCAAGTGAAGGTGATTTGACTTACGATTTTTTTTGGTAGAGGTTTTTGCCTTAGATTGCGTGCACCCTCCAGAGAAAGAGACAGAGATAGTAAGAGGTAGAATGAGAAATCACGCCTTAAGGGGAATGGCCACGCTGCAATCCCTTCTCCTCCATTGTCCTTCTGAGATCTTGGGCATGCATGCACGTGTGCTCAGCTTGAGTTTCAAGCCACCAGTCTGGTTCGCACTGTGGGAGTCCAGTGACATAACCACTCGGCCATCTGCTGGCCCTTTGACTTAGAAATTTTGATCTTATGATGGTGTACAAAGGATACACATTCAGTAGAAACTATACTTTGGGGTCAACAGGTGGTGTGGAGTTTAGGGTGCTAGATCCCATGTGGCCCACTACAGAGAGTTCAGTTCAAGTCCCAGATCAAGCAGCTTGAAAATCACGCCAGTTGTGTGTGCCCAAAATCTCAAGGAGAGAATGGTGGAAAAGAGATTGCAGGCTGGCCATAGCTCCCAGGGGTGATTTTTCACTTCCTGTTTTTCCCCTCTGTCTCTGGTGATCACACATGCACCAGAGAAAAACCAAAAACAACATAAACTGCATGATGAGAACCCGTATAAACATTCTGCTTTATACTTGCAATATTAATTCAGAAAATTTCATGAAATATTCGATATTTTGTTCATAGCATTAGTGTTACTTTTGCCCAACTATAGGCTAATGTGAATTTTCTGAGCACATTTAAGACAGACGATGCTAAACAATGATGTTGGGTAGGTTAGGTGTATTTTTGTCCATTTTTACATTTACTTACCAGAGAGAGACACAGAGAGGAAAACTGAGACATATTTCCATGAAGGATTGGTCATGCTGTAATTCCTTCTCCTCCATTTCCCCTCTCAGGATTTTGGGCATTCACACTTCCAGAATATTTTTCTTTTTTTAATAGAGATTTTGCCTTAGGGCATGTACACTCTCGTCAGAAAGAAAGAAATAGAGACAATGAGAAAGAAAGTGAGAAATCGCCCTCCAGGGAGATGGCCGTGCCACAGTCCCTTCTCCTCCACTCTCCTCCCGGGATCTTGTGCATGTACGCACATGCACTCAGCATGATTTTGAAGCCACTGGATTTGGGATTCAAATTTCAATTGGCCATGTAAAAATCTAGCCATGTAATTGCTATGCCATCTGCTCGCCTCCCCAGTATACTTTTCAAATCACTAAGTCCAGGACGAAAATGGCTCATATGCCATATGGAATCCAGCTACCTTAACCACCATGGTACTGGCTGCCTTATTAAGTCCATTTTTAAAATTCTTATTAATTTTAAACATCTATGTATTTACATTCACTCACTGTACATCATTATAGTATAAAAAAAGAGATTTTTCATTCAGAATACCCTGTATATGAGCTCCATCAAGGATATTGTCACATGTGTTATTATCAACAAATAATTTTTCATTTCATTTTTCTTATGTATTTTGCTTTTCTTTCCCCCCCCTTGACTCCCTGTCTCTCACCCTTTGCCATTTCTCACCCACCTCCCACACTGTCTCTGGTATCTACAGTTGCTTTCCATGCCTTTTTTCTTTAACATTTTTTGATTCACTGAAGATCTTAATTAATCTAAATACTTCCAATAGCAAGTGTAGCTGATATTTAAATATTTATGAACACGTGTCTGACTTTAGGTGTAAACCACAGTGAGTAAAATGAACATACTATAAATTAGCACCTACCTGGGGCTATGTAGCTTACTGCAGTCATTAAATAGGTACTTTTAATGCATTTTTTTAATTTTAAGAAAAACAGTTTTAATTTTAATAGATTAAAAAAAAGTTAAGAAAAATTTTCTTAAGACTTAAAGCCAGAAAAAAGGTTAGGATTCAGTTCAAATAGTAGGTAAATGACAAGAAAAGACAAAAATCCTTACATCTGGGAAACAAAGTAGAGAAGAGAATCAGTAATGTTTTACTCAAAAGTGATAAAATTCTATTTCACCAGTTCAATCTCATGTAATTAATCTCTCTTCAATTGAATTTGTAGTGTTATTGTGGTCTTATCTTTCTGATTAAATTCCAGAAGTTAACATTCAACTCCAGACTCGTCCCTTCCATTAGGCTAGCCATTGTTTTGGTTGTATTTTGTACTCTTATTTCTGTGTGTTCCACTTTAGTTTTCCTGGTATAGCACTCCCTTCAGCAGTTCTTGGAGAGCTGGTCTGTTAGTATATTCCTCTGGGCTTTGTTTATCTGAGAATGTTTTTGTTTGGCTTTTTTTCCCATATGAAGGATAATCTTGCTGAGTATAGTATTCTTGGTTGAGATTGTTTTTCACTTAACACTTTAATACATTTTCCCATTCTTTCCTTGCTCACATTGTTTACTGTGAGAGGTATGATGTTAGCCTGATGGGATATCCTTTGAAAGTAACTTGACGATTCTCTCCTGCCCATTTTAATATCTTGTCTCTGTCTGTGGTTTTGGTCAATTCGGCTATGATGTGCCTTGGGGAAGAGCTCCTTGGGTTGATTCTATGTGGGGTCCTATGTATTTCTTGGATCCATGTATTTGAATGCCTCTCTAGATTTGGAAATTTTTCTTCTAGGATTTCATGGAATAGATTATCAATGCCCTTATTAGTTTCTTCACCTACTTGAATAATGATTATCTTGATGTTTTGGTGTTTAACGGTATCTAGTATTTCTCGTATGTTGTTCTCATTTTGGGGGTTATTTTCTCAGTCTTTTTGGTGAATTTTTCTAGGTCATAGGCTCTATCTTCTAAATCTGAGCTTTGATCTTCTGCATGCTCTAATCTGCTTTTAATATTTTCAAAGGAAGTTTTGATTTCCTTTATTATAGCCTTCATCTCTAATAATTCCATTTAATTCTTTTTTATGGTGTGTATTTTCTCTTTCAGGTTCTGCAAGAATTTCCTCACCTCCTGGAACTCTGTATCTCTTTTGTACTACATCTTCTGGAGTTCATTGTGTCTCTTCTCTTGCATCTCTGTTAGCTTTGTCACTATGAATATTGTAAATTCTTTATCTGACATTTCCACAAGTTCTTTTGTATTGTCTGTGGACAATGAGGAGTTATTCTTTTTCCTAAAGAAGAGATATTTTCTTTGCTTCTCATATTTCTTGTGCCTTTGCAGTGGTTTCTTGTTATCTGTTGAATTATGATTTTTCCTAGTTTTTGGAGTTAAAGTTGAGCATTCAAAGGCATGCAGGAAGAGGTGATCTGCAGTCTCTAAGCAATACAATTTTTCTCTCTTTGTGCAGCATATTCCATGGACACTTAGATTTATTCTGCCCCTGGCTAGATCTGGGGTTCAGGAGGGTAAAGTTTGGTAAGAAAGTCTTCTATTACCCTAGTCTCTGAAAGACACTGTTCAGAACTCAACTCTAGATGACTGGTGATTGACTTGTCCTGCCTAGCTAGATCTGGGGCCTGGGGAGTGAAGTCTTCAATTGTCAAGTGTATTTTTGGTTTATAGTATTTTCAATTTGCAGCAGGTATTTTGGGGCATAACCCCATTGTAAGTAGAGGGAAATATAAATATCTATATTTCTACATGGAGATATATATCACATACCACATAACGACTTTCAACATCTAACTGTACATACAGTGATAGTCCCTGAAGGTCACAACAGAACTGGACATCGTCATCTACTGACATTGCAGCTGTCACAGCATGGCGCAGCACACACTCTTCGTGTGTGTGGGCAGACCTCCTGCATGGCCAGTTGTACAATGGTATAGCACGTACGATTGTGTGCAGTACTTGATAAAGAAAATAAGTAAGTGTGTTACTGGTTTATATTTACTTCACTTTACTCTTTATCATGATTTTAAAGTGTAAAAAATATGTTCTAAAATATTTATAAAAAGTCGACTACAAAACAATAAACCATGCTCTAACAGCTTTTTGGTCTACTCTGTAAGGACATTAGCCCAGACTTTTTTTAAATTTACTTTTAGATTTTTTTGCCATAAGGCAGGTGTGCTCACTGGAGAGACAGAGGAAAGGGAAAAGTCACACACACACACCCCCCAGAGAGATGGCCACCGCACAATCCCTTCTCCCCAGTGCTCCTCTCAGGCTTCTGAGCATGGGTGCACATGTGCCTTGAGTGTTTGGTAGAGCCGAACTGTACAGTTGGCCACATGGGATCCAGTGCCTTTATTTTCATGTCACTTGGTGACCAGACATGTTTCTTAATAATATGTTGTGATTTTTTGTTTTTGTTTTAGAAAGAGATTTTTGGTATAAGGCATGGGACTCGCCAGAGAGACAAAAAGAGAAAAATCACACCCCCAGTAGGGATGGCCATGAGTCCCTTCTTCTCCATCCTCCTCTTGGGGTTTTAAGCAAGCATGAACACATGCCCAAAGTGTTTTAAGCCACTGAGTCAGGGATTTGAACTGTGGTTGACTATGTGTGAGTCCAACTACGAAACCATTACACTATTTTCTTGTCCCAATAATATACA
>NW_006159461.1:2699448-2724680 GCF_000334495.1 Tupaia belangeri chinensis | reverse complement strand
ATGTATACATATACATATATATTTATATATGCAAATATATATGTAATATATGCACACACATATATATATGTGTGTGTATGTGTGTGTATATATATATATATATATATATATATATATATATAAAAAATCACTTTCATAGGTCCAGCCAATTGTGTAGTGCTTTAGAAGGCTGAATCCCACATGGCTGGCTGTGCAGTTCAAGTTCCAGACCTGATGGCTTGAGAAACACTCCAGATGTGTGGTGTGTGTGTGTGCATACCCCAAATCTGCAGACAATGTAGAAGGGATTGCAGCATGACCATCCCCTTTAGGGGTGCTCTCTCACGTCCTCCTCTTACTCTATGTCTGTCTCTCTCTGGTGATCAGAAGTGCCCTATAGTAAATTAAAAAAAAAAAATCTCTTTCATAATATCATTACCAATCTCACCAGAAACTCTGTATATCAAAAAGTTGTCTAGCTAGGGACCAGCAGTTAGCATAATGGCTATGTTGCTAGACTCCCATGTAGTTGACTGCAGTTCGAGTCCTGGACCCAATGGCTTAAACTCACGCCAGGCATGTGTGCGCGCATGCCCAAGATCCTGAGAGGAAATGGAGGAGAAGGGATTGCAGCGTGGCCATCCACCCTGGGGGGTGATTTCTCGCTTTCTGTTTCTCTGTTTCTCTCTGTCTTTCTGGCGAGTACATGTACCCTATAGCAAAAATCTCTCCAAAAAAAAAGTTGTCTAGCTCATGGAGACAAACACAGTTTGCTAAAAGTTTAACTCTCACCAGAATGCTGACCTTGGGGAGGAACAAAAAAACAATCCAACCAACCTATACAGCTGTGAGTGACTTTCCTTGATGGGACAAGCTCACTTTCACATTTTTGTGAAATGTCTGCTAAGCATCCAAATCCATGTAATGCTGATTTGCCTGTCAATTCTTCTTTTTAGTAAGAAATGATGTTCCTTGAAAAAGGCAATTAATTCTTTTCCTGAGACAATCAACTGTCAAACTTGCAGGTTGCAACAGAAGTTTTTAAGTGTCATCTCACTGAGCATTAAAAGTGTTTGCATGCATGCAGGCTTGAGACGTAGTAAGATTAGTAATTTTTACTGAGTCCTCAAGGGTACTTCCACGTGGCACTGGCTTTGCTTTCCCTTCCTTACTCACGCAGTGGTGTACAACGACTGCTCTCCGAGCCCAGCAGCAAGCACTCAGCCACCCCGAACTGGTATACTCGGAGCAGTCAGTGCAGTGCAAAAGGCACATGGCGTTTCATTATTATGACAACAGGTGTCTCTCTTTGTTTTAGTATTTATTTATTTATTTTTATTGGCGAGAGTGAGTGACAGTAATAGACATAAGAGATTGGGAGAAAGAAATCCCCAAGAGCGTCTCATGCTGCTGTCCCCTCCTCCAGCCAACCAGAATTACGGATGAGGACTGGGTGTACACAGGCTGGCCCAGGAACCAAACTCGCAATCTTCCACATGGATCCAGCTTCCCGTGAGCAGTGCCCGTCACCACTGTACCACCTTGCAGATCTGAAAACATGTTTTTTATTCCAAGTATCTTCCAGAGCCTGGGAGACTGTAAACTACTTTGCTAGCCACGCCCTTAGAGGAATAGAGTACAGAGAACTTTGAAATACCACGGGCAGAAGTTGGAGAAGACAGAGATAACTTGGCTCCCAGTGCATGGGTAGGAGTGGTTTATAAGCAAGGCTCTCAAGGCTGGCTCGGGGTGACAGGGAGGGAAGCCCTGCCCTCATCTGTCTTTGCTGGAGTCCCCTGTGCTAATCACACACATCACGGGACAGCCGACCACATCACTCAGTTATTAAGTTGTAACTGTGCCTTCCCAAAGATGCTGAAAATTTTTTCAAAAGTCCAACATTTTGAAAAATAGAAAATCATTAACCTATCTAAGACCTTTTAACAAATTATCATAAATTCCTAAGATACTTGAACAAGAGAGAATTTTAGGTGAAACGAGAGTGAAACGATGAAAGTATACTTTATTCAAGTCAACTTACTTTATATAAATGGTAAAATTAATGTGCACTGAAATTCTTGTTTGAATGTCTTGTACTTTGTTGAAGGCATAACCTGGTCTAATACTTCAATTTGTGGATTTCACACATCTCTCTGGGTTTGCTACAGTGAAAATTATTGCTTTCTCACGGTATCGTTTAGTTATTCTCTCACCTGACGGTAGTAGGAACTCCAATGACACCGACTTACAGAGATCTTTATTTTCTTATTTATAATGAAGAGCCCACAGGTCAAGGACCGTCAAAGACTGCCAACAACCTTCCAGAAGCTAGCAAGAAGTTTACAGGTTTCGAGGGGTGCCAGCTCCTGTGCTCGTGCCGGTTTTAGCTTCTAGCCTCCAGACCGAGGCCAGTTTCTGTTGCGTCAAGCCTCTGGGTGTGCTAATACTTGGTCAGGCCAGCACATTAACGCAGTCTATTTTGAAAGCCAGTGTCCTGTGTGCCCCCCACCCCACATCACAAGGAGCAAGCTGGGCTGGTCTGTATCCCCTCGTTGTATCCTGTGCATTGATGATTATTGCCTACTTTGCAATCTTGGTCATGGCTTCTAATTTTCTTTTGCTGTAGAAACAAGCAACCCTGGAATATCAGATTTCTATAGCGTGTTTATTTCTCTATCACAGGGTAAATAAGGCTGCCTGGACTTTGTCAGGCTCAGCTGAGCTGGCCTCAGGGTTGGATTTGTCCCCGTTTTACTCAATCCAAGACACTGTTTGAAGCAGTGGCCGCTCCCCAGCATATGCTCTTACAGCACACGCAAAGGGGGTGACTACGAACATCCGGGGCCTCTCAGAGATTCTGTTCAGAAGTGGAATTGTGCCCACATGCAGATTCATGGAAGAAATCTCGCAGTCCATGCACTGCCTACTTAGAGGATCTGCAAGGCTTGGGGGTGCAATTTTGTTGCAGAGAGTTAAGAAGGATTGCAAACAGTGCTCCCAGTCATCTCGCTGACCAGGAATATATATTTTCCTTGGATACACAAGACACATTTAACTCCCACTTCAAAATAATCCAAGGCACTTCGGGGACTAGATACTCAGTCAACAATGCACCATCTACGCACATCGGGTCTAAACCTGATTCCTATTGACCCAGATAACAGAATATATTACCTGCCAGTCACAACCAGTGAAATGGGAGATGATAAACACAGTCAGCATTCTGGTTCAAACTGAGGGAGAGTGGAAAGCTAAAAGCTGGATGGAAAGCCTAACACATTACTGTTCAGAAATGCCATTGGGAAAATGTAATGAGGTCCTTGCACTTCGGGGATAATTAATGCACTTCGATTGCATACTGGTTTTACTCATGGGGTGTAAGCACTCCCAATCCACTGTTCCCCAGCTATGGAAGAATTACTGCTGAGTGAAGCAAGCCAGGCTATGAAGGAGAGACATTGCATGTCCCCACTTAATATATACCAAGTGTCCACACTCTATGACAAACTGATTGACTAAAGGATATAGAAACACAGAAAATGGTTGTGAATATCAGATATAATGTGGTCAAAGAGTAGAGTCTGAGGAAGGACATTTAGAAGAAAAATAGAGAGGCAAAGTATTAATGGGATAAGAAATGTGGTATCTGTTGAAGATAATTTTATAGTTTTATCAACTGGACTAGGGAGAAATGTTCACATGCTGGACTATTTACTTTGTAAGCTAAATAACATGATTGAATGTATAAAAGAAATAGAAATAAAAAATGAATAAATAAATAAATTTAAATAAAAGAATAAAGGAATACATCCCCCGCACACACACACACACATAAACACAGCAAAGACAACCAAAGAAAAATCAACTAGTAACCTTAGGTGAAGAATCACCTAGAATAGAAAACTTGTTCTAATGTGTCTGCTGCAGGTGTCGTAGTCATAGTTCTGTAAGGTCCGATGTGCTCATATAACTAAAAATAATCTGTGTCTGTAGGACCAACAGCATAATGGCTTTGTTGCTGGACTCCCATGTAGTTGACCAAAGTTTGAGTCCCAGACCCGGTGGCTTAAACTCATGCTGGACGCGTGTGCGTGCATGCCCAAGATTCTGAGAGGAGAATGGAGGAGAAGGGATTATGGCGTGGCATCCCCCTGGGGGGTGATTTTTCACTTTCTGTCTCTCTGTCACTCTGTGTTTCTGGTGAGCACATGCACCTTATAGCTAAAACCTCTCAAAAAAAAAAAAATCTGTCTGTATCAATCTTTTACAAAAGTATTTGTCTTCCAGAAGAACAAGCAACTTGAAGAGAGTATACCTAATTTTACATGCCAAAAAATAGTCCCTTTCAGTAAACACACTGAGGAAATATCCAAAAGAAACACATTATAAAAGGCTTTATGATCAATAATTAGTAACTTTTAAATATATAAGAAGCTAGTCTATTAGTTTACACAAATGTACATCAAAAAGTAGTCATAAATAAGGTTTCAAGATTTAATTAAAAAGAAAATTTTATTCAGTAGAAAAGGAATTTCATTTATAGGTTAATAATAAAGAAGCATATTCAGGAGTAAGTCTCTGGGCTCAGAAAAATATCCTGTTTAGATATTTTTCTCTTTAAGAAAAATATTAAACAAATGAGCCAATGTAATTTTATGAAGAACTAGAATCAATAAAGGTTTTAAAAATCAAATTCAGTGTCAAAATGCTTAAGCTCCCTGCTTTTCTTGGAAAATAATTATATTAATTATTATGCATATTAAAGTTTAAAAAGTCTACCTTTATAGAGAGAGTTTGGCAACTAATTTGAGAAAGTATCACCTTTGCCCTTTTTCTAACAAAAATACACTTCAGATATTCTATATAAAATATTAAAGGCTAAAACGTATTGTAGCAACAACGGAATGGAATAGTACATCCAGTGAGAGAGAAGAAAGTAACGCTTTTTTATTCCTTTGTGATTCCCTAGTAATGACAGAGGTAGGTCAGAGAAAATGATCATATATGTCATACCTGCTCTTTTGAAGAAACGCTGAAACAGATAAAATTTACTTTAACATAAAATGTAAGTTTTGAGAGTACATATTAAACAGAGTTGCTTTAATTAAGTCTCATTATTTTTTACCCTTTCTCATCTTTTAATGCACCAATTATTTAAAAATTACATAGCAGCAGGGTATAATTTAGTAATTTTAATACAAAAGTCTACTTAGGCTACTCACAAGTGAATTATATAAAAATGTTACCACTTAGTCATTATTCACTTTCTTACCTTACTAGAGTTTTAAACAAAGATAACCATGGGAAAAAGATGATCGAATTTATTACAGAACGAATTAAATATTGGGGATAAAGAATAAATTCAAAAATTTATATATCACAATATGGTCTCCTCATAGAGAATATAAGAATTGGAAACATGCTGATTGGAACTGGCTTAGTTAGTCTTTAATTCTTACAAGAAAAAGTTATCTGATGCTAAGTAATCAGTTATTTTTCTATTCTACTGTCTCCATGTCCCTGCCTCACGAAGAACATAACCTTGAAATGATTGATCCACTTTTTTGGCTTGTTTCTGAATTCTTCAGTCCTTCTGTATCTGTCAAACCAATTTCAGTTCAGAACACTTACTCTGTTTTATGTAATGTAATGTTGCCCAATTCTAAAATTGCAACTAAAGCCAATTAAGATATTTTTTAAAAGTTGCACTCACATCCCTTTTTGTTTAATTTAATAATTCATGTGGAATAAATAAGACTTTTCAAGTGAATTTATTATTATTCTTAGATATTTTTGCTATCGGGTGAGTGTACTCACCAGAGAGACAGAAAGCAAGAAATTACTCCTCAGAGGGGATGGCCATGCCACAATTCCTTCTCCTCTATTTTCCTCTTGGGGTTTTGGGCACATATGCATATGCACCTGGTGTGAGTTTCAAGCCGCTGGGTCCAGGACCTGAACCGTGCGTGCTTGACTATGTGAGAGTTCAGAGCCCTACCTGCCATGTCACCTGCTGGCCCGTCAAGTGAATTTAAATATGTCATTATCATTACTACCCACTCTACAGAAAACACAGCTAAGAATTTACTGACAAAGTTATAGCAAAGCTAACTCCACTTCCATTTTAATCACAAGACACTCACTTTCCATATTTCCTTAAGGAGCTGAGAGTATAAAACATTCCGGTGCATCTTTGCTCAGGCGCTGTGTGGTTATCCCTGAGAGGAGGAACACCCACATGAGCCCAGCGGACATTACTGAGGCAGGGAGGGAGGGAGACCTCAGTGTGCAGACCACCAAGGCTGCTGCCACCTTGAAACCTCTAATACTTTCATCGTTTCACTCTCGTTTCACAATCATGTCCAGTGGGACAATTGGGCCTGCATGTGAGCAGAGGACACAGCTGAAATGTATCTGTCTGCTGTGTGCTGCTGTCCCCTCCACACCAAGCACAGGCGCTGGCCACCTGGGGCTCAGAGCACAGTCAGCATGTCACCCCTGTGGCCGAGTAGGTGGCGGACTGGCCTCTGAATCAGGCTTTCCATTCTAGCTGGAGTCGGCCTAGCCTGTGTCACATGCACAGAGGAGGCAGTGACATTCTGAGGAGCCAGTGCCCTGTTACCCATGCTCCTTCCGTGTTTAGCTAAACGGGATGAGAAGGACGGTGCAGAAGGAAGGGGAAGGACGGTCCGCCCACAGTTCCTTCCCTTGGTCCTAACTGGCCAGCAAGCCCAGGGCAGAGTGTGTACATGAAAGTTCAGTCTGCTCTGTGCAGTGTTACCCCAGTTCTGCTAAGAGTGAGACCCACAAATGTACACGGGATATGAAATTCAAAGTGGGTGATTCCATATACGAATTAAGTGCTATTATGTCTGCTCTTGAAAATCTGGCACGTTTACACTTTTGTAAAATGCCAGAGGGCGTGTGTGCTTGTCAGTGCAAGAGAAAGAAAATGCCCCAGTGGGATGTGGTCGTACTGACATCCTTTCTCCTCCATGTGTCCATACTGTTATGATTTTGGGCACACACACACACAGGTTTTCAAGCCGCCAGGGCTGAGATTCAGACCACAGCTGGCTGTGTAGGCTCCAGCTCCTTATGCACGGTGCCTGTCTACTGCACTGTGGGACCAGCCCCCGAATCTGACATTTCACAATATACATAAAGGTAGTCAGGAAAATAAATGCTAAACACTAAGCATTTTTTAGAATAATTTTTAGTTTAATGTATCATTATTATTTTTTAACTTACTGTAGTCATCAGAGAAAGACAGAGAGAGAGGGAAAGTGAGAATACAAGCCACTAGGTTCGGTCTTGAACCACGGTCAGTCCTGTGGGAGTCCAGCACCCCAACCACCACGCCACCTGCTGGCCCCAATAACTAAACATGTTTAAATAACATTAAATAGCAAATTTAACAAGCATGACAGATCAAGAGAGACCACTGAAGAAAGCAAAAGCTTCATATTTCAGTATCTTCTATGCAATTTTTCTGTTGCTTTTGAACAAGAGATCTGTTTGCCCTGGGCCCACAGACTCTTGGTCTGGCCTGCTGGTGGGGAGAGACAGAAAGGGGAGACCAGGGAGGAGAGATATAGGAAGGGGAAGCCCGGAAGTATGTGGTGCCTCCCTGTGGGCTCCTGGGTAAGAACTGGGCAGCAAACAACACAATATGATGTCATGAGGCTTAGAGGGAAGAGTTTCCTGTGGCTTAAAAAGAAAATGGAGATGCCAGATGTTGTGAGTGTTAAAAAATGCGAGGTTCTGAGCTCGCCGACGTTGAGGGCGCTGTGGACAGGAGAGGCCTGCTATGGTGTTAGCAACCGGTCAGCAGTAAATGCTATTCCTTCACAGAACAAAAGAGGGGAGATAAGAGTTCTAAACTCATAGATACCAAAACATAAAAAAGAGAGAATTGCAACTAACAGTATTCTCATGACCCCAAACACTCAGCAGATGATTAATAATAGAGTCGGTACAGTAATGATAATAAATCTTAAACCTGTAAAATTTACCCCAGGAATGTGACTAGTTTAATATTCAAAAATCAATAAATATATGTCCAGCACATTAAGAAAATAAAGGAGAAAAATTATATGACTATCTTAACATATGCAGAACAGCTTTACAAAACTCAACATCTATTTATGAGAAAAATTCTCGGGATATTAGGCATAAAAGGAAAATTACTCTACTTGATAAAAATCTTTGAAAAAAATACCTCCCACTGATATGATAAATAACCAACTATTTAATGTTTTCCTTCTAAGTGATAAAAAAATGCAATGATGTCTATTCCCACCATTTACATTCAACATTTTAAAAATTATTTTAGTAGACTTTATTAATTAATTAATTAATTAATTTCAATTTGACCAGAGAAGGATAGAGTGAGAGAGAGAGGGAAAGAAAGCCATCCACCAGGTCTGGGACTTGAACCGCAGTCGGCCATGCGGGAGTCCAGCACCCTTAACCACTAAGCCACCTGCCACACCTCAACATTATTTTGAGAGTAAGAAAGCAAGAAAAAATAACAAAAAGTATAAGGTATAAAAAAGGAAGATTAAACTGTATTCATATATGACGTGATTTTTTATCGGTAAAATCCTAAGGAATAAAAACAAAAAACAAAACTTTACTGGAATTAACAATAAACTTAAAAAAGTTGTAAGGTAAAAGACATTACATTAAAAACCAATATATTTCTGTATACTGTCACATTAATATAGAAACACATGCTGATGAGGTAATGATCTACCTAGGTGTGAATAAGGTCATTATAAAATTCAAATAAGCAAAATTATTAGAATCGTTTGAAATTCTGGAACAATAAAGAATAGCTTGGGAAGCATCACTCTTCGCACATGGCCAACTGTGCAGTTTGAGTCCCAGACCTGTTGGCTTGAAAGTCATGCCAGGTGCATGTGCATGCATGCCCAAAATCCCAAAAGGAGACAGGAGAAGAGACTGAGGCATGGCCGTCTCCCCTGGAGGGAAGGAGTGATTACTCATTTTCCCTCACTTTCCCTGTCTCTCTCTCTCTGTTTTAGTATCTCTCTGGTGAGCACACACATTCTACCACAAAAGCAAAACAGAATAAACAAACACATGATAGAGTAGAATGTACAGGAAGAGCCCCACAACAGTAAACCAACTAACGTTTAACAAGATACAGAAGCAATTCAGTTGATCGAGGATACTGTTTTAACAAATGGTCTTGGAGTACTATCTTACTCACAGGCAAAATTTGGACCTTCACTTAAACCACATAATGTCCGCAAATAGTAACTAAAGATGGATTACAGACGTAAACTTTTAAAATAAAACTGCAAAGGTTTAGAGAACAAAGGAGGAAACTGGATGAAGAATTGGGGACTTGGTAAAGATTTTATTTTTAACAAAAGTAAAAAAAAAAATCATCAGGTTGAACATAATTAATATTAAAATTTTTGTCATAAAAAAGATCCTGTTATGGGACCAGCACTTAGCGTAATGGCTATGTCACTGGACTCCCACATAGTCGACTGCGGTTTGCGTCCCGGACCCGGTGGCTTAAAACTCATGCCAGGCGTGTGTGCGTGAGTGCCCAAGATCCCGAGAGGAGAATGGAGGAGAAGGGATTACGGCGTGACCATCCCCCCTGAGGGGTGATTTCTCGCTTTCTGTCTCTATGTCTCTCTGTCTGTCTGGCGAGCGCACACGCCCTATAGCGAAAACCTCTCAAAAAAAAAAAAAAAAAAAAGATTCTGTTACAAGACTGAAAAACAAACAACACACTTGGAGAAAATCCTTCAAACTACATATATGACAAAGGACTTATATCTGGAATACATCAAGAACTCTCGACAGCTCACAGGTAAGCCAACAAAAATGAACAAACATTTCACCAAAGAGAATAAGTGAATGGAAAATAAACACATGAAAAGATGTTTAACATTACTAGACACAAGGGCACTCGACATTGTGATCACTTTTATGATATTATTACATATGTACAAACACAACTAACATAAAATTAGTGGCAATACCAAGCTGACCATGGCGGGAGGCAGCGGGCCTCCGGTACAGTGCTGATGGCTATGTGAATGGCACAACCACTTTGAAAAATGGCTTGGTGGGCTTCGTTTCTGTGTTTTTGAATATTGAGCATACATTTATCACATAACCCAGCAATAGCCCTCTTTGTAATCATTGATTCTAGAAAAATAAAGATGATGTGTCCACAAAACTTGTACACAACTGTCCCTAGTAGTTTTATTTGTAACAGCCATCAACTTGAAACAATCAAAATGTCTCTCGGCAGATCAACTTGAATGGCTTTTAAGGGTACTATGTTGCATGAACAGCAATGACAACAAAAAGTCCCAATGTGTTGGCACATTATCATGTAATACGACTTATAAAACGTTCTCAAAGTGGCCGGATTATAGAGCTGCATAATACGGCAGCGACCCCGGGGTAAGGACAGCGAGGGGGTGGTGAGGTGGCTGCAGGATGTGGGAGGTCTCTGTGGTGGCGAGTTCTGTGTCTAGATGTGCTGATGACACGGACCCACACAGGGGTAAAGCAGCGGGGACAGTGCACCCATTGTATCAGAGACAGTTTCGGGTACTTTCATTCTGTATGTTGCAAATACTGAAGGAGAGTACAACAAGGCTACCAGGACCTCTCTGTTTTGTATTTTCCTTTGAATCTATAATTATTTCAAAATAAAAGCTAAAATACATTTTACAATTGGCTATGATGAATCTTATATTCACCATTTTTAATGCACTAAGTATACAATAAGATTTTAAAATGGGAGAAGGTGATTTTAGGTATTAAACCAGAGGCTGTGCAGGCCGCTGATGTGTGAAGTAAAGGAAGAATCGAGGAAGCACAGAGACTGGACCCTAAAAATCCACCGCATGGCGGCAACAGCGCAGGGCTCGGGAATTTGAACCAAGCTGGTGCGGTGAGCGAGGCAGCCTTCCCAGCTGACGGAGGCCACAGTGCTGGAACACCGGCAGTGGACAGTGTAGAGGAGGTAGTTGCCCGGAAGGGAGGGGAACGGGGTTGCTCCAGAAATCCATGGGGGGTTCTCTCCTTAAATCTCTGGATTAGCATCGATCTGAGCAAGGCTTGACAAAACTACTAAAGGCCGACAAGCCATTATAAGGAGGAGGCAAGACCATTCCTCAAACAGGACCAGCCACTATATATCACAGTGATTACGAAAATTCTCCAGACGTTCATGAAGACTGAGAAAGTGTAAGCACAACTATTAATAAAAAACTCTGTCTGTATATCTGTATAAAAGAGAAGTTTAGAGAATATCGATGTTGAGAAAGGTTTTGACGAATTTCCTTTTGAAATTCACTGCAGAATCAATGAAGGAGACAGTGACACTGGAATAATGCAATATATTGAACTGTCCCTCCTTACCTGTACATGGGACCTTCAGTCTTGAATGGCACAACCACTTTGAAAAATGGCTTGGTGGGCTTCGTTTCTGTGTTTTTGAATATTGAGCATACATTTATCACATAACCCAGCAATAGCCCTCTTTGTAATCATTGATTCTAGAAAAATAAAGATGATGTGTCCACAAAACTTGTACACAACTGTCCCTAGTAGTTTTATTTGTAACAGCCATCAACTTGAAACAATCAAAATGTCTCTCGGCAGATCAACTTGAATGGCTTTTAAGGGTACTATGTTGCATGAACAGCAATGACAACAAAAAGTCCCAATGTGTTGGCACATTATCATGTAATACGACTTATAAAACGTTCTCAAAGTGGCCGGATTATAGAGCTGCATAATACGGCAGCGACCCCGGGGTAAGGACAGCGAGGGGGTGGTGAGGTGGCTGCAGGATGTGGGAGGTCTCTGTGGTGGCGAGTTCTGTGTCTAGATGTGCTGATGACACGGACCCACACAGGGGTAAAGCAGCGGGGACAGTGCACCCATTGTATCAGAGACAGTTTCGGGTACTTTCATTCTGTATGTTGCAAATACTGAAGGAGAGTACAACAAGGCTACCAGGACCTCTCTGTTTTGTATTTTCCTTTGAATCTATAATTATTTCAAAATAAAAGCTAAAATACATTTTACAATTGGCTATGATGAATCTTATATTCACCATTTTTAATGCACTAAGTATACAATAAGATTTTAAAATGGGAGAAGGTGATTTTAGGTATTAAACCAGAGGCTGTGCAGGCCGCTGATGTGTGAAGTAAAGGAAGAATCGAGGAAGCACAGAGACTGGACCCTAAAAATCCACCGCATGGCGGCAACAGCGCAGGGCTCGGGAATTTGAACCAAGCTGGTGCGGTGAGCGAGGCAGCCTTCCCAGCTGACGGAGGCCACAGTGCTGGAACACCGGCAGTGGACAGTGTAGAGGAGGTAGTTGCCCGGAAGGGAGGGGAACGGGGTTGCTCCAGAAATCCATGGGGGGTTCTCTCCTTAAATCTCTGGATTAGCATCGATCTGAGCAAGGCTTGACAAAACTACTAAAGGCCGACAAGCCATTATAAGGAGGAGGCAAGACCATTCCTCAAACAGGACCAGCCACTATATATCTTCTTTTTTTTTTTTTTTTGAGCGATTTTTGCTACAGTGCACGTGTGCTCGCTGGAAAGACAGAGACATAAAGCAAAAAATCACCCCCCAGGGGGGATGGCCACACCACAATCCCTTCTCCTCCTTTCTCCTTTCAGGATCTTGAGCACACACACAACCCAGTGTGAGTTGAAGTCACTGGATCTGGGACTTGAACCGCAGCCAGCTACCTGGGAGTCCAGCCACATAGCCATTACGCCAACTGCTGGTCCCAACCACTATATATTTTCAGAAAAGATTTCCAAATAGTTGCAGACCTCTCTGTCTCTCTCTGCCCTTAAAAGTGAATTGTCCCCAAAAGGGTACATTTGACCCTTTCTAACAAACTTGAAAGCAACCCTCAACAGAATCAAACTGAATGAATAACCACAGTGTCACAGAGTAAAGTTGATACTTACTTAAGAAGACAAAGATCTACCTGACAACATACAGTTTGAAATGTGGACATCCAAGCAGAAATGACCAGGCTTGCAAAGAAGCAAGAGGATTATAATCCATGACTGGTGAACAAACAAGCAACTAGGAAACAATGCAAGTGATAAAAATTAGTTTAGACTAAACATTAGAACAGTGATTACGAAAATTCTCCAGACGTTCATGAAGACTGAGAAAGTGTAAGCACAACTATTAATAAAAAACTCTGTCTGTATATCTGTATAAAAGAGAAGTTTAGAGAATATCGATGTTGAGAAAGGTTTTGACGAATTTCCTTTTGAAATTCACTGCAGAATCAATGAAGGAGACAGTGACACTGGAATAATGCAATATATTGAACTGTCCCTCCTTACCTGTACATGGGACCTTCAGTCTTCATTGTGCTGGTGATTTGTCATTGCTGATGTTCCCTAAGCATCACTTCTAAATCAGGAAGGAAAAAAGACTCTAACGAAGATGGATAGATTTTGACATAGTCAGATAGACTGAAAAGAGAATAGCAAAATGGATAATAGAAACATCCCAGATAGACTGCTTTAAGGGAATAATACCATAATACCATCATAACATAAACTTTAAACACCCTTCGATTAAGTCATTTTTCCTGAGAAAAGTAAGTGCTTTAATAACTGCTGTAATATTACTTTATAAAACTCTAATGAATGAACACAGGCTAAATACTGAGAAGCTATGCATTTTATATGACGATGTTTATATTACGTACACATAAACCTTATGATCTTGGTTCAATAGTCAGAAAAGCATTTTAAAAAATAAATGAACTGCTTTTGCAAAATTTAAAAATGTAGCAATTTGGGACCAGCAGTTAGTGTAATAGCTATGTCGTTGAACTCCCATGTAGCTGACTATGGTTCAAGTCCCAAACCCGGTGCCTTAAACTCACGCCAGGCGCGTGTGCATGTGTGCCCAAGATCCCTAGAGGAGAAAGGAGGAGAAGGTCGTGGTCATCCCCCCGGGGGGTGATTTCTCGCTTTCTGTCTCTGTCTCTCTCTGTCTTCCTGGCGAGTGCATGTGCCCTATAGCAAAAACTTCTCAAAAAAAAAATTTAAAGAAACTTTGAAAATAAAATAAAATTTTATGTCAAAGAGGCCTTCATTTTTCTCATTTTTCAATAGCTATATATGAACTTAATTCTTTGTACTTAAATGATTAAAGCTGAGAAAATAAAGCACTGGCAAAATATTTATGACTTGAGTTTTAGCTGATAAAGTCATATTTTAAAGTAATTGCCAGTGCCGTGATTTAAAAGAAGAGTAAAGTTGATACTTACTTAAGAAGACAAAGATCTACCTGACAACATACAGTTTGAAATGTGGACATCCAAGCAGAAATGACCAGGCTTGCAAAGAAGCAAGAGGATTATAATCCATGACTGGTGAACAAACAAGCAACTAGGAAACAATGCAAGTGATAAAAATTAGTTTAGACTAAACATTAGAACAGTGATTACGAAAATTCTCCAGACGTTCATGAAGACTGAGAAAGTGTAAGCACAACTATTAATAAAAAACTCTGTCTGTATATCTGTATAAAAGAGAAGTTTAGAGAATATCGATGTTGAGAAAGGTTTTGACGAATTTCCTTTTGAAATTCACTGCAGAATCAATGAAGGAGACAGTGACACTGGAATAATGCAATATATTGAACTGTCCCTCCTTACCTGTACATGGGACCTTCAGTCTTCATTGTGCTGGTGATTTGTCATTGCTGATGTTCCCTAAGCATCACTTCTAAATCAGGAAGGAAAAAAGACTCTAACGAAGATGGATAGATTTTGACATAGTCAGATAGACTGAAAAGAGAATAGCAAAATGGATAATAGAAACATCCCAGATAGACTGCTTTAAGGGAATAATACCATAATACCATCATAACATAAACTTTAAACACCCTTCGATTAAGTCATTTTTCCTGAGAAAAGTAAGTGCTTTAATAACTGCTGTAATATTACTTTATAAAACTCTAATGAATGAACACAGGCTAAATACTGAGAAGCTATGCATTTTATATGACGATGTTTATATTACGTACACATAAACCTTATGATCTTGGTTCAATAGTCAGAAAAGCATTTTAAAAAATAAATGAACTGCTTTTGCAAAATTTAAAAATGTAGCAATTTGGGACCAGCAGTTAGTGTAATAGCTATGTCGTTGAACTCCCATGTAGCTGACTATGGTTCAAGTCCCAAACCCGGTGCCTTAAACTCACGCCAGGCGCGTGTGCATGTGTGCCCAAGATCCCTAGAGGAGAAAGGAGGAGAAGGTCGTGGTCATCCCCCCGGGGGGTGATTTCTCGCTTTCTGTCTCTGTCTCTCTCTGTCTTCCTGGCGAGTGCATGTGCCCTATAGCAAAAACTTCTCAAAAAAAAAATTTAAAGAAACTTTGAAAATAAAATAAAATTTTATGTCAAAGAGGCCTTCATTTTTCTCATTTTTCAATAGCTATATATGAACTTAATTCTTTGTACTTAAATGATTAAAGCTGAGAAAATAAAGCACTGGCAAAATATTTATGACTTGAGTTTTAGCTGATAAAGTCATATTTTAAAGTAATTGCCAGTGCCGTGATTTAAAAGAACCCTGTTGGGCCAGCAGGTGGCGTGGTGGAGGGATTGGGCTCCCACATGGCCGACCACGGTTTGAGCCCAGGACCTCGCAGCTCGCTTTCTCACTTTTCCTCTCTCTCTGTCTCTGAGTGAGTGCCTATAGCACATTTTAAAATAGTAAGGAGAATAAATAAAATGCTTTTTTTAATTAAAAAATAAAAGACCCCTGTAGTATTCCAAGTAGAAGGAAATGTTTTCCTCTAAGGCGACTAATCACAAATACAGCTCTTTTGTATCTATGTGCTTGTATGTGTGTTTAATGTGAACAGAATGAACATTAGGTAATATTTATAAGAACAAATAGTGGTAAAAGACATACAAACTGCATTCATATAAGTTTCCAAGCACTGTATATAAGAAAGGAATTCTCCCTATGTAAGCACTACTGAAAGAAATTAATCAACAACCCAGCTTTCTAAAGCAAAGTTAAATAATCTGAAGCTTAAATTATCATTGACAAACATTTTGTTTCTTAAAGTAGAGTGTAATCAGAGGGCTGGCCCCGTCGCTCAGCGGTCAAGCTCAGTGTACTGGGAGGCTGATTCTGCGTCACTGGCTGTAGTATGAATCCCTGCCCTGGTAACTTGGAAAACACGCCAGGGGCATGTGCACTTCACATCCCCGAAGGATGGAGACACGGGGAAGTGGCTGTGGTGTGACCACGCCCTCCCCCCCCAGGGCTTTTCATTCTCTCTCTCTCTCTGTCTTTCTGGCGCATAATTGCGCTTTAGCAATGAAAAGAAAACATAGCAAACTTGAAATTTGTTCCATTTGTGAAATTTCTTTTTCTTATTCGCACATTAAAAATAGCTTTAAAACTCTTTGGGACACACCTCTGGTTTTACAAGACTGCTTTTTCTGCTGTTATGCTTTCTTATAAATACATTGAAAGATGCTAGGTTAATTTTCTACAGTCTTTAAACAATAATGGCCAAAAAAAAGAAATTAAAAAAATTAATCCATTTAAACAGAAATATTTGCTATTATATTCTATGACATTAAATGTATATGGTGGGGCCAACAGGGGGCATAGTAACTAAGGTGCTGGACTTCCACATGGCTGACCATGGTTTGAGCCCCAGATCTAGTGGATTGAAAATTACACAGGGTATAAGTGCTTCCTGCCCAAAAATCTTGAGAGAAGAATGGAAGATAAAGGATTATACTATGGATATCCCACCTGGGGAGGATGATTTCTCACTTTCCTTTTCTCTGTCTCTCTCTGTTGCGTGAACACACCCTATGTGTGTGTGTGTATATATATATTACATATATATATATATACACATTAATGTAGTATTATTAGTATGTGTTAATATTAGGTCATTGGGGGACCAGCAGATGGTGTAATGGTTATGTTGCTGAATTCCCACATGGCCGGCCACGATTCGCAAACCAGTCCTGGCAACTTCAAATTTATGCTAGGCACATGTGCCTGCATGCTCAGGCCCTGCACAGGAAATGGAAGAGAAGGGATTCCAACATGGCCATTCCCCTCTGGGGGGTGATTTTTCACTTTCTGTCTCCCTGTCTCTCTTTCTCTTTCTGGCAAGCACACATGCCCTGTAGCAAAAATCTCTCCTAATAAAGAAAATTAGGTCATCAGAAAAGTCATAACTTTTTAAAAATTTATTTCAGTGCAAAAATGTGTCATGAATTTTTTGACAAATCAAAATTATTATGATTATGGCTGTTTTAGCCCATAGAGAAAGTGTCCTTTTTGATGTATACCTAATAAAAACATTTTCTTATGGGATTTATGTATAACTAATTCATTCTTGGTAGATTCCAAAGGACATTTATAATTAAAAAGATTGTGCAATAGTACATAAAAGTATGTGAAACACAATGAGGTCAAACAGTATGATAAACATTAAAAAGATAAGTGTGAGAAGACGTCTCACACTTATGAGATATGATTGTGACCTATATATTTGGACACATATATTTCATTTTAACTTTATTAATGTGCTTGGAAAGGTGAAGACAAGACCATTTTACAAATAGCGATATCAAGTATTGGTTCAATGTCATAAACAGTTATATAGCTCTCTACATTTTAATGTTCGTAAATGTATGACCTCATGAATATACTCTGAAAGCCCCATGTAATGGAAGTCCATAGAAAGATATTTGGAAGTTAATCTTCGAAAAGATGTTTTAAAACCATGCAGAGTCACTGCCTGATATCTGACCTTGAACAGATAACTTCATTTCTTCTTTTTTTTTTTAATTTTTTTTTTGCCTGAGGGCACATGTGCTCATGAGAGAGAGAGAGAGAAAGTGAGAGAGAGAGAGAGAGAGAGAGAAAGTGAGAGAGAGAGAAAGAGAAAGAGAGAGAGACAGTGAGAGGGAACATGAGAAATTACCTTCAGGAGGGATTGCTATGCCACAATCCCTTCTCCTCCATTCTCCTCCAGGGATCTTGGGCATAATTTTCTTTTCTTTTTAATTTTTTTTAATTTTATACATTCAATCACTGTACATCACTACAGCTTTTGAAATGTATTTTCCCAGCATAAATACACTACACACCAGTCCAGTAAAAGATATTCTCATACACGTTATCATCAACAGACAATCCTCCATTTCAGTGTCCCTTAAATGTCTTTTTTTTTTTATTATTTTTGTCCTTGACCTCCTTCCTCTTGCTCTCCCCAAACTCGCACTCCACCCACACTGTCTCCAATATCCACGATGTTGCCCATGCTTCTATATCCTTCAGCCTTTCAGTCTCTGCTATTGTGGACATTCGGTATATACTAAGTGGGGACATACAGTGTCTCTTTCATAGTCTGGCTTGTTTTACAATTGTTCACTTTCTATCAAATGCAAAGGTTGTGTTGCCTTTTTTTTTTTTACAAAAAGGATTATTTTGTCTAACTTTATTTTATTTATTTTAATTTGACCAGAGAGGGACAGTGAGAGTGAGAGAGAGAGAGAAAGTGAGAAAGCTAGCTGCCAGGTTCAGGACTTGAACTGTGGTTGGCCATGTGGGAGTCTAGCACCCTTAACCACCACAGCACCTACTGGCCTGGTCATGTTGCTTTTTATAGCTGAGTAGTATTCCATAGTGTATATGTGCCACACTTGTTCAATACATTTATCTGTTCTTGGACATTTGGGTTGGTTCCATGTCTTAGCAATTGTGAATAATGCCACAATAAACATGGATATACAAGCACTTTTTTGACTGTTTTTTTCTATCCTTTGGGTAGATACCCAGGAGTGGAATTGCTGGATCATATGGTAGTTCTATTTGCAGAACTTTGCATAATCTCCATGTGATTCTCCATAGTGACTGTACTAATTTACATTCCCACCAACACTGTAGGGAAGTTCCCTTTTCACCACAGTCTTGCCAGCACTTATCATTGTCTGCTTATTTTTTTCAATCTTAACCATTCTGACTGGAGTTAGGTAGTATCTCCTTGTGGTTCTGATTTGCATCTCCCTTATGATGTGGGATGTTGAGGCACCAGGTCCAGGACTCAAACCACTGTTAGCGATGTGGGAGTCCAGCAACCTAATCATTATGCCATCTCTTGGCCTCCAGATAAGTCCATTTCTGAAAGGTCATCCTATATACTATAAACAGTGATTAAATGTAAGTTTTACATGTCAAGTAGGAAAATTATTATTTCAGCATTCTAAATGAAAGAACTGTTCTATCAAGAAAACAAAACAATATCAGACCTCAGATAAGATTTTTGGTAAAGACCATGATCTTTCCAAAGACATTCTCTCGGAATCTCGAACCCGGTGTTTATTCTCTGTGTAAACTTAGGTAAGTAATTTACCTAGGCTCTTTACAACGCATTTCTCAGGACCAGCAGATGGCATAATGGCTACACCACTTGACTCCCACGTAGCCGACCATGCTTCGAGTTCTGGACCAGCAGCTTAAAACTCATGCCAGGCGCATGTGCTGTGTGCCCAAAATACTGAGAAAGCAATGAAGGAGAAGCAGCCCGGCCATCCCCACTGTGTGCGGGAGGAGTGATTTCTTGCTTTCTGTTCTCAGTCTCTCCGACCAGCGCATGAGCCTTATCACAAAAATCTCTCTAAAAACAAACAAACAACTCATTTCTCCTTTTTGAAAGGAGATAATAGTTTGATTTAAAATATTTAATTTGATACACTTATTGAACTTTATTAACAAATGTACAGATCTTAAGTTTGGAAATGATGTCTCAGGGAAAGACGCTTAATAAAAAATTTAAGTCCTTGAATGACATGGTGTAACTAATGTTTGGAAGATTTATTTGACATTGCATTAGGAAGGATTTGAGGTTGAGAAATAAATTTAGAACAATAAATATCTTCTCACAATGTCTGGGATCCAGTTTCAGGCTGAGCATGAGTGATGGTAGGGAGACTAGATGGATATAAACGATATTATGGAGGAACAATTAATGTAAAACCACAAGTTTAGCAATACAAAAAGGATCAGATTTTTTTTTTTTTGAGAGGTTTTTTGCTATAGGGTGCGTGCACTTGCCAGCCAGACAGACAGACAGAGACAGAGAGATAGAAAGTGAGAAATCAGCCCCCAGAGGGGGTGGCCACGCTGCAATCCCTTCTCCTCCATTCTCCTCTCGGGATCTTGGGCACGCACGCACATGTGCCTGGCTGAGTTTAAGCCACCGGGTCTGGGACGTGAACCACGGTTGACTACGTGGGAGTCCAGCGACATAGCCATTACGCTAACTGCTGGTCCCAAGGATCGACATTTTTTAAAAGTTGCATATTTTCCAGCAATGCAGAAGATAAAATGACAGTATGCTTAAAAGAATTAGAGCTTTTGGGTAAGAAGGTTCTTTGTTTTGTGTGTGTGTGTGTGTGTGTGTGTGTGTGTGTTTTAAATGCTAACTAGTTTTGGACACTGAATTAATGGCCATCTATATAGTGTTGCAAATGGTTAAGAATGATGGGCATACTAATTACCTGATTTAATCACCACATATCATATTCAAGCACCGAAAAAAATCACATCATAAGGCCAGCAGATGGCATGGCGCTGGATCCCACATGACTGACTCGAAGGACGAGTTCCAGACCTGGCAGCTTGAAAATCAGGCTGGGCAGGTGGGCATGCGTGTTCAAAATTCTGAGAGAAGAATGGAGGAGAAGAAATTGCAGTGTGACCATCCCCAGGGTAATTTCTCACTTTCCCTCTTTGTCTCTCGTTCTCTCTCTCTGTCTCTGGCATGTGCACACACCCTATTGCAAAAACCTCCAAATAAAAAGAAATCACATTGAAACCATTATCATGATATTAAAAAGTTATTGATTACAAAAGGTATTAGATCTCTGTAGGTAAAAATTGTCAACAATTGGAGAAACAGCTATGGAGAGTGTGGCTGTGGAAGTGCTAGGGCATCCCGTGGTTAGAGTTTATAATTAAAGCCTGAGAGGGAACACAATATTTGAATAATTGGGCCTAGAGGGAATTTGCCTGAAAACAAATAAACCCTGGGGAGTCCTCACACTTAAGAGCAAAGGAGATTTTGAATCATGGATGAAAAATACATACAAAGGAGCGGGCACTTTAACAGAGTTGAGTCTTTATCAAAAGCTTGGCAAATCGAAGTATTTAATGTTTAAAATTAAGGAGTCATTGACTAATCTTCAGAGCTTGATTCAACAAT
Organism: Tupaia belangeri chinensis; assembly: GCF_000334495.1. Lineage (NCBI taxonomy): Eukaryota > Metazoa > Chordata > Mammalia > Scandentia > Tupaiidae > Tupaia > Tupaia belangeri. The sequence continues at coordinate 2,703,381 of NW_006159461.1, read as the reverse complement.
GTAGAGAGAAAGAATTGATTTCAAAAATACAAGACTTTACGGGATTCATCCTCTTTAAACATTCACAGTCATAATAACATACACACACACACACACACACACACACATATTTGATATTTTTGCTATAGGGCTTGTGTGCTTGCCAGAGAGATACAGACAGAACGTGATAAATCACCCCCAAGGGGGGATGGTCACACACAGTCCCTTCTCATCCACTCTCCTCCCTGGATTTGGGCATGCATGCACACGCACCAGCATGAGTTTCAAGTCGCTGGGTCTGGGACATGAACTGCAGCCGGACGTATGGAAGTCTAGCAACATTACTATTACACCATCTTCTGGCCCAGTAATATTTTTAAAGTATCTTAAAAAAAAAAACATAACCAAGTTCAGTACAAAAATAGAACAATGAAAGTAGGACCAAGGACATGGCCTGGCAGTCTTTAAACCCACGAAAAGGTAGAGGTCTCTGTAGTTTCTAACATCTGTGAGAGAAAGTGAAGGTGGGGACCAGAATAGTATCAGCCAAGACCCAGAATGCTCTCCTGGGTTAGGATTCTGGAGCAGAGCACCCAGTGATTCCATGCATTCTATCAGCCAGGAGCAAAAACTGCAAAATGAAAGCTTTAACCACAGCCATTCTAATTCTCTTGTCGTCACAGACTGTAGATTGCTTTCCTCTGACACTTTCCTGAAAGCTTCCACCAACATCTATAATAAGTCTTCATTATTTTAAGATTTCTGTGCTCACTGGAGCTACACAGTGCAAAAGAAAGTGAGAAATGACACCCCACCCCACCCCACCCCAAGGAGGACAGCAATGTTGTAATCCCTTCCATTCTCCTCCTGAAATTTTGGGCATGCATGCACATGTTCCCGGCATGACTTTCAAGCCACCATGTCCAGGAATTGAACCATGGTTGGCCATATGGGAGTCCAGCACCATAACCACTATCTCACCTGCTAGTCCCACAGCTGTTGTATAATCTTAAACTGTTTCATCCTTGAGTAGATTCTTGGAAAGGACTCTGACAAGTACAGGCTACTGAGTAAGAGACCATTGGACTGGGTTAAATTTCCAGAAAAAACTGTTTCATAGTACTGCTAACCCAGACCAGTCCATGGCATGGTGGCCAAGGTGGCTGGATCCTACATAGCTGATAACACAGTTCCAGTCCCAGACCCAGTGCCTTGAGGAACATTCAAGGCACCTGTGTGTGCCCAAAATCCAGAAAAGAGAAGAAATGGAGGAGAAGGGAGTGTGGAGTGACCATGCCCTATGGCGGTACTTTCTAGTTTTCTCTCTCTTTCTGTTTACCTCTGCCATGAGTGCATGCACTCTCTGATAAAATAAATAAATAAATAAATAATAAAACAACTGTTAACCCAGCATCTGGCAGAACAAGAATTAATTGCATACTGTTCTAGTCCATTCTGTTGCTTACAATTGAGCATTTGAAGTTGGTGATTTATAGTTTGCAGGTGCAAGGTCAGGGGCCACACCTGCTGAGGGCCTCCTCCCGGGTATGTGTCTGTGTGTGTGTTCTGATCTCGTTCCTTCTTCCTCCTGAGAATCATCTCAGTCTCCCTTGTGCACTGTGTCCTTCAAGAGTCCTAAGTGCTGTAATGTGACCATCAACTGTGCATGACACAATCTCACTTCTTTTGACAAAGTTGTGAAGAGTCTTTCTGTGAGCATGGCATTATAACTTATGAATCCCATGTTGAGACAGAATAAGTCCATGTTTATGGTGACAGAGAGTTAATTCTTCCAATGTCGGTTAACCTGTCAAAACGGATAGATTACCAAAAGAGAGGAATTGTTAAGGTGAATACGAAGGAAACCAGGAAGTTGACGATGTCCCCATAGCCTGAGTCACAGGTAAGTAAGCCAGAATTTGGACTAGGGACAGTTCAAATAACTTACTGAGATATAATTAAATAAATAATGAGCTTCGACCAATCATGAACAGCCAATTAACTGACTGCATGTACAACTCAGGACCTCCCCTAGAACCACATCAGGTAAGGCTCAGGCCTCATCACTCTGTATCCAAATAAGGCAAACTCCCAGCCAGAGTCACTTTGCTTCTGCTTTTGGCACATAAAAAGCTCACTGCCAGCAGTGCTGGAGCGAACCTCCCTTCTCTGCTCAAAGAAGCTTCATTAAGTTAATTTTCCTATGGGTCAGTTTGATATCACAGCAGTAATCTGCATCTCTAGTGTTGCTGGAAGATTATGGTTCAATTCCCCAGTCACCTGTAGGTGCTAGGCATACCTGCCCATGGTCCTGGCTGGCTGGGACAGCTAGGATGGGAGTCAGGGGTAGGGGACCGTGGCATGGGGTGTTGAGGGTACTTGTCTCTCTGTCTTTCACTTTCATGAAAGAAATAAACTTTAGAATGTTTTCCATTTGTCTCAAGTTGTTTCCTTCTAACAGAGTTCACGTGACACTGACCCCACTTATTTCTCCAGGCAGGGGAGAGGGTATCAGATACTCACTCACCTGTCCACACCACCTGGCAAAAATGTTGCATGGAGCAGGCCCACGTTTGGCTCCCAGCGAACCCCTGCCATGGAACTGGGTACCCGTCCTGACCGCACATGTAATCAGGTAAGGTAGGAAGCAGCTTTGGCCAAAGCCCCCACGGGGTGCGTTTCTGTTGGGTTTGGGGGAAGTGGTGTGAATACTGCTCCAGAAGGCTTTCCGTTGCTATCTACTCTTTTCCTGGGTCGTTGGCCAGGAGTAACGAGGTCTGCTTGCAGCACTTTTGCCTGTGCCTTCCGAGTTCTGGGTTGAAGACTTCACAGCAGCCCCTCCAGGATATAAGGGAAACAATAAGGGAAACTAAGAAATTATTGAGTCTCATCAAGACCCTAAACCACGAGGAAGCCATGCACCTTCAATCACCCCTCAGCATCTTCCGTGCTTGCACTTGTGCCATGTCCAGGGTACGTTAGGTGTGGTGGGAGAACCTGGGAAGAGTGGAGCCAACCCCTAGAGAAACCAGCGGGACGTCACTTGCACCTCGGAAAGCACTGCAGGGGGCTGCAGGCCAAGCCTGGCAGAGCAGAGTTCTGCTACCACCTGGGGTCCTCTCAGTTCAGGGCAGGATTGTCTTGAAGGGGAGCGTCTCAGTGCTGCCACTGGACACCTGGAGGGTGGGTAGGAGCCTTCACTGGGCATCGGAGCAGAACAACGTCCAACAGATTCAACCGGAAAACCATTTGCTAATGATCATGGACTTTCTCCAACTAAAACAGACACTGCACTAAAGCCTGACTTGATTTACAAGTAGGAAAGGCTGGGCATCAGACGCAGTTTGGTTCATTGAGCCAGAAGAGCGTTACACCTGGGCCGCCCTGGCTCCGGTAAAGCACCACGCTCCCAGCCCTGCCGTGATCGGTGTTCAGGACTCCATTTCCACTCTGTGCCTCTGTCTCATGACCAGAGAAGTAGCACCCTGCCCTGTGCATTTCAGGGAGATCCATGTGTGCCTGTTAGGAAGTAGAGCTCACCCAAATCCCGGGGCACGCCAGCTGCATGGAATCTTAGGGCACAGAGGTCTACGTTGTGTCAAGCTGTGTCCTGCAAGGACACGGACAATCGCAGCATCCGCCCCTCCTGCTTCCATGAAGAAAATCGGGCACACTTCGGTGGGCCTCAGGATTTCGGAAACAGCACACACTTCATTTGGGAATGCTGTTCCCATCCATTTCATCCAAAAGGCTGCGATCTGTGTGGGGCTCAGGGAGGAGAGGCTCTGCCCGGTCCCGACCACCGTCCACGTTGCTGTGACCCTGGGGCGTTCGAAGCATCCGTGGGCGGTGAGGAATGTTGTGCGGCATCTTCTGTGGGCCCGAGGGTGAAGGCCTGTGTGACCGTGGGGCACAGCTACGCCATCCACTGTGGCTCCTCGCGTGTTCTTCCCC
>NW_006159461.1:2669137-2699322 GCF_000334495.1 Tupaia belangeri chinensis | reverse complement strand
CCCCCCCATCCACTGTGGCTCGTCGTGTTCCTTTCCTCACAAGGGGTGGGCTGTCTCCGAGGCTCCTAGAACATGGTCTGAAGCATAGTAGAAACACAGAATAAGTTTGCTAAAAGAAAGCACGACTAGAATGAAAATGAGTTTTGTGCCTATAATTTAATGGAGTTAGTGCATAGCACAGATATAAATTTAATTGAAATTTATTTTTAAAGTAGTGAAAATATGGATTTTATGTTGCTACAATCTCCACTTCATGCTTTTTGTAGATCCTACGTAATGGAATGTTGAAACACGGAGCAGTGTGACAGCACAACCTTTAAAGTGCATTCTGCATCTAACGCACATTTCCTGTTGAAGGCACTGGCCACGTCTTAATCCCTCCCTTTCTAATAATCCCCTTGAATTAGTTTAACATAGTGGTTAGTATATATTTTATTGCAGCAAAGATGACACTACCCATTGGAATGAATATTACTTGAATTATTGATGATAGTTAAACATTTATATGGCATTGATCAAAACTACAACGTTTAGTTCCCCCAAATAGAATTAATTTCTATATTATCATCTTATAAATTAATTATTTTTATTTTATTACTTATGCTTAGTTACCTTTTACTTATTTCAGTATCTTTACATATTTAACCACAGATATCAACTATCATCGCTCATGTATTCCTTATGGATCATGGGAAAATATTTTTAATTCTTCTCATGGGGCCTGTAGATGGTGTAGTGGTTCCATCCCTGGGCTAATACCTGGCTGACCATGGTTTGTGTCCCGGACCTGATGGCTTGAAATTATGGTGGGCTGGTGTGCATATGTGCGTGCCCAAGATCCCAGGAGGAGAATGGAGGAGAGGAGATTGTAGCATGGCCATCCCCACTGGGAGTGATTTCTCACTTTTCCTCTCTCTGTCTCCATCTCTCTCTGTTTCCAATGAGTGCATGCACTCCATGGCAAAAACTACTAAAAATAAAATCTTCTGATAAAAAAATTCTCATTTTATACACTGCATATCTCTAGCCTTTCAGGATTAGTTTGTGTTATTCCGAAGCTTTCGTGCTGGAATTTTAAGAATAAACCAAGTAAGACTACTCCGATGGTACTGCTTCTTCTCTGCGTATTCTCCCCTTTTCTTTCCAGCATTTTATATAAACTTCAAAGACAGGTCCAGAAACATTTCATTTATGCTCTACCAAGTGATTCAAGTCAATTTCACATTTTATTATCCACTTTCTCAAAATGTCCTTATCTTACGCCGAAAATACAATGAGAGAGTGTGGGGAATTGTGGGAAGGACAAAACTGGGATAAGACACACCCAGCCTGCACTCTGTCCTTTCTCGGTGGTACCTGTACTGCTTTTCTCAGTGTCACATACAGTCTGACATCTTAATTACTGTAACTATGACTACATATTAAACTCACTTTTCAAAGAAACTGTGTATTCTTTGCACTATATGCATGTTCAGCACCAAAAGCAGAGAAGAGGTACGTAGGTCCTTGGTACTAAATAAATTCCCATTTGTTGATCTTATTTTAAGCTTTTTGAGCAAACAGAAATAGAGGTATTCTGTGGTAATGGTGAAAAAAAGGAGAGGAATCTTCACAAATGGTTCAAATAAAACAAACAAGGAAATTCCTACACCTAAATTTAAAATCCAATCATGCCTCGTTATACCATAGCTCTCCGTGTCATAGATTTCAGAAACTTCCATCTCTCAGGGCTGCGTGAGGGGTAAATGCGCTACCACAGCCTGAATGCAGCCTCGGACACAGCTTCCCACGCTCTGGCACCAGGCATGGCAGGCTGGTGGCGCATTTATACCCAAATTTGAATCAGAATTGTTGCTAGAAGAGAGATCAAGAAAAGATGAAAGAACCTTTGAAAGCGTGAAGTTTCTATTACTGTCCAGAATAAAAGATTCTCTCACAATCATTCCATGACTGATTTCTTCTTTGAGAGATTTATGCTATAGGATGTATGTGCTGACCAGAGACAGAGAGACAGAAAGTGAGAAATCACCCCCCAGGGGGATAGGCAGCTGCAATCCAGTCTCCTCCATTCTCTTCTTGGGGTTTCGGACATGCATACGTATGCAACTCAGCATGCGTTTCCAGCACCTTAGGTCCAGGATGCAAACTGTGGTTGGCCTTGTGGGATCCAGAGCCTTAACCACTATGCCTTCTGCTGGCCCCTCAATGTCTAATTTCTAAGAAAGCCTCTCTGATAGAGTGACTGCCATAGCAAAGACTGAATTGTCTATGCATCTGAAAAGAGTAAAAACCAAGAGTAAAACCAGACACAGTTTCTCAGCACATGTTATGTGATCAAAGCCATCCACTTCCACATAAACGTAGTGCCATTTACATACAAGTTCCTGATGACTGGTTTCTGCTCCTGTGGGTCTCAGTCTAGCTGCAAGCACAGAAGGAGGAAAACAAATGGTAGAGATTTCATAGCTATTGTTTTGGGTAGTTAGGCTGCTGTGAGCAGGAAGTTCCTAATGGTCAGCGATGCGGGAGTCCAGCTCCTTAACCGCGATACCACCTGCTGGCCCTCTTCCCTTCTCCCCTGTTTCTCAGATTGCTTCTATATTGACCAATCTTTAAATTCTATGATTTTTATTTTTACAATTCAAATTTCTGTTTATCCACATACAGTAAATTAAAAAAAATTCACTGTGTGTATTTTTTAGATTCACATCTTCTAACTGTTCTTTAATATTGTTTTGGCTTCTACTGATTATTATCTATCTGGTGATATATTACAGTCACGATTAATTCTTTACACCTAGATTTTTTAAAATAATTCCTTGGGTTTATTTACATTTGACTTTAAAGTCTTCACATAGTAGGGCCAGTCATTGGAACAGGGACAAAGCAACTGGGGTTGTGTCACACCAGACATGCACACGTGTTCTCATGATCTGGGATGGCTAAGACTGGGAGTGGTGTTTTCTCTCTCTCACTCTCATTCACTCATGAAAGAAATACATGAATAAGCTTAAAATTTCTTCCTTAATGGTTATTTACAATCTGTGCAGGGTCTCGAGACCAGTCAGAATGACAGAATCCTGCCAAGACTTCCTCAGATACACAAGAGCTCGGCCTCTGTTTGGCCTATCAGTCTTCAAGAATGTGTCAAAAAGTTTTGGTGCCCCCTAAGGACAGTTCATTCCCTGGATCTATTAAGCTTTTCTCTTGTGTTTCACGCTTTTATTTGCCTGTTTAAGAAATCTTTGTTTTCCACATTATCGTTAACACTTTCTCTCTTTTTAAATTTTTTAAAGATTTTATCATTTTCTCTCTCATATCTATTTATAATCAAACCATAAATGATTTTTATGCATGAAGTTATTATATTTTGCTGTAAGGTTGCTTTTGTAATAATTATACAAGGGATCTTCAAAAAGTTAATGGAAAATGTGTCCTATGACAAATCTATGCTTGGACTTCTACATTTCTTTGCACTAAGATAAACTTCTTTAGTAAAATTTAATTCAATTTCTTTCATAAACTTTTCAAAGGTTCTTTCTATATGTAGGCGTGTGTGTGCACATGTATGTGACATGTATGTGTGTCTAGAGAGAGAGAGTTTTTTTAGACGTTTTTATCTGTCCATTGATCAAAGCTATATCCATCATAGTATACTTTAAAAATATTATGGGGATGCTATGGTAAGCCCACATGCACTCTAGCAATTTAAACAATAAGTGCGTGAAGTAAAACAGAACTACATTATAACTAATAATGAGATTTAGTATCTAAGGGATAAGTTCTCCAAATTGTTCTCCAAGATTTTTCAGAGCAATTTTTGTTTTCCACATTTCTTAAATGTAAAACAATTTCTTGAAAAGTTGTACTAGAAGTTGACAGGGATCCAATTAATCTTAGAACTTATTTGCAGAATACAGATAGTTTTGAAATATTGAAAATTCTAATCCATGGATATACCAAAATAGCATTAATTAGATTTCTTTAATCTATGTCAATAAAATGTTATAATTTGATATATAAAATTTTGACAACTTCAATGAACTGAATTGTATTCTTTCAAAATGGTTGATATCCTAACCCCCTAGGAGACAGTGTTAGAGATAGGACTTCTAAGGATCGAGACTAAATGAGACCATAAAAGTAAACTGTGATCCCATAGGACTGTTGTATTTATGGAGCAGTCCCATAAACCAATCTCTCTCTCTGCCACATGAGGAAGCAGCAAGAAGCTGGGCTGACTGCAAGGAGGAGAGCCGCGACTGGGAAACAAATTGGCCGGGAACTTAGCTCTTGATCTGAAACTTGATTTCCTTAGGTGGGAGGAAATGGCTTTCTATATTTAAGCCATTCAGTGTGTGGAATTTTGTTATGGCAACCTGAGCTAAGGCACAAGACTTTTGTTTCATTGGTTCCTCATTCTTTGACATTTTTCGGCTTTTCAAAATTTTTTATCATTTTTAAACATTGTGAAAATACATATGATTTTTGTGTATTAATTTTTTTCCTAATGACCTGCCTAGTGCACAGATTAATTCTAAAAACTTATCCCAAGTTTCCTTTGGATTAATCACATATACGAGTATGTTATCTACAAATAATTTATTACTTTTATGTAATATTCACTAGATTGCAAGGCACAGTGTGAAATAGAAGTGTGATAGTGTTCATTCTTGTCACATTGCTGCTAGAGGAAAATCTTAAGGATATTTTGCTTTTTTATTTCATTTTATTTATTTTATTTTACTTTTGTTTTTTTGTCATAGGGCACAAATACCTGACAGAGAGGGAAATTTCCTCTTGGGATTTGGGCATACATACACATGTATCTGGCATTATTTTTCAAGCCACCAGGTCTGGGACTCAAACTGTGGTCATCCATGTGGGAATCCAGAGCCTTAACCACCACACCACCTGCTGGCCCCAATCATTTATTTATTTAATTTAATTTTATTTATTTCTTCTATGAGTGAGAGAGGGACAGACAGGCAGATATCTCTAATAGGGTATTTATGCCATAACCCACCCCAGCTCCATCCAGCCTGAACCATGCACACGTGTATGTACACTCAGCATGCGCAGGGAGGCCTGGGGTGTAAATCAGGACCTCTCAGGTGACGTACCATCACAGAGCCCCGAGTTTTCACCGCACCCCCAAGTGGCCCAGAATATTTCACTTTTATTTATGGTATTTTCTGAAGATTTTCATAGGTCTCCGTTACCTGATAATACAAATGTGCATAAATACTATTGTAATAAGCAGGCTTTGAATTTCATCAAATATTCTATATCCATTGTGTTGATATTGTAGTTGTTCTTCGTCTCAAGTGGATAGCCAACCTAACATTATTTGAATAGGCCCATATAGTTTGTATTTGTTATAGGTATGCCATAGAGATATAGCTATGTAGATACATAGAAACGTAGGCAAATTAGTGTAAGATTCATTTATTATGCTAATTCTGCTAACATCTTGTTTGAGATTTTTGTATTTATCTCCATGAGACATAGTAACCTGTTTCTTTCCCTTGGAACATCCTGGCCAGTTTTTATTAGCCTGGTCATAAAACAATACATTAGGAAGAAGCCCACCTTTTCCCATTATATGCAAGACTTAATAAAAGATTGCTTTATCACCTATTTTGCAAAGTTTATGTCTTTTCTTTTCAAGAAACAGAGGAGAGAAAGCAAGAAAGAGAGAGGGCGGAAGAGAGACAAGAGCTCTCAGCATACTCACACCCCATCTTCCCCACAGCCTTCCCAGCAGCTGGGACCACGGTGTGCACAAATGTGTACCCGACATGCAAGTGCCCAGAGAGCTAAGCCCCACCCTCCCATCTTGAGCGTTTCAGAGCACGGAGCGTTCGTGGCGCCACTGTGGCTAGGGCACTTCTTAGAGTATTCGGATCATTTACCTGTAAATTCACAGGAGCTGCTGTTGCTACTACTGTTAGCATGACTCAATGATTTTGGACTTTTCAACCTTTATTGATTCTCATATCCGTTTTCATTAATCCTACTTGTTATCAAGTTGTACATTTAATGCGAATTTTACAACTTATTGAGATAAAACAGTCCGCAATGTGATCTTATTATTGTACAAAACTGACATATAATAATGCTGATTATTTTATTGTGGGTGATGATTTTATGAGCCTCTTTCTTCTGGACTAGTCTGCTCAAATGGGAATTCGACAATTTTATGATCATACGTACTAAAGAGAAAATATGAGATAAGTCATGGGCCCTCTCTTTGTTTTTTATTCATTGTCCCAGCACCCCATGTGCATAATAACTTTTATACTTTGTTGGCAAAACAAAACAAAACAAAATTCCAAATAAAAATTTCGAAGCAATTTTATGTTTTGAGTGTCCTGTCTTCTGATGAAACTATTCTAAAACAGAAGACAAAAGTTATTTCAGATCATTGTTTTTGAGTCTGAGGTACTTTTTTCCATCCATCAGAGTTCAATCAAGGTAAGCAGGAGATTAAACTGCCCCGTACGCATCTGCAGACTATTACAATACGAACACAAAGCCATCAAAAAACAAGCAAACCAGAAGATCCCCTGCCTCCAAGAGCCTGTATATCCCAGTTCATAGAGATGGGAAGACGGTAAACTACATCAGACAGTGATAAGCACTTTGGGGGGAAAATGCTACAAATTAAAAAGTGTGTATTGACTGTGACCGAATGTTGTTCGTTATAAATAAGGAAGTTACGTACAGTTGAAGTAGAAGTGATGGCTTAATTCATGAAAAATCTAGGGAAAACAGCATTTTAGGCACCCTTAACAGTCAACAGAAGACTTTGAGACAAGAACATGTCTGGATTATTCAAACACTTAGTAAACCAGGTGTGTGGAGCTTAGAAAACAATGGGGCAGAGAGACACTGGGACTCATTAGAAGTTTATCTGTTACTGGAAATTAAACGTAAGTCTCTGGAGAGGTTATGTGCAGAGACATTGCTGTGGATTGAACCATGTCCATCGCGAAGTGTTTATTGAGAGAGAGGGCTCTCTCCTGCTGTGGAGGGAAACCGCGAGAAGGTGGCCACCTGCAAGATAGGGAGAGAGCTGTCACCCCACTCAGAACAGAATCTGCCTCCCCACGGATCTTGGACGTTCTGGTTTCCAGAACGGTGAGGAATAAGTACCTGACTTTTTAAGCCACACAGTCTATGACAATACGTTATAGCAACTCAAGCCGACTGACACGTACGTAAGTGCTGTAATATGATTTCTGTCTCAAAAGCAATATTTTTGCTGCTGAGTATAGAAAAGTTTCTTAGACAGCTAGACTTCAGGTTTTCCCAATACTCTAAATCATGAATGTTCCTGTCTTTGTACGCTGGTCATGGTACAGATAATGAAATCTACGTGGGTGTCATTGCTTCTGACGTGCCATAAAGTCGTGAGGAATATGAAATCCATAAGACTGGTGGAGAATGACACAGGAGGGGCCAGCAGATGGTCTAACGGTTACTTAGCTGAACTCCCACGTAGGCGACCATGTTTCAAGTCCCAGAACTGGCGGCTTACGACACACTGGGTGCATGTGCATGTGTGCCCCAAGTCCTGAGGGACCTGGAGGAGAAGGGACTGCAGTGTGGTTATCCCTCCTGGAGGGTGATTTCTCACTTTCTGTCTCTCTGTCAATCTCACACACCCTATACCAAAAGCCTTTCTCTCAAAAACAAAGTATGAGAAAGGAAATACACACTTAGCAGTTCTCAGAACTCTTCCAAGGTGGGAAGTTCAAGATACGAAAGTTTCGACTGGAGAGTCCCAGTTGACCACCCAAGGCACTCAGTATAACCCCCAAACTGTCACACTGGGATAGTAAGATCAAGCTATTCCTTTGGTCGGCCTCAGTGGCACAGTGCTCACTCAGTGCTCATGAGAAGGTTCCGGGTTTACATCCTGAGGCCTATACATTGGGCCACGGGCCCAGAACCTGGGCTGGCTGAGGCTGGGTGACTCACTGCATGCTTGCTCTATAGGGGTGCCTCTGTCTCTCTTTTTCTCTCTCTCTTTCTACCTCTGTCTGTTTCTCTATCTCTGTCTATCTCTCCTATGGATAAAATAAATAAAGTTTACAAATTTTTTAAAAAACAAACTATCTTTATGATACTTTATACCAACCTTGACAAAGCGTAAACCCTGGCCTGAATGTACCTGAATATCATCTCTCATGGACTAGAAATCCAGAAAGCAAAATCCGGACCCACCATAAGGTAACAACCATCATGGCTATCACCCGCTTGAAACTCCCAGACCTCCAAGGGGAAGCAGCATGACTACAGCTGGGATGAAGACGGCCAACAGGAAATCACGAACGGGTGGATTTCCGGGAGAACGACTTTCAAACATCTTATTAGAAACGTGCTCAACCTACAAGAGTCAGAGAAAACTATGAACATAAAGAAGAGAAAACGATAATGTAATAAAGCCAAAATGCACCTGAACTTTAAAACCACTAAGTTTAAGTAAATTAGATCGTTTTTAAGAACATACAGGCACAGCAAGACAAAAGCCCAGTGAATGAAGAGGTAATGATGTGAAAAGTCGGCCTCAGTAAAGGTGAAAAACCAGTCTCTGGAAAAAGCGAACTGAACAGGACCTCAGTGGACTACGGAAACGCATAACGTTTGAACACAGGGAGCTGAATGTGCAACGCGTGTCACTGAGTTTGGGTTGGGAAAGATTCGTAACGAATATTTGCAAAGAGAGTGGCTGAAAATATTTCAAAACTATGAAAACTGTAGGCTCACAGAGGCAGGAAGCTTAGTAAAACTGCACACGTACAAACAGAGAAGGCCAGAGACAGGCACAGCACAAGCTGACTGCTCAGAACAACTACCAGGAGAGGGACCAGCAGTTAGAGTAATGGCTATGTCGCTGGACTCCCACATAGTTGACCGCAGTTCACGTCCTGGACCCTGTGGCTTAAAACTCATGCCGGGTGCATGTGCGTGCCCACGATCCCGAGAGGAGAACAGAAGAGAAGAGATTGTGGCGTGGCCATCCCCCCTGGGGGGTGATTTCTCACTTTCTATCTCTCTGTGTCTCTCTGTCTGGCAAGCGCATGCGCCCTATAGCAAAAACCTCTCCAAAAAAATAAAAATAAAGAACAACTACCAGGAGAAAACCCTTTACAAATAGCCAAAAAAGGGGAAAAACACATTTTAGGGCTAACCCAGTTGCTTAACACAGTGGTTAAGTACTGTCTAAATGGAACTGTATCCCACATGGCCAACCATGGTTTAAAACTCAGCTCTGGTGGCTTCAAAAACATGTCAGGTGGTATGCATACATGACCCAAATCCTGATGGGGCAGAGAAACAGGGAAAAAGACTGCAACATGCTCATACCCCATGGCGGTGATTCTCCTTCGTCTCCATAGTGAGCACACGTGACAGCTAGCAGTGTTCTAAAAAGCTTTTAATTCTCTAGAACACAATTTTTTTTTCAAAAAGTCATCATCAAAAACACATAAAAATTCTAAATATATTTATTGACTTATAGAAACAAACAAAAACTGACAGAACTTAATGAGAAAATTGGACACAGTCATAGCACTAGTTGGGGATTTCGTTATTTATTTATTTTTGTATTTTTATTATTATTGAGAGATTTTTGCTATTGGGAGCATGTACTCGCTGGAGAGACAGAGAGAAAGAAAGTGAGAAGTCATCCCCAGGGGACAGGGCCACTCTGTAACCCCTTCTTCTCCACTTGCCTCTCGGGATTTGGGGCACACAGACATGTGCCCCTGACTTGAGTTCTAAACCACCAATTCCAGGACTCAAACTGTAGTACGCCACGTGGGGCCCAGCGCCTCAACCACTGTGCCGCCTGCTGGCCCTAGGTGAGGACCTTAACACTTCTTTATCATTAATTGATAGCACGACTTTATAGAAGAATCTTCATTATGAGAAAGATGCTGCCAACAGCAAACTTGTCCTACTTGACTTTTGTATCCCACACTTTACCAACGAATAATAACGTACTCATTTCTCTGCACATGGTACACCACGATAGGCCGTAACTGAGCCATGAGACATTAAATAAATACAAGGAATTGAACGGACTTTGAAATCTGTACATTCTGTGCAAACCAAAGTACTAAATCACCAAGTATTAACCAAAAGAAATCCAGAAGGCTGGCAAAAGTTGAAAATTTAATGTTTTGTGTAAGGTATGGGTCAAAGGAGAAATCAACACTTTTTAAATACACTTTAAACTAAATGGAGGGCCCTGCAGGTGGCATGGTGGTTAAAGTGTTAGACTCTCACATGGCTGACCATGGTTCAAGTCCCGGACCTGGCAACTTGCTTTCTCTCTCTCTTACTCTCTCTCTATATATATTTATCTCTCTCTGGTGAGTGCATGTGCCCTATAGCAAAATTAAATATAGGAATAAAAAAAGAAATTAATAATTCTTTAAGAAAAAATTAAAATGGAAATGGAAAGCATATCAAATTTAGTGTGATGTTATAAGAGTAGTGTCTACAGGATGAATTATGTAGAGTGCTTTTATACCAAAAAAAGGGTTTGAGGGACCAGCAGTTGGCGTAATGGTTATGTCGCTGGACTCCCACATAGTCGACCGCGGTTCGAGTCCCGGACCCGGTGGCTTAAAACTCACGCCGGCCGCGTGTGCGTGCGTGCCCAAGATCCCGAGAGGAGAATGGAGGAGAAGGGATTGCGGCGTGGCCATCCCCCCGGGGGGTGATTTCTCACTTTCTGTCTCTCTGTCTCTCTCTGTCTGTCTGGTGAGCACACGCGCCCTATAGCAAAAACCTCTCCAAAAAAAGAAAAAAAAAAAGGGTTCGAAATCAATGGCCTAAGTTTTTGCCTCCAAGGATATAAAAAGATCAAATTAAACAAAGTAAATAAAAAATAGAGACAAAAATAATAGCAGGAACCAATAAAAAAAATTATAAAAAGACAAACATAATTATACCAAAGGCTGTATTTTTGTTTTTGTAAGTTTTTTTTTTCATAAGGTGTGTGTATTCTCCAGAGAGAGAAAAATAGAAAGAGGGAAAGTGAGAAATCACCTCCCAGGAGGGAGGGAGATTACATTGCAATCCCTTCTCCTCTAATCTCTTCCTGGGATTTTGGGCATGCATGTACTTGTGCCAGTATGGTTTTCGAGCCACCAGGCCTGGAATTCGAGCTGCAGCAGGCCATGTGGGGGTCCAAGCCCAGCATCTCCACTGCTATGCCACCTGCTGGCCCCAAAGCTGTGCGTTTTTAAGAAAAGAAATGTACGTGTGCTTCTAGCTAGACTCTAAGTATTACCAATATAAGGAATTAAGGAGAAAGCAAAGATGCTGGGAAAATTAAAAGATCAATAAGAGAATATTATCATTTTAATTAATAAAACAATACCTTATTCCTCAAATTTGAAATATTCATTATGAATATAGCTGTAACTTTTTTTTAAAAGAGATGTTTGCTATTGGGCACATGAGCTCGCCAGAAAGACTGAGATACAGAGAGACAGAAGCAAGAAATCATCCCCCAGCGAAGATGGCCTGCTATAATCCCTCCTCCTCCACTCTCTTCTTGGGATTTGGGACATACATGCACACATGCCTGGTGTGAGTTTCAAGCTACAGGGTCTGGGACTGGAATTGTGGTCAGTCACGTGGGAGTTCAATGATGTAATCATTGCACTATCTGTTAATCCCATATAACTGTAACACGTTTAAGCCAAATTTTAGCTCTTGAGAGCAGCCGTATATTAAAAGGCCAATTAAAATACAAAGACCATTTGGGGGTTATTTTACAAATGCAAGTCTGTTTTAATAATTCAAGATTCAGGAATGTAATTTGCTATTTTAATCACTTGTATTTCTATCTAGTCATGCACAGAATATGATATTTCAGTAAATGATGTATTGTATTTATAAGACTGTAAGGGAGCAAAGGAGCCAGCCAGTAGTGTAGTGGTTAAGGTGCTGGATTCCCACATGGTCAACCATGGTTTGAGTCCTAGACCTTGTGACTAGAAAATTATGCAGGGTGTACAAGTGTGTGTGTGTGTCCAAAATTTAGCTCACAAAAAAATGTGGATAATTTTGTTAACAGTTGGATACAAATTATCTGGCAAAACTTCATCATCTATTTATGGTAAAACTCATAGCAAACTATAAAGGAACTTTATCATTTTGATAAAAGACATCTAAGAAAAATCCACAACAAACACAATAGTTACAGTTAGTGTTGGAAGTGTGAATGTCATCCCACAAGGATGGGAGCAAAACTAAGAAAACTGCTCCCAGTGATTCTATTAGCAGTTGTGTAGAAGGATAGAGCCACTGCAGAGGAGTGGTTAAAACCAAACCAGACAAGCCTGATGGATGGGAGAGGAGAACTAAATGTGTCTTTATTGAGGATCATGTTACCATATATCTGGAATGTACTAGAAAATCTACAAAAATGCTTTTAGAATTGAGTTAGGGTGTCCAGCACCTTAACCACCATACCAACTGCTGGCCCATGTCAGATGAGGTGTGTGTGGAGGAGGGGGGCCTAGGGAAGGACATTTGGAGGAGGGATACGGAGGCAGAGCATTGACGGGATGGGGAGGTGTGGTGTTATTGGTTGAAGATATTTTTATCAACTGGACTGGGGAGAAATGTTCACATATTGAAATATTCACCTTGTAAGCTAAACAATGTGATTGAATGTATATAAAAATATTTTAAAAAATTTAAATTAAAAAAGAATTGAGTTAGAAAAGTTTTAAAATATGAGGTAATAATGTAGCAATCACTTGTATTTCTGTCTACAGTCATGCACAGAATATGATATTTCAGTAAATGATATATTTATGAGATTGTAAGGGAGCTGATGAGCCAGTCAATGGTGTAGTAGTTAAGTTGCTGGATTCCCACATGGCCAACCATGGTTTGAGTCCTAGACCCTGTGACTTGAGAATTATGCATGACACCCTGTGTGTGTGTGTGTGTGTGTGTGTTTGTGTCCAAAATCCCAAGAGGAGAATGGAGGAGAAGGAATTGTGATGTGGCCATTCCCCCTGGGCAGTGATTGATCACTTTCCCTCTTACTGTCTCTCTCTCTCTCTCCCTCTCTCGTGAGTGAGCATATGTATAATAGGGCAAAAATCTAATAATAAATAAATAAATAAATAAATAAATAAATAAGGAGCTGGAAATGTCTTTTCTCCTAGAGACACCATCATAGCGGCCATAAGCTCATCGTGCACTGCATTACCCATGTTCCTGGTGGTGCTGATGGGGACAAACTGCAGTGTCTGCTGTGTAAAAGTCTGCCGTGTACAATCGTGTACAGCAGTGCCATTGTGTTCTGATCGCCCACAGCTCTCCTTCCGGTGACAAGCCGTGTGGGCTCCCAGCCCAGGAGCAGTAGGCTGCACCACGTATTCTCAGCGTGTGGTCGCTGACAGCAACAAGGGGTGTGTAAGTGCACTCATGGTGTTCAGGAAATGTCAACGTCGCCTAAGGGTGCATGTCTCAGGTCATATCCCCACCACGGAATACAGTCTGTTTCTTTCTGCATAGTTCTGTGAAAGGGTATCGCGTGTGTAGATTCAGGTAATCACTGTCACAATTAGAACACAGAATTGAGTTTGCCACAAAGAAAAGAATCTCCTTTCTGTTATCACATGACTGTCATAACTTCCTGTACAAGATTGCCATAGCAATCCAAACTAGGAACTGAATTTTTTTCAATTTTATTTATTCATTCATTTTTATTTTTAATTGGATCAGAGAGAGACAGAGAGAGAGAGAACGAAAAAAACAAGCCAACAGGTCCAGGACTTGAACCGTCGTCAGCCATGTGGGAGTGTCCAGTGCCTTAACCACCATGCCACTGCTGGTTTCCAGGAACTGAAATTTTAAAAGTACCATTTATAATAGAATATTAAAGCAGAAACATTCATATTTCATAAAATAAGAGTAAAACCATTAAGCAGAAAAATTAGTGACATTTCTGAGGGAAATTTATAATTATCTAAGTAGATGGAGAGGCATGACAGGTTCATGGATTTGAAATTTATTTTTGTCAGGACATAAATTATCTTCAAATTTGTCTATAAAGTCTATGAAATTTTAATACAAATTTCAATGTAGTTTTGTAAAGAAAATAGCAATATGCCTATAAAATTTATGCAAGACATAAAATGCCCAGAAAAATTTTGAAAAAGTCCCTAAATATTAAAGGACATATACTTCTTTTTAAAAAATTTTTAAATTTCTTGTTCTTTTATACATTCAATCATGTTATTTAACTTACAACATGAATATTTCAACATGTGTACATTTCTCCCTAGTCCAGTTGATACTACTATAAAATTATCCTGAAATTCCCTGACCACTGATTAATACACTTTTCAATGTTAACCTCAGTCCTCAGTTGCTACTCTCCTACATTGCAAATATTCTGAATTTACTCTGTTTCCTGTTCTTGAATAAGCTGACTTCATTATGTACACCTTTTCACCTGCTGCTTCTTTTCCCTGAACACCCTCATCCCACATCTTCACACGGCTGGTCTGTCCATGTCACTCAGTTGTCTTCCGAGATGCCTCTTCTTCAGAGAGGCCTCTCCCAATGATTGAAGAAGATCTACTCATTAACTGCCTGGTCTTGTATCTCCCATAATATGTGGACGGATTCAGAGAACTCAGGATTTCGGAGCAGAGGCCCAACGCAGAAACCTGTTGGAACCAGCAAGGGCAGTAAAGTTAAGTTATAGTCGGCAGACTGCTGGAGGTGCAGTGTGACCAAAGAGAAAAAGCAAGGTTGCGCGAGACCTAGTCCTTTATGAGTTTGACTTAAAGAGGGCCCAGCAGCTCTCATAGGAAAACTTAGAGAAAAAAATCGCTCTTCCTGCAGGCAGGGGGACAGAAAAGCTGTCCGTTCGGAAGTAACCTGGCACCTTTCTCTCTTACCAAGGACCTCTGTGAGAGAAGACTTTACCAGGGCCTCATTTACCTAGAGAAGGGAAACACCCAACTCTAGCCCATGCTAGCCTTCCAAGTAGGGGAAAGAAAACACCTATTCGAACTTCACCTAATCTTCCTTTAATCAGAGAAGCCTCTGGAATGGTCAAACAAGGACACAGGCTCCTCAAAGACTGGAACCTGGCTCTGGCATGGCAGAAAACGTCCCCACTTTAACCCTCCTCCATATCGTGTCACCACCTCAATAGGGCTCCAGTATAATAACCATACAATATAACCAAAATGATGGTCCTCACAGGCATTATTTACAAAGACGACTAAGGGAACACAAAGGCAGTAGAAAGTAAAACCAAGAAAGAGGAAATTTTTACCTCTGATACATTCAGGTGCAGCAGCCACTAAACACAGCTCAATTCTTAGCCAGATAAACACAAAAAATTCATAGTAAAGATCTACAAGTCTCTGTTCCTTTTACTTATAATATTATTATGATTTTAAAAAATACTATAAGGCAAAAAAAAAAAAAACAGGCTCAAATAATTCAGTAGAGGAGTTGTAGTTGTCGGACTGCAGATCAGTATGGGCTGTGGTGGGAGAGCAGCTCGCAGACTGGTGACGCCACGCAGAAGTGACAATTCTCATAGCAACAGGAAATGCTGAGGTCAAACTCTCTCACTGTGACATGGAGACGGCTTTTGATATGCCTGTAAATACACCGACCACGCTGAGGAAAGACTTGGTGAGACGGAAGAATGTTAATAGCATCTAACAGGGAAAACAGAAAGCAGAACAGTAAGGGAAAGCTATTCCCCAAACTGGGAAAACCAATAAATGTGTAGCATGTGTGTATGGGAATATAAGAGGGGAAAAAGGAGAAATTTATAGAAATATTGAGGCAAAAAATAACTGAGGATTTTACTCAATGAATGAGATATCAAACAGCAGGTGTAGATTCTGAGAAGGCGCCAAACATAATAATTACACACAAAAAGCCCACACCCATGTACACCGTACTCAAACTTCCAAAAATAAAAAGCAGGAAGAAAATCGTGAAGGAAGTCATAGGAAATGAATGCCTTACCTACAGAAGACAATTATAAGACGTGTATCGGATTTGCATTCAGAAACCATGCAAGCAAAAAGAGGGTAGAGGGAAATCTTTAAAGTATTCACAGAAACAAAAAGAACAAATTCTTAATAACCGGGAATGCTGTATTCAGCAAAATTAATCCTCCAAGCAAAGGAAAATGACAACTTTTTTAGATAATAAAGCTTGAAGGAATTTTCAACCAGTACTCTGACTTTCAAGAAATGTCAAAAGAAATTTTCAGAAGGAAAAAAAAATGGCATAGATTAGGAAATAATGATATAACGTAGACACTTGGGTCTACCTTAAGAAAAGAACATTACAGGGAACCAGCAGTTAGTGTAATGGCTATGTCGCTGGACTCCCATGTAGTCGACCGCGGTTCGTGTCCCGGACCCGGTGGCTTAAAACTCACACCGGGCGCGTGTGTGTGTGTGCCCAAGATCCTGAGAGGAGAATGGAGGAGAAGGGATTGCAGCGTGACCATCCCCCCTGGGGAGTGATTTCTCGCTTTCTTTCTCTATGTCTCTCTCTCTGTCTGTTGAGCACACGCGCTCTCTAGCAAAAACCTCTCAAAAAAAAAAAAAAAGAAAAAGAAAGAAAGAAAAGAACATTACAGATAGAGTACGTGAAGATAAAAACTAATCTTTTATTTTTCTGTTTTTGTTTGATCCCACAGATAAAATCTTCTTCAAAACAATTATAAAAATATAAATATACACAAATTACAGCCATATATTTGGTCATCAGAAAAACCATGACACAGTTTTGCACAGAAAATCTGTCCTGACTTTTCTGAGGACCCAATATTTAGTAAGTGAATAACTGAAATGAATGCCAACAGTATAATGAGGTATGGGAGAGAGATATGGAGAATATATTTATAAAGCACATGGTTTTCCCATGAAGTAGCACAACAACATTTGTAAACTCTAGGGCAACCACCGAAAATGTTATTATTATATTATTTTATTTAGGTATTTTTTAGAGATTTTTCGCTGTAGGGTGTGTGTGCCTGCCAGGGAGACAGAGAGACAGAGAGCAAGAAATCAGGGGGATGGACACATGCAGTCCCTTCTCTTCCAGTCTCTTCTTGGGATTTGGGGCAAGTAGGCACAAGTGCCTGGCATGAGTTTTAAGCCACTGGGTCTGGGACTAGAACCACCATCAACTACATGGGAGTCCAGCGATGTAGCCATTATACCATCTGCTGGCCCCCCAAATATTTTCTTAAAGTGCACTTGATATGCTAAAAAAAGAGAAGTAGCAGAATTATATACAGGGCTCAGTTAGTGCCAGTCGAAGGCTAAAAGGGCTATGTCTCCCTCTTGGAATCAGCCTAGGGCTAGGGCTTCTCCCTGGGAGAGGAAACTCACCAGAATTGTTATATTTCACTCCAACTGCATGTCATGCAATCCTTTCTGCAGAGAAGAGTGGCTGAGATATCTGGGGTTCTTTTTTTTCTACCCTGCCTCACTAGTAAGGTGGAATATTTAAACCAGTTGCAGGAGACCAAGAATCTTGGACTACACTGACCCTTTCCCCACTTCACCCATGGGGAGGAGGTTCTAGATGAGGAGTTGAAAACCAGAAGCTACTTCACCTGCCCCAAGTCATGTGTGTTTATAAAAGCCAGCCCACATCCACACCCCGGTTCTGAAGCCGTAGCAGGAGCTCTGCCAGCAGGAGAGACAGGCTGCAAGAACAGAGTACTTCACAGAGCTCCCAGATAACTGACTTTATTGACACAGAGCATGATGAAATTCAAGGGGAAGGCTGTTGTTGAAAACGACAGAGATTTTGGTGCTAAGCAATGAAAAGGCTGCCAGCCCATCTTTGGCGGCAACAATGCTTACAAGACAGAGGCCAGAGAAGAGACCACTGAGATCTCCGCATAAATGAAACAAGCCTCAGAGACTGACCCCGAGGACCAGCCTTTCAAAGAGTCTGCATGTCCCCAGGTTCTCATTTTGTGGCGTAATTTATGACCAAGAGCATTGTCAAAAGCAGTAGATACGTAAACCAGCATTACGTTGGCATCCCAGCCAAGTGTGGTACCAACAGAACCAGAGCACTCGACAGAGCTGCCAGGGAAGAGAAGAGCCCTGGTCAAGTCAAGGTCATGTCAACGCGACTGGCACTCACACGGCTTCACGCTACGTGCACTCACACGGCTTCACACTATGTGCACTTGGCTTCACACTATGTGCACTCACACGGCTTCACACTATGTGCACTCTCATGGGATCACGCTATGTGCACTCACACGGCTTCACGCTATGTGCACTCTCATGGGATCATGCTATGTGCACTCTCATGGGATCACGTTATGTGCACTCACACGGCTTCATGCTATGTGCACTCTCATGAGATCATACTATGTGTACTCTCATGGGATCACGCTATGTGTACTCACATGGCTTCACGCTATGTGCGCTCTCATGGGAGTCAGCCGAAGACGAGACAAACAGACCTTGTTAAAACAGTCCCATCAAATCGCTACACAAGCGAACAAGCCCCAAACCGGGTTTGCATGTGAGAGGGGGTAATAGTGTCAGTATCCAGAGTTGCTATGTTCAAATCTGAGTAATTTTAAATAGCAAAATACTATGAGAATGAGATGATCAACGAAACAATGAAGCCTGATGACACAAGGGGAGGAGAGAAGCAGGCCACAGAAACTGTCTGACAAGAGCCAGGTATCACATTTAGCAGACAAAGATTTTATCTTTTTTTTTTTTTTTTTTCATTTTCTTACTATAGGACACAAGCACTTGCCAGAGAGACAGAGGGGTGGGAGGAGTGTGAAATCACCTTCTAGAGCTTACGACTTCGCTGTAATCCCTTCTCCATTCTCCTCTTGGGATGTTGGACATGTTCACACACATGTCCAGCATGATTTTCAAGTCACCAGATCCAAGACTCAGGACTGCTGGTGTGTGGGATCTAGCCTTCATAACCTCTGCATGCTTGCTGACCCAGCACACAAAGATTTTAAAGCAGCAAATGTAAATATGTTCAAAGAAGTAACTATTGTTTCAATAGCTATAAGAAGAGATGATGTGTTTTGTTTATTGAGTAACAAATATCAATAAAGAGATAGAAATTATTTTCCTAAAATCTCAAAATGAAAATTCTGGATTTAAGAAGTTTAACCAAAATGAAAATGAATAGGAGCTCAACAAGTTTGAGTTGGCTAAAATAAGGACAATCAAACTTTAAGAAGGTTGGGGACCAGCAGTTAGCATAATGGCTATGTCGCTGGACTCCCACGTAGTCGACCGTGGTTCGAGTCCCGGACCTGGTGGCTTAAACTCACACCAGGCGCGTGTGCGTGCGTGCCCAAGATCCCGAGAGGAGAATGGAGGAGAAGGGATTGCAGCGTGGCCATCCCCTCTGGGAGGTGATTTCTCACTTTCTGTCTCTCTGTCTCTCTCTGTGTTTCTGGCGAGTGCACGCACCCTATAGCAAAAACTTCTCCAAAAATAGAAAGAAAAAGAAGGATAAATAGATAATATTCAGTTTAATGACAGTGAAAGAAAGGATAAACCAATATAAACAGTCAGAGAATTATTCACAACATCAAAAGCATATGAGAGTAGCGGATGATAGGAGCGTGAGAAAGGAAAAGGGAAAGCAGAGGAAGTAAAATGTCTGAGACTCCTACAAATTTACTTTATCTTTTTAGAGGTTTTTGCTATAGGGCACGTGCGCTTGCCAGACAGACAGAGAGAGATAGAGAGACAGAAAGTGAGATATCACCCCCCAGGGGGGTATGGTCACGCTACAATCCCTTCTCCTCCATTCTCCTCTCAGGATCTTGGGCACACACACACACACGCCCGGCGTGGGTTTAAGCCACCATGTCCGGGATGCGAACCACAGTGGACTACATGGGAGTCCAGCGACATAGCCATTGCGCCAACTGCTGGTCCCACTCCTACAAATTTAAATAAAAATATTAAACTACAAGTACAAGACATTTCGTTACCAATAAGTAGGATAAACACAAAGAGACCTATACCAAACATGATATTGTCAAAATTTTGAAAGATAAAAATAAACACATACAAAAATGAAAGATATAAGAACAAAAAATGATTTATCTTGCACAAGGGAAATTACAAAAGATTACATCTTATTTTTCTACAGAGTCAGTGGAAGCAAGAAAGTACTGAGATGGTATATTCAGAGTGCTCAAGAAAAAAGAAATCTGTTAAATCAAGCACATTATGACCATCAAAGTCATCTTTCAAAAATAAAGGTGAAATAAAGATATTACCAAGTAACGCGATAATAGGAATTAGCTCCTAGTAGACTCACTGTAGAAGAAATACCTGAGGCAAACGCTCAGGCTGAAAGCAAGTATCACCACACAATAGTCAAAATACACACAAAACCCACACAGCACCAGGAAATTTAACCTCGGAGCTTGTTGCAAATATGGTATAATTATATTTCTCCTCTTTTATTCTCTTAACTGAGTTAAAAGCCATGGCATAATAAAATCGTAGAGAATTGCATTGTTGAACCAGTAACATTTGGAAAAGTAATTATTTGACAAGGCTGTGACAAAGGAGGTAGGCGAAAACAAAATTGTATTTGTGAAAAGAAAATAAATCCAGAAAGTAATTTCATTCCACAAGATTAAGAAATGGTAAATGGAAGTCCTAAAGTAGCATACATAATAAATGCATATTTCACCTGCACTCTTCTCTCAGGTACTCCAGATCACTGTTCAGAGCAATGTGTTTTACACCCCCCCACACACACACACACTAAGAACAGAAAGAAAACGAGTAAGAGGAAATGATGGTAGATGGAAATAATAGCTCACTCTGATTTTTTAGTATAAAAAATTTCAATTTGACTGAAAAATACCTTTTAATGGTCTATTACACTGCATGGTGACCATAGTTAATAACAATGGATTATGTATTTACCTACAGAAATTTTATTCAGTTCATCAGAAAATATTAGCAATATAAATTTTAATTGCACTTTCACAGATACAAGCTTTAAAGTGTCAAGTTGTATGAACAAAACACACAGGTGATATTTAAACAATAACTTACAGATAATGATAAACTATAACTGCACGAAAGACTGTAGACTGTTTGCATACCAGTTAGTTCTTTCCTTTAGGCAAAGCACTCTTCTGATGACAGGTAAATCAATAGATACATATTGTTGTGATCTATTTCCATACTATACAAAAAGAAGGTTTTGAGTTGTTTTTCTCTTGTAAGTATAAGTTTATCATTTGTAGTCTTCAAAACCTATTTGTGCTAGAACTTCATAACTGTCCTAAATTGCTTTTCTTTTTTCTTGCACACCCATCACCACTAACTCTCCACCAAACGCTGTCCCCCTTTACTGTCGCTAGCACCCACACACCCTCACATCCCCAGATCTCTCAACCCCTGTCATCAAATGCAGACACTCTGCACATTGAGTGTGGGTATGCCGTATGTGTCCTTCGAAGTCTGACTCACTTCATTCAACATTATGTCTTCTGTATTTATTCACTATGAGCCAAATGATAGAATCTCATTGTTTCTTAGAGCTGTGTAATATTCCATGGTATCTAATATGCCACAGTTTTCCAACCCAATCATCAGTCTTGGATGCTTAGGTTGGTTCCATGTTTTAGCAATTACAAATAATTCTGCAATAAACATACATGTGTAGATGTTTTTCCAATTGTGTGCTTTATTATCCTTTGGGTAGACACCAATAAGTGGGAATACTGGCCCATAGGAAGTTCTATTTGTAGGTTTTTGAGAAACCTCCATATTGTTTTCCACAGAGAATGGACTTACTTACATTCCCACCAACAGCATAAGAGAGTTCCCTTTTCACCACAGTCTTGCCAACCCTTGTTCTTTATTTTTTTTTTATCCTAGCAATTCCAACTGGGGTTAAATGATATCTTATGGTAGTTTGAATTTGCCTTTCCCTTTTGATGAAAGACTGAAAAATGTTTTTCATGTGGCTCTTAGCCATACATAAGTCTTCCTTGGAGCATTTAATTAATCTTCCTTGTCTATTTAATTAATTGGGCCTTTTGTTAAATTAGACTATTTCTTTTTTTTTAATCAGTGAGTCACTTAAATTCCATATATATTCTAGATATCCTTTGTCTGAGGAATAATTTGCAAATATTTTTCCCATTCTGACTTTTTTTTTTCACTTTAGTCACAGTTTCCTTTGCTGTGAGGAAGCGTTTTAGCTTCATGAGCCCACCTGTCCATATTAGGAACCATTGCTGTGCTTTAGGGGTCTTATTTAAGAAATCTTGGGGGACCAGCAGTTAGCATAATGGCTCTGTTGCTGGACTCCCACGTAGTCTATCGTGGTTCACATCCTGGACCCGGTGGCTTAAACTCACGCCGGGCGCGTGTGCGTGCATGCCCAAGATCCCAAGAGGAGAATGGAGGAGAAGGGACTGAGGCGTGGCCATCCCCCCTGGGGGGTGATTTCTCGCTTTCTCTCTCTCTCTCTCTCTCTCTCTCTCTGTCTGTCTGGCGAGAGCACGCACCCTATAGCAAAAAACTCTCAAAAAAAAAATAAAGAAAGAAATCTTGGGCTAGCAGGCGGCATGGTGGTTAAGGCGCTGGATTCCCACATGGCCGACCACGCTTTGAGTCTGGGTCTTGGTGGTGTGGTCTCTCAATTTCCTTCTCTCTGTGTCTTTCTCTGGTCAAAGGAAAATAAGTGAATGAATAAATAAAATTAAATAAATAATTCTTAAAAAAAATCTTTGCCTACTCCAATATCTTCAAAATTCCCCTTACATTTTTTTTTTTTTTTTTTTACCAGTAGTTGTGAAGTTACAGGCTTTACATGTAAGTCCTTGGTCCATTTAGAGTTAATTCTAGTTAGTGGTGAGAGCTAGGGTCCAGTTTCATTTTCTGCAGGTGGATATCCAATTCTTCTAACACCATTTACCAACGACACTTTCTTTTCTCCACTGTATTGTCTGATTCCCTTTATCAAAGATCAGTTGACTGTATGATTCGAGTTTTATTTCTGGATTCTATATTCTGTTCTATTTTTGTTTCAGAACTATGCTGTTTTAATTATCACTGCATGGTAGTATACTTTAAAGTTGGGTGTGAGTTACCCTGGTTTATTATTTTGATACAGTGTTGCCTTGACAATACAAAGTCTTTTTTGATTTCAGGTCAATTTTGTCATTGCTTTTTTTCTATGTCTATAAAGAATTTCTCAAGTAGTTGAAATTGCATTAATTATGAAAATTAATTTGAAAAGGACATTTTGATTATATTGATTCTTCCAATCCAAGAGAATGAGATGTCCTTACTTTTTGTGTATCACACTCAATTTCTTTTTTTTTTCAGTTTTTCATAGTTTTCCTTGTCAAAATCTTTTATTCTTTGGGTAAATTCATTAATTAATTCCTAGATATTGTATTTGTCTTGTAGCTATTGTAAATGGGATTGGTTTCTTCAATTCTGTCTCAGTCTGTTCATTTTTGACATATGAAAATGCTATAGATTTTTGTAGATTGACCTTCTCTCTTGCAACTTTACTGAATTCATTTATCACTTCCTTTTTTTTTCTTGGAGAGGTTTATGCTATAGGGCTCATGTGCTCGCCAGAAAGACAGAGAGAGACAGAAAGCAATAAGTCACCCCCCAGGGGGGATGGCCACACCGCAATCATTTCTCCTCCATTCTCCTCTCAGAATGTTGGGCACACACGCACATGCGCCCGGCGTGAGTTCAAGTCACCAGGTCCGGGACTCAAATCACAATCAACTACATGGGAGTCAGGTGACATAGCCTTTATGCGAACTGCTAGTCCCATCATTTATCACTTCTAAGAGTCTTTAAAAAAAGATATATTCCTCTGGATTTGCTGGATATATAATTATATCATCTGTGATAGGGACAGTTTAACTTCTTTTCCTTTTTGAATGCCTTTTATTTCCTTGGTTGTCTGATTGCATTGCCTAAGACTCCCAGCACTGTGTTAAAAAGGACTGGAGAGACTAGGTAACCTTGTCTTGTTCTATGTATTGTGTATTTTTAAATTGCCAAAATATTAGACTTTTAATATTCTCACTACAAAATTATAATAAACTGATGAGGTAATAAATGGGCTAAGTAGCTTGACTGAATGTTTGTATAATGTATACATAGATCAAAACATATTTTACCTCATAAACATGCACATAGTTTACCTCAAAAACATGCACGATTATTTATTTAATTAAAAATAAATAAACCTTAGAAAACTATGATCAAAAATGAAGTAAATTTTGATAGTTTTAGATACGTATTATAGCCTCAAGGAAATACCAGTAAGAAAGTAAACTAGAAAACATAATTTAAAACCATTAAATGAAGTGAATGTTACATGTTAAAATATTCACTTAATCCAAAAAGAGAAAACAAAGGAAGGGAGGAACCAAAGAACAAAAGAAATGATACATATAGAAAAAAATAAGTAAATAAATCAAAAAGGCAGATATCTGTCCAGTCATATTGGTAATATCATTAAATATTGATGGTTAACCCAGTAAAAAGACAGAGATGCCAGACTGCACAAAGAAAAATATTCCATCTACATGAGACATACTTTAGATTCAACGATCCAAACAGGCTGACAATTTTTAAAAACAGGAAAATGTACACTATGAAGAAGACAAACCTCAGTAAGCTGGGATGGCTTCACTGACATCAGAGAACACAGACTACAGCATGTGATGCCCCTGTTCCAAACTAGTCCAATATCTGTGGTCAACTTTGGCCTTGAGAGGAGGAGGGCAGATGCTTATGGATTAATGGTGGATAATCAAAGGGATTAAGAACCACTAGCCTGTGGATGAGCAGGTGGCATCGCGGTTAAAGTGCTGGACACTCTAACGTGGCTGACCATGGTTCGAGTCTTGGACCTGGTGGCTTGTTTTCTCACTTTTCCTTTCGCTCTCTCTCTCTCTCTTTCTCTCTCTGGTCAATTAAATAAATGAATAAATAAACTTAGATTTTTTTTTTTTTAAAAAAAAGAACCACTAGTCTGAGGATTTCCACAAGTACATTGTAGATTTTAAGGTCCAGGATGTTAAAATCATAGAATATTTTCCCCTTCCCAATTATCTAAGAGAAAATACTTAAATTAAAAACCTCAAAATGGATTGAAGATCTCAATGTTAAACCTCAGACTATAAAACTACTGGTGGAAAAACACAGGAAAAACTTAGAGATCTTAGAGTAGGCAAAGACTTCTTAAAGAAGATCTGCATGGGACCAGCAGTTAGTGTAATGGCTATGTCGTTGGACTCCCATGTAGTCGACTGTGGTTCGCGTCCCGGACCCGGTGGCTTAAAACTGTGCGTGCATGCCCAAGATCCTGAGAGGAGAATGGAGAAGGGATTGTGGCGTGGCCATCCCCCCAGGGGGGTGATTTCTCACTTTCTGTCTCTCTGTCTCTCCCTGTCTGTCTGGTGAGCGCACGTGCCCTATGGCAAAAGCCTCTCCAAAAAAAAAAAGATCTGCAAAACACAAGCAATAGACACAAGGATAGAAAAATGGGACTATACTAAGCTGAGAAGCTTCTGCACAGCAAAATAAACAACTTGTAGAGTGAGTAGAAGATAACCCTCAGAGTGGGAGAATTTATTTGTAAACTATACCTCAGGTAAGTGACTGATAACCAAAATACACAGAGAACTCAAGCAGCTTACCCACAAAAAAAAAAAAAAAATCAATCCAATTAAAAGATGGGAAGATGAGCTGAACAGATAATTCTCCAAAGAAAACATACGACCCCCAAAACACATAAAAACATGCTCAACATCTGTTATCATAAGGGAAATGCAAATCAAAACCACAGTGAGATACCACTTAACCCCAGTCAGAATGGCTAAAATTTAAAAAGTAAAGAACGATAAGTGCTGGTGAGGCTGTGGTGAACAGGAAACACTCCCACATTGTTGGTGGGAATGCAAAGCAGTACAGCCATGGTGGAGAACAATATGGAGATTTCTCAGAAACCTACAAAGAGAACTACCACATGACCCAGTAATCCCACTCTTAGGAAGTTACCCAAAGGATAGAAAAACCTCCATCAGAAAAACACTTGCACATTCATGTTTATTGCATTATTTACAATTGCTAGGTCATGGAATCAACCCAAATATCCAAAAATAGATGATTGGATTGAAAAAAATGTGGCATATGTACTCTATGGAATACTACTCATCCATAAAAATACAATGAGACCTTGACAGTTGATACAAAGTGGATGCATATGGAAGACTTAATGCTTCGAGAAGCAAACCAGATGATGGGATACAGACTTTGTATGTCCCCATTCAATATATACCAATTGCACACTCTAGCAGATGCTGAGTTTGCCAGGCACAGTAGCAGGGAGGGCAACAGTAGATACTAGAGAGAGTAAGATATGAGTAATATGGGGGTGGGTAACAGAGGGAGGGAGGGAGAGCAAGGAAAATACAGTACATTTAATTGAAAAAATTAAAAGCTATTTGCTGCTGATATATGTATATAATAATGTCTTTATCTTGGCTGATATGCATGATATTCATGTTGGAGAAAGCAATGTTGCACACTGTAAAGATATATGTGATTAAAAGTAAATTAAATTTTTTTTTTTTTGGAGAGGTTTTTGCTATAGGGCGCGTGCGCTCGCCAGACATACAGAGACAGAGAGATAGAAAGCGAGAAATCACCCCCCAGGGGGGATGTCCACGCCGCAATCCGTTCTCCTCCATTCTCCTCTCAGGATCTTGGGCACGCACGCACACGCGCCTGGAGTGAGTTTTAAGCCACCGGGTCCAGGGTGCGAACCGCGGTCGACTACATGGGAGTCCAGCGACATAGCCATTACGCTAACTGCTGGTTCCCAGAATTATTTTTTTTTAAATTAAAAAATATTTTAAAACCACAATGTACCTAATTTTATATTTCCTTTTATCTAGCTTTAACTTCAAAGGTAACATGTTAACCAAATTCTTTTAATTGGCATTTTGATTTATTCCAGATAGGGAGTTATTATAGAAAATGCAATGTTTAGACATTGTTCTGTGAGACAAGAACTAAATGTCATTACAACTATTTACCAACTAAAAAATACTTGGCCTTTCCCTAAAGGCCAAATTCTTGTTGCAGTAAAAAAGCATGCCTTGGGTTAACTATACTCCAAATACTTAGATTATGCAAACTGTGTAATCTCAGAGTCAAAGATAATGAGGCAATGTAGTATTTGTGAACGAGTAAGCAATGCATAAGTTGGTAAATGTTATACCTTTACAAATAGTGTAACAAGGAGCTTCTCACATACAAGTACAAATTTGAAGAGCCAAAGGAATCAATGTTATGGTAAGCCAAAAGCTAATATTTGCCATTAATTTTTCATGTTTTATCTTACTTGAAAGGAGCTTTGCATATTTTAGAATGAGATATTGGAACAAATATAATGACATGTAAGGCACAGCTTACAAGTAAAACCAATTTTATTTCAAATGTTTTGAACATTTAGTTTATTGAGCTAATGAAATATACCTTTTTATTTTGGGCAGTTTTTCTTTTTTCTCAAGAACACAGTGAAGAAACAATTTAAAATAAGTCTGTTGCACCATTCATCATTATAGTCCCAATCTTATCTTTCTTTTCAGATATGCTTTGATTCCTTTGCTGTAACAGCACGCTTAATTCATATTGGTGTCAGGAAGCTGAGCTCCGTGGCTAAAATGGGAGCTGAGTGAGTGAAGAAGGCAGCTCAACTTAAAATAAGTTGAGTAAAGGAACATCTGAATGTTAACAAAAAGTTAACAAAATGTTTAAGAGTTAACGATTAAAATAATCCATTGTTGACTGAGGAGAGAAGTGGCATTGCTTTGAGACACTACTGAACGCCAAGTAATTTCTACAGCATTCTCTTAACTAAAAAATAAATAAATAAAACACAACAAAAGCATAGTTTTAAGATAGAAGTTCTATTAACCTTACCTCTAAATCAAACAAAAAATAAAAACAAATTTAAGAATTTAAGACAGAATGTTTTGTTTCCTTAATTTTGATTTGTACTTTTTTTAAATCAATAGCAAGTAAAAGAAAAAAAAAAAAAAACTCATCTGAAACTTTAGGATTCTAATCAAAATAGTAGACTTTCCCTTTTTAGGTAAAAGTCAGGGAAATATGCAAAAGACACAGAGTTGCTAGTGCTAGAAAAGAAAAGTGCAGGATGAGAAGCGACGCGTGAAGCCTGCCGCGGCTGACCAAGGCGACGACCTCGACTCTCATCTCGCCATCCTGCCTTGCGGACAGGGAGCGCCCCTTCAGGTAGCACAGCCAGTCTGTCCCCCGAGGATATCCACCTGACAGCGCTTTCAGAGTCTGCGGCCTTCCCCCACTCCCATCACAGGGGCGAAGGAGCCATGGCTGCCCAGCCGTCACTCAGCTTTCCTCTCCTCTACAGGGATTTCTGACACGACCTCCCTTCGTCCATTCCTGAAAGCACGTGCGACTTGGTGACAGTCTAGAAATATTGTCCAAGAGATTGAATGATAAAACCATCCCATTTGCTTTCACTGAAGGTGTATTGCATCAAGTATTTTCAACAACTTCCAAATGTGTGCTGTGAAGAGCATCAGAAGATTCTTCTTTAGAGCATGATGACATCGAAATAAATGCAGAATTACATGGAGCCTAAACAAGCTTACAGGCAGGGACAGTAAGTACTGTCCAGGCCAGACAGTGTGGGCCAGTGGTGAGGCAGGGCTCTGTCACACTGGCCCCACATGCGTAGGTCCTGGGTTCGCCTCCCCGGGCCTCTATCCACACGCCAGGTGTGCACATAGGCTCCTCACCCTGGCTGCCGAGCCCGGGGGTGGCTCATGGCATGAAGGGCCTGTTGGAAGTGCCTCTGTCTCTCTCTCGTAGAAGAAATAAATGAGTAAACTTTAAAAACCACGGACTCTCCTCATATTGTAGAAACATAGACACGGAACACGGGGTCTCATAGCTCTGTCTGGCAGGTTAGCTGGCCACTCAGCTGCACCAGCTTCCAGGCTGCCTTGCGGCTGGCCCTCCCTGCTCACTGACGCCGACACCAGGAAACGTGCACGCGCCCACCTCAGCGCCTCCCCGCCAGTCTTCATCGCTGTTTATAAAGGTGCAGGATGACTGAACAGAAAACGCTTCATTCTGGGACCAGCAGTTGGCGTAATGGCTATGTCGCTGGACTCCCATGTAGCCAACCGTGGTTCGAGTCCCGGGCTTAGTGGCTTAAACTCACGCCAGGCGCGTGTGTGTGCGTGCCCAAGATCCCGAGAGGAGAATGGAGAAGGGATTGCGGCATGGCCATCTTCCCTGGGGGGTGATTTCTCGCTTTCTGTCTCTGTCTTTCTGGCTTGCGCAGGTGCCCTATAGCAAAAACCTCTCCAAAGACAAAAAATAAAGAAAAGGAAAACACTTGATTCTGGTCACCGTCCCTCCCCTAACACTAACGAATACACTCTCCATTTATTCCACTTTCATCGGCTCAGTAATAAAGGAGACAGCAGTGCAGTCTCTAACCCATGAGCGCCGTCTAGCTGGAGGGTAACAGGACGCCCATAAAACGCTATGGAAGAGGACTGGCCTGGCCTGGTGGCTAAAGGAGCTGGCTCCCACAAGGCTGACTAAGCATTTCAAACTCTGGTCCTGGGAACATGGAAAGCATTCTTGGCCCCAAACCCCGAAAGGGAGGAGAGAGGAGGAGAGAAGACTGTGGTGCAACCATG
This sequence comes from Tupaia belangeri chinensis, assembly GCF_000334495.1. NCBI lineage: Eukaryota > Metazoa > Chordata > Mammalia > Scandentia > Tupaiidae > Tupaia > Tupaia belangeri. The sequence goes on along the minus strand of NW_006159461.1, from coordinate 2,669,492 downwards.
CCCTGTTATCTCTGTCCCTCTCCGTTTCTCTGTCTCACTCTGAGAATACGCGATCTCTGGCCATAAAAATAAAATGTGTATTTGAAGTAACATAGCAGTACTGAAGAGGAATTAATGTCATGGAGTCTTAAATGTGATTGATTGTTTAAATTTTAAAATATCTGAATTCTTGGGTGTAATTCCTTAGCCAAACAGCACTTCATAATATGCTTCTAGAGAGTATAGGATACGTTTCTCTGGGATTTTCGCTGATTTATATATTGTTTTACTGTAAGTGACAACTTTTTTCTTTTTTATTTTTTTGGAGAGGTTTTTTTTTTTTTTTTTTTTTTTTTTTCTGCTATACGGACTAGTT
>NW_006159461.1:2658469-2669010 GCF_000334495.1 Tupaia belangeri chinensis | reverse complement strand
TGAGTTTAAGCCACTGGGTCCGGGACGCGAACCGCGGTCGACTACGTGGGAGTCCAGCGACATAGCCATTATGCTAACTGCTGGTTCCCTGTAACTGAAACTTAACAGTGAAAGCAAACTTTCTTCTTTTCTTTCTTTCTTTTTTTTTTTTTTTGTAAGAGAGATATTTTGCTATAAAGGAGCATGAACTCTCAACAGAGACAGAGAAAGACAGAGAGACAGAAAGCGAGAAATCACCCCCGGGGGGATGGTTATGCTGCAATCCCTTCCCCACCAACCTCTGCTCAAGCTTCTGGGCATATGCACATGCCTGGCTTGAGTTTTCAGCCTTGGCATCTGAGATTTGAGCAGCACTGACTATGTGGGAGTCCAGTGATCTAACCCTTATACTGCCTGTTGTCCTGAAAGCAAAACGTCTAACGTCCATGGGCAACTACAGTGAAATTTGGTTTTTTGCAATCTGTTCTAATATAAAGACCCCATTCGACCATTTCCCTTCTTATCTGTGAAGAAACTCTGTGAACTGTAGTGTACTGCAAATGGGACCCTAGTACACACCCCAGAAAAGCCACGGCAGATTGTTCTCCATCAACCTTGTCAGTGCTGGGCTGCACAGGAGCTTCCTTACCTTGAGATGGAGAGAGGAGACTCTGAGAGAGGTGCAGGTGCGCGCCTCAGCTCAGCAATACCGAACCGCAGGTGTAACTCACCACACCACATACACACAATTGCCTTACCCTTTTTGAAAAACCATCAAAGTGAAATGTACAACAGTATAAACTAAAGTTATTTTTAGACTACCGTCAACATAAAAATATCAATTTGGGGGGCAATCTGAGTGATTACAACAAAAGTAAATCCAAAGAAAATGAAAAAAAAAAAAGGCATTGAAACAAAATAAACTCTGTTGTAGCCTTTTCTAAAGAACACAGTCTTGGTTTACATGTTTGCAAATGCTCCTGTGCTGTGTTGAACGCAAGTCTCTGCACAGAGTTTCCTAATGAGGTCTATTTGGGCATGATAGGAATGTTGGGCTTTTGTCTTCACTTTGGTAAAAAAAAGTAAAATAATAAAATAAAAAATAAAAACAACAACAAAAAAACTTGCTTTGAGCTCTCAGTCAAATCATTTTTTCTAGGATTATACATGCCCATGAAAAACTAGGCAATGATTCATGATTTCCAAACATCATCCTACTAGATGAAAAACAAAATCCTGGGATATGTTAGCATTACACATGTAACACCACTGCAGAAAGACACTGGATTGAAATTCTGCCTGGGTTGATTTACTAGGCCCTCGCAGGTAAGTAATTTCAAATATCTAAGCTTCAATTTTCCACACATTTGGTTATGAATGATGAGAGCCATGTTATCATGTCACTTAACTCAGAGACAGCACACAGTTCTCACTGATCTTTCAAAGGTTAATTGGGGCTTCAGCACAAGTTTACTCCTCATTCCTCAATGCAGTTATCCCGCGAGGTCACCGGGGATCCCTACTGCACACTCGTCTATCAAAGGGTCAGACTTGCTCTGCTCATTGCGGCTTTAACCAGGATGTGAGATGAGAGAATCGCAATGTCTCTGTGAAAAGTGACCTACTCGCATCCCATTAAATAGGACATGCAGAAAACACAAGACCAGCACTTTGGCTTAAGTCAAACATTGTAACAACTACCTTAGCTATGTTTAAAAGGAAACAAAGTAATCTGAGCAGATTGGGTGACATTTAAACCAAAATGAACACAAAATTTGACTTTGAAACTAATTCAATAGTGGAAACCACTAAAATACAGGGGGCCATGTACAAATTATTGAACAATGCATATAGGAAAACCTACGCATGGGCCTCAAAAAGTTTTTGCCCCAAAAGTAACATGTACTTTATTTTTTTATCATTTATTTTTTTGGAGAAGTTTTTGCTCTAGGGTACGTGTGCTCACCAGAAAGACAGAGAGAGACAGAGAGATAGAAAACAAGAAATCACTCCCCGGGGGGATAGCCACACCACAATCCCTTCTCCTCCAGTCTCCTCTTGGGATCTTGGGCAAGCACGCACATGCACCCAGCATGAGTTTAAGCCACCGGGTCTGGGACTCGAACCACGGTTGACTACATGCAAGTGCAGCGACATAGCCATTACGCTAACTGCTGGTCCCAGCATGTACTTTAATTCCATTTTCCACAAACTTTTTGAAGTCCCCTTGTATAGTTATGCAATTTTCTTTTAAATTACCTTAGCTATTAATAAAATAATTTCATTTGAATATGGGTATAGTCTTGCTTGAGGGCTGAAAAGTAAACTAGATTACTTCTTAAGTCTTTTGCTAATGCCAAGGGATTAAAAAGAAGGAAGAGGTATTTTAGGGCTGTGATAATAGGCACAGGCATGCTGGAATGGATATAAAATATAAATAATATTATTCAACTTAGTCTAGCTTTTTGTTCACCTAATTAACCACATCATAAAAAAATATATATAGTGTCATATAATCTCAGGAACATTAATTAGTTACACTCAGAGACCAAGAGGGAAATGTGAACAAAAGCGATTACCACTCCAAAGTGATTCAGAGAAATTTGGAATGAGAATGAACATGCCTGTCCATGTTACAAGCTGTGTTTGTTCTCTTTCTAATGAAAAGACCACTAACCTTTCTAGTAGTCTCATTTGTGTTATTGAAAAGGCAACTGAGTTAGTATACTTTATTAAAAGAAAATATATAATTATAATTAAATTCCTCTTAGAATCACAAATGATAAATATTTATTTGAATATGGTAGAAATAAAATAGCTGAAAACACTAAGATTCCTTTGCATTAAATTGATTTATCCTCAAAACATGTAGAACTCCCCAATGATGAAAGTTCCATTGTAAACATGTCAGTATTTTAACAATGTTGACTGAGAGAAATTTTAGCTACTTTGAAATTCCCTGACTATGTTTTAAGCTGTCAGAGCTTTAATTTATGATGTTGATTTAGAAGAAAAATTGTACTGGTAACATTTAAAGAAAATGAAACAAAATATGGGATTACATATTGTTTAAAAAATGAAAGAAAACTTGTGACTACATATTGTAGTAGAAAGGGAGAATGCGAAAAGCTCAGTGTGATTATAAACAGATGTTTCTCTCACCTTTGTTAGACCAGCTGACTTCTGGAAGTGGCCAGGTCATGGCAGTGACCAGAGCTGAAGATGGACAGCTTGGGTGTGGAGCGTGCACAGTTAGCCTGTCTGTGTTCCCTTTCTTGTGTTCCCAGATGTAGCAGGTCTCCAGGAGGAAAGACTTGGCAACAGCAAAGCAGACATACAAGTGGTCTTCACAGAGTTTATGGAAATTTTGGGTTATGAAAAAATGCATAGATTTTAAAATTGTTTGCATCAAAATAAACTTACACTTTAGTTCTATGTTCCATAAACTTTTTGAAGTCCCCTCGTGGAGTACTGTGATTTTACCATCTTTCTCCCAAGAGTCATGAAGTAATTAATAGTAGTGACTGTACTCTGGGCAAGGGGGATCACTAGACCTTTGAGTTTGTTAGACACAGGTTCTCAGCTGGTTTTATTCTCAGAGACACAGGGTTCCATAATGGCTAGGGTGGAGAGTAGGCAACAAAGTCCTCAATGACGCAGGGCTACAGAGCAGCTCTGGATGTCTCTACGCTGTTTGCGGACACACTCAGTGGTATCTCTGTAGGCTTATAGAGTACACAAAGAAACTTCAGAAAGTTTGTGGAAGAGCAAAATTAAAGTACAAATTTATTTTGTTACAAGAATTTTAAAATCCATAGTTTTTTTTATATTATACATTTTCCATGAGTGTTTGAAGACCCCTAATAAATGGAATGAATGTTCTTGGCAATCGGAATTCCCATACATCAGGTCCTTACTGGTGGTAGACAGAGGCTGTGTGGTAGAGCAGGGAGTACCACATGGAATAAACCCTCTGAAACTGTCCTCTGCTTCATCAAGACAGGAAATAAAAAATAGTACTATATCCCAGAGGGTGGGGGATTAGCACTGCCCTCCAAGCACAGGCAATAATTCCAAAATAGAAAAGTGTGATTACATCAGATTACAAAGTTTCTGCACAGCAAATGGCATGATAATTATAGTGAATTGACAACCATTGGAATGGCTGAATATATTTGCAAACTATGCCTCAGGTAAGGGGCTGATAACCAGGGTATATACACAGGGAACTCAAACAATTTACCCTCAGAAAAATGATCAATTCTATTAATAGATGGGCAAATGAGCTGAAAAAACAACTGGCTAAGGAAGACATACAAGCAGCTGTTGAAAACCAAACAGCTGGAGTGGTGTTTTCTATCACAAATCTGTTCACTTGCCATTCTAGTCCAATACTAAGAGATGACTAGAAATTTCTGCAACGTAGGCTGGGGTAGTCCTGACAATAGCTGCTTCCTGAGAGCGTAACCAGGGCAGACTAAGGACCATCTGCTATGCGGTACACGTCTATTAATTTGTTAATTTGTTCTTTTTTTATTCTAATTAACAATGAGCATTAAAAACAGCTCACTTGGGGCCAGCAGATGGTGTGGTGGTTAAGGTGCTAACATCTACATGGCTGACCATGGTTCAAGTCATGGACCTGGTGACTTCAAAGTCACTCTGGGTATGTATGTGTGCTTGCCAAAGATCCTAGAAGGAGAATGAAGGAGAAGGATTTGTATCATGGCCATAACCCCAGGGGAGATTTCTCACTTTTCCTCTCACTATCTCTCTCTCTCTCTCCAGCAAGCATACATACCTTAAGGGAAAATTCTCTTTAAAAAAAGAAATCATTTAATTTTTCTTTATTACTTTGTTAACATAATGAATTATATGAGGGACATTCAAAAAGTTTACAAAAAATGGAATTTAAGTGTAAGTTTATTTTGATGCAAAAAAAATTTGAGATCTATGCAGTTTTGTTAATTATGTGCATTTCCTTGAACTTTTTGAAGCCTCTTCTCCCTCCTATTAATTGTTTTTTAATGTGAAGTCTACCCTGCAATCTTGGAGTAAGTCCTACTTGTTGATGATGTTTGGTCAAATTTGCTCGATATTATAATTTTATTGTTTATTTTTCATTTCTTTATTTGTATTTTCTACAAGGCATGTGCATTCATCAAAGGGAGATAGACAGAGATCAACAAAGAAAGAAGAGCGAGAAGCCATCCTCCACGAGGCTGGTCACGATGCAATCCCTTCTCCACTCTCCCAGGGAGTTTTGGGCACGTGCACAGAAATGTCTAACGTGTTTCACAAGCCACTGGGTCCAGGGCTCCAAATGCATATTCAGCTGCCTTGGTCACCACACCACTGCTGCTTTGTGTTTGATACATTTTTATTCCCTTTCATAAAATCTGGTTTAAAATCTGTGTGCCTATGTTAATAAGGAAAGTTAGCATAGAACACTGGTATGTAGTTTTCTTTTCTTATAATGACTCTGTCATGTTTTTCTACCATTGCACTCTGATATCAAAATTAAGTTGAAAATATTCCCTCTTATGAATTTTTTAGAAGGCTTTATATCGAATTATTTTTTTTCTCTTAATTATTGACACAAATTCTTCCAGATCCAGTCTTTTTACAGGCTTATCATTGTCTTACGTTGTCAAAGAACCAAAGAACCAGGTTTCGGTTTTTGCTTTTGTGTTATCTATTTTAATTATTTCTGTCATGATTTTTATTATTTATTTTCTGGAGTTTATTTTTATTTTACTTACTCTTTTTTTTCCCACTGACTAAAGATGACACTTTAAGTCACTGATTTTAAAAGTTTCTCTTTTTTAATATAAGTATTTACTGCTATAAATTTCTTCTTGGTTACTATTTTGAGAATTCACACATTTGTAAAAAGTTTGTTTATTTACTTATTAATTCCAGGGAAGAGAAAAATAGGCAGGCAGTCCCAACAGGGAGGTGTCCTGCTGTCCACTGCAGCCCCCACTAGACCTGTATTATGGGCGTGCATGTAACTGGTGTGCCTGGGCAGTCTCCAGGTGCAAAGCCACAACTTGCCACGTGGACCAGTCTTGCAGAACATTGTGTTTACTCTGTGCTAATATCCAGCCCCAGAACCTCACAAATTCTGAAGTGTTGTGTTTGCATTTATATTAAACTGAAAATGCATTGTTATGCATTTTTATGTCTTCTTTGAACCATGAGATCTTCAAAAGTGTGTTATTCAATATCTACATATTTAAGACTTCTCAAGATATCTCATTTTTAAAAAAGAATTATTTTATTTAACTTTATTTTGTTTTTAATTTTGACAAGAGATGGACAGAGAGAATGCATGCAAGAGAGAGAGAGAGAGAGAGAGAGAGAAAGTAAGTCGCAGGACCGGCAGTTAGCGTAATGGCTATGTCGCTAGACTCCCACGTAGTCGACCGCGGTTTGTGTCCCGGACCTGGTGGCTTAAAACTCACACCGGGCGCGTGTGTGTGTATGCCCAAGATCCCGAGAGGAGAATGGAGGAGAAGGGATTGCGGTGTGGCCATCCCCCCGGGGGGTGATTTCTCATTTTCTGTCTCTCTGTCTCTCTCTGTCTGTCTGGCGAGTGCATGTGCCCTACAGCAAAAAAGAAAAAAGAAAAAAGAAAGTAGGTCGCCAGGTCGGGGACTTGAACCGCAGTCAGCCATGTGGGAGTCCAGCACCATTAACCACCATACCACTTGCTGGCCCCTCATTGATTTTAAAGAATTATTTTATTTAACTTTATTTATTTATTTATTTAGATCAGAGAGGGACAGAGAGGGAGGTGGGGAGAAGTGAGAAAGCATGCCACCAGGTCTGGGACTCGAACCATGGTCGGCCATGTGGGAGTCCAACACCCTTAATCATCATGCCACCTGCTTGCCCCAAGATATCTCATTATTAATTTCTAACAGAATTCGGTTTTGTCCAGAGAATATATTTGGTATGACTTGATTCTTTCTTAAATTTGTTGACACTTGTTTTATGTTTCAGAGTATGTTCTATATTGATAAATATTTTGTGTATATCTAAAAAAAGATTTTTCTATTTGCTTTCTACTTGCCCCATATCTTCTTTGTTCTATCTTGTCTTTTTTTTTTTTTGGCTTTTTTTTTAAAGAATTCTTTTATTTAACTTTATTTATTATTACTTTTTAAAAATTGCCCAGGGAGAGACAGAGAGAGAGGAAAAGTGAGAAAGCAAGCTGCCAGGAGCAGGACTCAAACCATGGTTGGCCATGTGGGAGTCCAGCACCTTTAACCACCACACCCCCTGCCAGTCCCATTGTCCTGCTTTCTTAAAGCTAAATGATTTTTTTCACTTATTTTATTTTTTCTCTGAGCTTACTAGGTTTATGTTTTGCATCTTTGACTTCTCACTGACTATATTCACATAATGTCACTCATTTTACAGTAAAATAGCACAGTTCTAACTCACCTCTCTTACCCTTTGAGCTACTGCTGTCATATGGTTTATTTTAAATATGTTTAAAACCCAATGTTTGGGTTAACGACATCTAAGTAATAACGCGGAATGACCATTGATGACATGGTGGCCATGTCTGGTGCTCCTTATATGCAGAGCCCTATTTCTGTCCGGTATTATTTTCCTCCTGAAAAGCTTCCTTTAACATATCTTTTCAGTGAAGAACTGATGGTGATTAACTTTTTAAGTGTTAATTTATGTTTGCGAAAGTATTTCACTGTTATATCTGCCATATTGCCACTGTGAATCTAATTCTAAATTGAAATTTCATTTCTTTTTCAGTAAATGTAAAGGTCCTAATTTAGAATGTTTTAGACGAGGAATCTGCTGTCATTCTTAGCTTCGTTTTACTGTATGTAACTCATCTCTAATTCTTGGATAGTAATAATTTTTTTTGTTTGTTTGTTATGGGCCAGCAATTGGCATGGTTGGTATCGCCCTGGGCTCCCAAATAGACTGCCAGGGTTCAAGCCCCAGACTCAGCAGCTTGGAAATCCCACTGGGTATGTGTGCATGCCCAAATACTGTGAGGGGAGTGGAGGGGAAACGATTGTGGTATGGCCATCCCCCCTAGGGGAGGGGGTGATTTCTCAGTTTCTCTCTCACTCACTCTCTCTGTCCCTCTCTAGCAAGTGCACACCCCCTATGGGAAAGTAATCATAGCAATTATAGCTGGTTTTGACCACTTTGATTATAGTATGATTTGATAGTTTTGAGCTTCTTAGGTCTGCAGTTTTTAAAAAACTAAAAATATTCAGGTCATTGTATCTTAAAATATATTTTTCCATCTCTCAGAGACTCCATTTACACATATATTAGGCTAATGGAAATTATTCTTCTTGTCAAAGATGCTCTGTTAATTTTTTTTTCTTTCTTTCTGTTTCAGTTTGATAATCTGATGATTTTTCTCTTTGTCATTATAGTCACCTTCTTGTTTGTCTAATCTGCTGTTTATCTAACATGTGTATTATTATTTTATCGACCGTAGTTTCACCTTCAGGCATTTAATTTGAATCTTTTTTATAATTTCCATCTCTCTATTTAAAATTTTGAAAGAATACAGCAAAGCTATAAAAACTGACTTAAAGTCTTTGTCTGCCAATTTTAACACCCTGCTAACCTTGGGTAGGTTGTCATTTATTTATCTCTTTATTACTGAACATATTTCTTTGTTTTCCTCCCTGGTAATTATTGATGGAATTCCAGATATTATAAATTTTGCTTTATGAGGTGCTAGATATTTCATTATTTCTATCAATATTTTTCAGTTTTATTCTTGGATACTGTTAAATTTTATGTTTGAAAGTAGTTTGATCTTTTCACATTTCTTAATTTTAAGATTTTGAAGGGGAGACCAGAGCTGTGTTCAGCTTAGGGCTAACTTTTTTCTCCTACTGAGGTGAGACCCTTCTGAGTGCTCAAGCCAATGCCCCAGGAAACACGGGGTTTTCCAGGCTGCTGGGTGGGGACAGACGCTGCCTCTGGCCCTGAGCACTGGGTACTGAGCCCCCAGTTCTTCCGTGGAGTTCTGTCTGTGGAGCCAGAGCCGTCTTCACACACGCGCTCATCAGCCCTTGTACTCAAGGCAGAGTTCTTCAGGTCTCTCAAGGTCTCACTCTCTGCTCTCAGTTAAGATGTCCTCTGAACTGTGCTGCTGGATTGTCTCAGAACCTCCGGTCCACTTCCTCACTCCCTTCGCCACATCCTGGTGGGGAAACTTGCCCCAGGCCATGTGCTGGGGCCCAGTCACACTCAGGGTTCATCGTCCTTCAGAGGCTAATGCTCAGTGTCATGACATTGCTTCTATGTTTATCTTCTTTTGCTGTAAGTTGTTTTAAGGTGTGAAAGTGAATCTAGTCCTTGTGCATTCCATTCTCTTCTGGCTTTTATGGTTTCCCATAAGTAGCCGGTGTTACTCTCCCTGTTCCGTTGGATGAGGCCCGCCTTCCCTCTCCGTTGGATGAGGCCCATCTTCACTGTCTGTGCTCAGTATTTCAGGCTTGCTTCTACTGCTGTTTTATTTCTTCTCAGATCTCAGTTCTCGTAACTGACCATTGTGCATTGTAACAAAGCCGCACATCAGATAAGCTGGGGTGACAGGATGGCCACTTCGATCACACTGGTCTGGGATGGTGCTGGGTCGCTTTCCGGAGTGTCAGGTCTACCCTGTGTCGTTACAGGCCTGTCCGCTGTGCTAGACGTTTTGAAAGATGCCATGAAGAAGTGTGAGCATTCTCTCTACGAGTTTCCTTTCAAGACACCTGTTTCTTGAACTGCCTTTTATGTAGTGAATCTTTCAGGGCAATTTGGCCGTCAGTTGTATGTTTGAGACTAGTCAAAAATACCACTCAGAGAAGATTCCTCATGGTTCCTGCGAACAAATTATTTCAAGGTACAAGAGAAATGAAGATTTTCTACTGATCATTCAGCCTCCAGCAAACAAGCTAGCGTGATTGAACTTTAAGAATTAGAAAGAAACACACCATCCATCAGATGACTAGAAATTACCACAGGACCACAAGAAATATGGGGAAGCAAGAAAATACCTCTCCTCCAAGGGAAAAGAATAGCTCCTCTTCATCCATAGGCAGTTCAATGGAAATCATGGAAATGTCTGATAAAGAATTTAGAGCATTCATAATGTTGAAGCTAACAGAGATGGAAGAGAAGAGAGACAATGAACTGCTTAAGAGAAAGGAGAAAGAAGTTGACGAGTTCCAGGAGGTCAGGAAATTCTTGCAAGATCTAAAAGAGGAATTACACACTTTAAAAAAGAATCAAACAGAACTGTTAGAGATGAAGTCTATAATACAGGAAGTCAAAATCTCCCTTGAAAGTATTAAAAGCAGACTAGATCATACAGAAAATAGAATCTCAGACATAGAAGAGAAAATGGCTGGCCTAGAAAAATCCACCACAAAGACTGAGAAAATGGCCCAAAAATTTGAGAATAATATACGAGAAGTACTAGATACCATTAAACATCCAATCATCCAGATAACTGGCATTCCAGAAGGTGAAGAGACCCATAATGGCATTGATAATCTATTCCATGAAATCCT
>NW_006159461.1:2604900-2658208 GCF_000334495.1 Tupaia belangeri chinensis | reverse complement strand
CAAAGTTCCTTAGCATTTCTTTGATTTAAGTTAAAACTGGTTTTCTTAATAGTATCAAGTAAACTTACTATTGAAAGTAGATTATTTAAGAAATTGTGTCATCAATACAATGTGGGTGGAAAAGGAATGGAAGACGATTGTAGACACCAGAGATAGTGTGAGAAGAGGGTGGGAAAGGACAGAGGGTCAGAAAGAGGGGTAAAAAAAATTCTAGAAACTAGAAATGGAAATTTTTTGATAATAATATACATGATTAAGTCACTATGCAGTATATTCAGGATGGGAAATCACATTTTGTATGCTGTGATGATGCTTAGGGAATGAAAGAATGTAAATTAAATTAAAAAAAAAGTTTCAGAAAAAAAATCTATTCAATGACTGCAGTAAGATACATAGCCCCAGCTAGGTGCTACTTTATAGGATGCCTAAAGTTAGACTTGTGTTCATGGAAATGTATATATCAGCTGTGTTTGCTATGAAAATACTTAGATTAATTAAGATCTTTAGTAATTCAATAAAATGTGGGGGGGAAACAGTATAGAAAGCAAACGTAGATGCCAGAGACAGTGTGGGAGGAGAGTGGGAGATGGCAGAGGGTAAGACATAGGGAATCAAGGATGGGCAAAAAAACAAAAAACAAAAACAAACAAACAAACAAAAAACATACAGGAAACAAGAAATGGGAAAATATTTGTTGACAATAACATGTATGTTGATGTGCTTAATTGAGCCAATATACAGTGTACTCTGGGTGGAAAATCTCATTTTGTATGCTGTAATGGTGTACAGTGAATTAATGTAAATAAATAAATTTAAATTTAAAAAATAAAAATCCCACTCAATCACTTGCTTACATGGCCCATAAGATCCTGCATGGTTTTTTCTTTCTCCATGGAGTTTTTCTGTGACAAAACTGACACTGTTCCTACCTGTTCTTACATCAGCATATGCCTCACTGAGGGACAGTCACGGATTTCTACTCAGTTGAAAAGAGCACCCACTCTCTGAAACTTTCTTTTCTTTTCTCTTCTTTTTTCTTTTTTTTTCTTTTTTTTAAATGCAGAGGCATTTTTTAAATGTTGGTGAGTGTAAGAAAGAGAGAAAGAGAGAGAGAGAAAGGTACCTTTGGCAGGGACTTATCTGGCCACAATCCCCCTCATCAGCCCTCCAGCTCCTTGGGAACTTGGACACCCATGTGTGTGTTCAACCTGTTCCCAGCATAGCCCACAGATCTGGAACTCTGGTCAGCCATGTGGCTTCCAGCACTACAGTCCTGCATGCCACAGGCTGTGCCACTGAGGCTGGGCCTGAAACTTAGTTTATGTTTTCAATTTCCAGTTATCTGAAGTCCTCAAAAATATGTATGTACATAATAATTTTTAAAGTTACTTCCTTCTGTTCCTTTCTTTTGTTTGCTTGTTTATCTGTTTTGCTTTGTTTTGTTGTTAATTGTCATCTCAGGGTACATGGACCTATGGCTTTCTACGTCCTGACTAGAAGACGAATTCTAGGTCGTGCTATTACAAAGTGATTGGTACCTGTTCTGACAAAGCAGTTATTCCAAAGACCTGCCCAGGATTCATCAGTACATTGCTGCTTTCCTCAGGGAGCTTCCTTCCTCCTGTGTGTTTGCAGGCTACCTGGGACTCTGCTCGACTGGGTGACCAAGACTCTCGGCTAGTACTTTATATTCTGGATAACTACTTTGTTGTTATCTGTTCTCTACAGTGGAGGGAATAAATACAGTGAGAAACGTGTGTACCCAGTTAATCCTCTCCATGCTGAACAAGTCCTTCATTGAACTCGTCTCCACTTATTCTGAGACTCCCTCTGCCTGCACCTCATCCAGAACTGCTTCAAGCTCAGCAGCATTTTCTTTTATTACATGAGCTTGAAATGATTTTCACAGACTATGCAATCTTTTTAAGGAAATAAACATTTTAATATTTTTGTTTTATTTGCGCTTTTTCTCTTTTCTCACTACAATGATAGAGTTCAACACAAACACTCAGAATTATTAAGAATTGAGAGAGGGACTGGCAGGTAGCATGGAGGCTAAGGCACTGGACTCCCACATGGCTGACCACAGTTCAAGCCCTGGACCTGATGGCTTTCTCACTTTCCTTCTCTCTCTCTCATTTTCTGTTCCTCTCTGGTAAAATTAAAATAAGTAAATAAATAAATAAAGTAAATTTGAAAAAAGAACTTGAGAGATATAGAAGATATATCCATGTACTTTGTCAGTTAACTCAATGACTAAGAATAACAAATATACTTTAAACTGTATTTACTTTTTAAATTTTCATTTTTGTTTATTAAGATAAATAAAATTTATTTTTTTATCACAAAATACAAGAAAGTTTCAGTTTCTCTTTACTTTAAAAAAATATCGAGGCAGGCCAACAGGTAGTATAGTGGTTAAGGTGCTGGACTCTCACATGGCCTACTGTGGTTAGAGTCCCGGACCTGGCAGTTTGAAACACTCTGGGCACGTCTGCTTGTGTGCCCAAAATCTCAAGAGGAGAATGGAAGAGAAGGCATTGTGGGGTGGCCATCACCCGCCCCAGTGGGGGAGGTAATTTCTCACTTTTCCCCTCACTGTCTCTCTCTGTGTCTCTGGCAAATACACATATCCTGTAGCACAATGGTGAAGCACTGCTCACAGGGAGCTGAATCCTCCATGGCCAACAGTGTTCTGAATTTCGGCCCTAGTTGCTTGAAGACTATGTCAGGTATGTGTGTGGTCATCCTGACAGGACAGAGAGAGGAAGAAGAAGGATGGCAACGTGTGTCATGACGCCCTGCTGAGAGGCTCTCTCACTCTCCCTCCCCCCTTCTTTCTCTCTGTCTTCCTGTCTTTCTCTGTTGAGTGCACAGAGTCTCTGGCAATAAAAGATAAATAAATAAATAAATAAAATGAAAGTCCATTGGAAGGCTCGTACATTGTATAAATTGACTTTTATTTATTGATATTAAATAAGTAGTATAAACATACTTAGTAAAATATTATAAAGACATTTAAAAACATTTCTTAACCCTCTGATGAAGTCTATTATAAACTTAAAGGTATTACTCTCCTGTTTTTGAAACATTTTTTATATACAGTTGTTTTATACTACTTACGCATTTTTATACATTCCATTATGATTTGAGGCCTATTATATGGCTAACATTTAATGACATTAGAGTATTCTACTTTACAGGTATATAATCCATCTATTCCAAATAGACATCTATATATTTTATATATATTATGTATTATATAATGTTATATAGATATGCACATATTACATATGTTATATATAATATGTATATATACATATATGCACACATGCACCCGCATTATGAATTGTACTTATTTTCACATGATCATTATAGTAATAATTATATAATAATTTCTATCATAAATGATTACGATATTTATACAATTATGAATAACTTTATAATTTTTTTTTATGCACTGTTTCTTATGCATTCAACACACAGTCACTGTTTTTAAGAGGATATCAGATGTAGACAGAAAAGTGAAACAGCTGAAAGGCAGGGGAAGCCTAGGAGTAGAGACAGGAGCCAGCGCGTGTGAACTGAAGATGAAAGCAGTGTAGGAACGGCTGCTGAGGGGCGGGCGGAGTGAGCTGAGGCTGGACAGATGGACCAGGGCAAAATCACTGTGAGGAAAGCTGAGTGACTTCCTTAGGATAAAATGTTCACAACTGAATTATTGTCATAAGTAACGAGTTATTTGCTTTACTCTCACAGACATATAATAAGAGAATTAGGTGCACTTATTTGAAAAATGCAAATCACTTATCTAAATACCAATTTATTTACTACTCATTTAATTCTCCAAGACAAGTGGTGCTCCTTGTGCTATCCATAATAAACATAGTGGGTCTGGAGCCCATCCACTCTGTTCCATTTTGTTTATTTTATGGCTATGGCACACCACACAGATCCTCTTCATTTAACAAACTAATATTCACACAACAGTAGCATTTTCTTAGGCCAATTATGTTTTCATCCTATAACTGCTAATTATTCAGTCATTTTCCTTGGCAAATAGATTTTTATCACCCACAATATGACAAGCATTATGTTAGGTGCTCACAGGGAGCCAGAGGTGCGTGTCCTCCCCCGGGGAGCGCTGCGTTGGGAGAAGAGGCAGATTTCAGCCAAAGAGCCCTCAGGTGGGAGCAGTTACCCTGGGAAGGCTCCTCGGAGGAGCCACGGCGCTTCAGTTTGTTATCCTGGAGCGTGGTCCGCCCGGGAAAGGGGTAAGAGAAAGGGCCCACGTAGAAAGCACGGGTGAGGTCACGGAGGAGAGGACGGCAGGACAGACTTTGCAGAAGGTCTCAGCCCGTGAGGAGGAGAGCTGCTGGCAAGGAGCACGTGGTGACGCTGAGGCCAGGCAGGACGGCGGCCAGGGCTGGAGTTTACCCCAGAGCAGCGCCCAGAGGTGGAGTGGCTCAGGAAGGTGCTGGAGAGCAGGAAGACCTGAAAAGCGTGAAGTCAGGAGGAAGGCGCAAGACAAAGCTTTCAGGAACTGAAACTAAACTCAGAGCACTCCTAATTCTGTGAGCAGCTGGGCACTGAATGATGGCTGAGGGTGGAGAGAAGGACAGTTCAAAGTCATCTGGTTAGGGACCAGGATGGTTGGGAAATGGAGAAAAAGAGATACTTCTGAGCAAGAAGAATTTAAGGTGAAAAATCCATGAGGTTGAGTGATTAGGTAAGAATATAAAATACACAGAGAAATAGACAAATGACAGATTTCAATAGATAACTAGTAAGTCGATTAGATAGATAGATACATGGATAAGTGAGTGACAGATTGTAGATGGATGGAAGGTAAGTAGGTCCTGGGAAGATGAATGAGAGTACATAAGTTTTAGAGATAATAGATATAAAATGATAGATAGTAGATAGACAGCAAATATTAACAGATAGACAGTAAATACAGGGTAGACACAAGGTAGATGATAATAGGCAGGCAGAAGATGATTGAAAGATGGATATAGATAAATAACAGACTATGTCTATATATATGACTGATCAATGGGATATAGGGAGATAATAGGTAGATAGGTGATAGAATGCAGATCCAGTAGATAGAAATATAGGTAGACAGATGATATGGCTAGAAAGAAGGAAAGATGAATAGAGAAACCTTTTTCAAATCTTTCAGATCACTTTCACTGCCGGGGACCAGCCTCGGCCTGGGTGGGTTATCTCGACGGAGGTGGTGAAGGTGAACAGAAGACAGAGGCCTCGGGGCCTTTTCATGCACGTCCTTTGCGGGACACCCCTCAAAGATCGCTCTCTGAGGAGTGACAACTGCTAGGAATCATCGCGCGTTTTTATTGAAAACATGTTACATGCAAGTAAAGGGAGAGGGACTACGTGTTTTAATTATCAGCTCATAAAGTTTTAAGAATAGGGAACATAGATTCTATTTAGGGTTGGATTAAGGGTGGGTCTAGTGCAGTTCCACAATTGTAGGTGGGTCTCCATGGAATGCAGTTTCGGGAAAGCGGTTCCGGTAAGCAGAGATAATTATCAGCTGATGCGGGGTAGCAGCCATCTTGTGATTACTGGGAATGGTGCTGAAAAAAGAAAATCTCAAGAATAGATATTAGTTCTTATGGATCTTAATAAAGATTGATATTTATATAGTTTTGTAGGGATCTGAAACTTAATTTGAGGAATCCTAATATATTTATCTATTTCACTTGGAGAGGGCGGAGGTGTCCTGGGCCAGTTTTGGCCTAATCCTATTTTATGTAAAGAAAGGATTAAGTTTACCTTAAATGTATTTTGAAGGGCCTTCCAAAGGTCAAGATTATTTCTGCCTAGAAAGAACTTCAGCCCACCCTCGATTGTGACCATGGAGATAAAGCATTGTAATTAATAGTAAGTGATTAGAGCAAAGGGGAGCGGTCGGGGGACTTCCTGGAAGATTTTATTGTATACTCAGGATGTATAAGAGTGCTATGTAATTATTTTATAGTAGTATATTGGGGAGTCAGAGGGGGGTTGCTTCCCAGTAAGGCTGCCACAGTTTCTGGAGCAAATAGCAAACAGCCTTGCTGACATGCTAATTGACCCAAGCTTTGTTCCAAGGTCAGGGGCGCACAACAGTGGCCTTGCCAACGTGTTGATCCGACTAGAAGTGGAGCTCAAAGGTCGGGGGGCTCAGACAGATATTGGGGCCTCGCCAGGTCGGACTCCTCCATTTCACCAAAAGAGATGATTTAATACATTTTATGATTTTCTGATGTCCTCTTTTAATTTATCCACATTTTATACTTTTGTATCATAAACACAAACTCTAAAGTACCTGAAGATCTAAAGTTATTGGGATGATATATTTATATTTATATTTTTGTCTTACTATCTCTCATTCATTTTTTTTGTGTGCTTGATTTTTCTTTGTGCGTGAATTTGCTCAATCTGGGGGCAGTAAGGAGCATAGTGTTTAAGATGCTAGACTCCCATATGGTCAACAATGGTTCATGTCCTGGACACAGCGTCTTGAAACTCACACTGGGTGAGTGACCAAAATCCCAAGAGGAAAATGGAGGAGAATGGATTGCAGCATGGCCATCCACCTGGAGGGTGATTTCTTCTTGATTTCTCTCTCTCACTCTCACTCGTTCTCTCTCTTTCACTCTCTGTCTCTCCAGCCAATACACATTCCCTAGAGCAAAAAACCTTTCCAAAAATTTTGCTCAATCATAGGTTGTGCAATTCCTAAGATTTTACACTGACCACACTTTTTATCCAGAGATAATATATATTTCTTCATAGAAGAAGCAAAGTTCACTATTAGACCGATTTAGTACTCAACAATAATTCTGGGCTTAATATTTCCACATTCATTTTTTCCTTATAATCTTTCTTAGATCTAGAAGCAGATCCTTTTTTCTCACTTTGCTGCTACTGTGAGGTTGGCAGCTGGATCACAGGGCTCCTGTTGGTACTCACCCCACAGTGCTTTCATCACCCGTGGGGATATTGAGATGCTTGGAGGAGGCGTTGAAAAGGGTTGATTTTTTTTTTAACCCAATTCAAGACATCCTTTTCAGTGATACTTTAAACAAAATCTTCTAGTATAGCATAAGCATCTACTGAATAGACTTTCAGCTCATCATTTTAAGTCAATTTTCAAGCTATTACAGTATTTGTAAGAATTAATGTTTTGTGATTTTATTTTTACCTAAAGCTCACTCATAATCAAAAATAAAACTAATTTTTAATAGAATAGTATATATTTTATCTTGTCATTACTATATGAAATCATGGATCTTTTTATAAAACTTAGATAAATGGTGAGATCTTACTAATCTTATTTTTATGTATCCAAATGTGATTTTGCTATGGTGGCTATTTTGCTTCCTCATCATGTTAGATGTTTATTACTGCATATAAATTATCTCCAAATGGAATAAAACATACTAAAATAATAAGGAAACAAAAGAATCATAGGGCCCCTTAAATAAGGGTTGGTGCACTGAAGCTGTGGATCAAATCCAATCTGCCTCTTATTTTTATAAAGAAAGATTTATAGGCTCAAGACCCAGCACATCCTCATGCATTGTCGGTAATTATGTTTATGCAGTGATGGCAAAGCTGAGTCAGGGTGGCAGAAACTGTGCAGTCAGGAAAGTTAATGTTTTCACTGTGTGGCCTTTTGCACCAAAATTTGACTAGCCACGGCCTGCATTGAAGATGCAGAACTGCAATAAGCTCTCTATTGCATTACCATTCAGTTTTCTTGTCACATCTCCCAGAGCTTTGCACTTTTAAACTATATAAGAGAACTTGAGAGACACCATTTTTGTTAACTGCTTTTAATTTTTATTGAACAAAAATGAAAATATGTTTTTGTTCTCCACCAATAGTGGTGAGGAGAAAAGAACAGCCAAAGACAGACATATCAAATTATTAGAAAACTCAGCAGATAAAGGAAACCTTAGCAGCACTTGAGACTATAATGATAATGGTGAATGCGACAATATGAGTAAAATATCAAATTATTTCAGATGGGACCAGCAGTTAGCGTGATGGCTATGTCGCTGGACTCCAATGTAGTCAACCACGGTTCGAGTCCCATTACCTGGTGGCTTAAACTCACGCCGGGCACGTGTGTGTGCGTGCGCAAGATATCAAGAGGAGAAAGCAGGAGAAGGGATTGCAGCATGGCCATCCACCCTGGGGGGTGATTTCTTGCTTTCTATCTCTCTGTCTCTGTCTTCCTGGTGAGCGCACGTGCCCTATAACAAAAACAAACAAACAAACCAAAAACAAAACAAAACTCTCAAAAATTATTATTTCAGATGACCATATCCTAAATAAATTCTCTCAAACATAGAAATTTATGAGCGGATAATATATATCTAGGTGAGAAAAGGAGAAAATAATAATATTCTATCAATTTGATCATGAAACAGGGAACACTTCATCATGAACTACTTTGTGACAAGATCCTGGCCCATCTCATTTTGTTAGAAGACATGGCCAAATATTTTTCATCATTCATTAGGTTTATGTATAAGAATTAACTCAATATTTTTCAGTAATGGAAAAAATAATGAAAGCAGGTGCTACAGTTAGAATGTGTTCTCCAAAATTTGTTTTTGCTTAATGGCCAATGTAACACTATCATGAGGCAGGACCTGTAAGAGGTGATTGCAACATGGGAGCACAGCTCTCATAAATGGGTTCATACCTTTCTCTTAGGGTGGGTTACTTACTGTAAAAGTGAGTATAATGGAGGTGAGTTGGGCTTTCTCCTTGCTCTCTGGCTCCCATGTGATGTCTGTCTACTAACATGGCCCTCAGCAGATGCTGGTACCATGCCCTTGGATGTTCCTGCTTACAAAATCAGAAACCAAATAAATTAATCATCCAGTCCCAAATATTCTAACAGAATATATAACATAGCAACCAAAAATTCTCTAAAGTAGCAGGTGTCTAAACAAAGGTAATTGGAAAGAATAAATCATGTAGATATTTCCTAAATTATTGGGTAGCTTATTCAAATGCATGTTTATAAATAAAAAGCAAAGGCATACAATTATAAAGCAAACAAGATAGTCATCTCCTCTTCAAGATGATTATGAACCATCAGAGATTTTGAGAAATTATTGAAGTGTTATGTTTTGATGGTACAAGTACAAGAAGAATCACAAGTAATAATAAGAGACTTGTGAGAGGCTTCTTTGGAATTTAGTATTTGCGAGATGGATACACTCCAGATCATGCATGGTAATTGGTTAGTAGCTACTTGCATTCAGTGATCACTGCTCATTGCAAGTGCATCTTAAATCAAAAACCAGGGCAACAAGAATATATTTTGGAGAGTTTGTCATGCTAAGTTTTTTTTTTTTTGGAGAGATTTTCACTATAGGGCGCGTGCGCTCGCCAGACAGACAGAGAGAGACATAGAGACAGAAAGCGAGAAATCACCCCCCAGGGGGGATGGTCACGCCGCAATCCCTTCTCCTCCATTCTCCTCTCGGGATCTTGGGCACACACGCACACGTGCCCGGCGTGAGTTTTAAGCCACCGGGTCCGGGACATGAACCGCGGTCGACTACGTGGGAGTCCAGCGACATAGCCATTACGCTAACTGCTGGTTCCCATGCTAAGTTTTTATTACAATTTTGGAACACTAGCTAGGACAGAAAGCTGCTAGTCACCTCCAAGTTTGCCTGTTTTTGGCCTCTGGGTTCAACTTCATGGCTGTGAATTCTCCCCCAGCCAGTGTCCCCCTCCCAGACACAGCACTAGCCAGGTATGATAGCTGCTTTGCTCCCTCTCGCTGTCCTCAAGCCCTTCTAACTGTTTTTTTCTCTTTTTGGAAAAATAGCTCTCTGCCCTCTTTGGGCCTTTCTTTTGTTAATCTCTGTCTTTTTTCTCACCTAGGACAGATAGCTGCTAGCCACCTCCAAGTTTGTCTGTTTTTGACCTTGCGCTGTGCGCTTGTGCACCGCATAGTTTTCCATTTTCATCCCTATTTCATTTTATGAAGTTATTTTTTTTCCTTTTTTCTTCTAGTACTTTCTTCCTTTTCTCTCTGCCTTTTCTCCCTATTTCTATTTCCTACCTTTTTGTTCTTTACCTTACTTTTTTGTTTTACTTCTCAGCCCTTACCCTCTGCCTAACCATCTGAGTATTGTGAGTTTTGTAGAATTCTTTGCACGTCACTGTAGTGGTTGCAAAATTAGTAAAATTCCCCTTCACAAATCTGATTGCAAAATTCCACCTGTGATTCCCACATCTGAGTGGGAATCCACATCTACATAGTAGAAGGGAGAAAACAGCACCAAATTATTTCACTGTGAATGAAACACATGAGTGCACAGTCACTGAATCCCTCCCCAACAAATTGACCAGAAGTGAATACATTGCCAAATGACTAAGAATTTAAGAAGAGCCTCAAGGATGAGAGAATCAAATAGTACATCCCCACCAAGGAAACAATGTAATCTGTCTCCAAGTAGGGAAAATTTAGAACATATTACTGAAATGTCAGAAAAAGAATTTAGAATATTTATGGTAACAAAATTCTATGAGATGCAAGAAAAAAGAGAAATTGAGCTCCAAGAGGTGAGGAAGTCCTTCTATGATATGAAAAAAAAAAAAAAAAAAAAGGACACCATAAAAAAAGAATCAAATGGAACTGTTAGACATGAAGGCTGTAATACAGGTAATTAAAAACTGCCTCAAAAGTATCAAAAGCAGGCTAGACTATGCAGAAGATCGAATTTTAGAAGTAGAAGTCAAAGCCAATCACCTAGAAAAAAATGATCAAAAATACTAATAAAACAGCTAAGAAAACTGAGGATAATACATGAGAAATAATAGATACCATGAAACATCCAAAAATATGAATAATTTGTATCCCAGAAAGTGAAGAAACTAATAAGGACATTGATAGTCTGTTCTATGAAATCCTAGAAGAAAACTTTCCAAGTCTAGAAAGGCATTCAAACATCCAGATCCAAGAAATATATAAATCCAAGAAGATCCTCTCCACGCCACATTATAGCTAGATTGACCGAAATGACAGACAAACACAAGATACTAAAATTGGAAATAGAGAAACGTCAAATCACTTACAAAGGCTATCCATCAGGCTAACACTGGACCTCTCATCAGAAATAATGCAAGCAAGGAAATAATGGGGAAATATATTCAAAGTGTTAAATGAAAAACAATTTCAACCTAGAATATTATACCCAGCAAGATTATACTTCATATGGGAAAAAATAAAAATAAAAACTTTCACAGATAAACAAAACCTGATAGAATTTACCAACTCCAGACCAGCTCTTCAAGAAATTCTGAAAGGAGTAGTATACCATGAAAACTAAAGAAGACAGACAACAATAAGAGAACAAAAAGCAACCAGGAACATGGGCAATTTAATGGTAGGGACAAGTCTGGAAATATCAATAGTAACATTAAATGTCAATGGATTAAGTTCTCTGATCAAGAGATAGAGACTGGCTAAAGGGATTAAAAATCAGAAACCCTCCACCTGCTGCCTAAAGGAAACCCATCTCATGGATAAAGACATACATAGACTAAAAGTGAAGGACTAGAAAAAGGTATAGTGAATGAATATAGATGCAAAAATTCTCAACAAGATACTTGCTAACTGTATTCGACAGCATATAAAAAAAGTTATTCATCAAGACCAGATAGGCTTTATTCCGGGGATGCAAGGGTGGTTCAACATACACAAAACCATAAATGCAGCACACCATATTAACAGAAAGAAAGATAAGAATCATATGATCATTTTGCTCAATGGGGAAAAAGCATTCAACAAAATACAACATGACTTTATGATCAGTAAAATTGGTATAAAAGGACTGTTTCTCAGCATAATAAAAGCCATTTATGAAAAACCTACAGCTAACGTAATACCAAGTGGGGAAAAGCTTAAAGCTTTTCCACTAAAAACGAGTACAAGACAAGGTTTCCCACTTTCTCCACTCCTATTCAATATAGTAGTGGAAGTTCTAGCCAGTATGATCAGACAAGAAAAAGAAATAAAAGGCATTCCAATGAAGAAAGAAGAGCTGAAATGATCTCTGTTTGCAGATGACATGATTGCATACATAGAAGACCCAATATTATCCATGAAAAAACTTCTTGAAGTAATAAATGCATTCAGTAAAGTGGCAGGATACAAAATAAACTTACAAAAGTCTATAGCACTTCTATATACAAACAACAAGCAGACAGAGACAGAACTGAAGAATTTAATTTCATTTACCATAGCCACAAGAAATATAAGATACTTAGGAATAAAATTAACCAAGGAAATCAAAGACCTCTACAAGGAAAACTATGAAAACCTTAAAAAGGAAATTGAAAAGCACACTAAAAAGTGGAAGAACATCGCATGTTCCTGGATTGGCAAAATCAAAATATAATAAAAATGGCAATCCTACCCAAATTAATTTACATGTTTAATGGAATCCCTATGAAATTACAAGAGACATTCTTAACAGATGTAAAAAGACAATCTAAGAATTCGTCTGGAACTATAAAAGACCCTGTTTTGCTAAAACCATCCTGCTTAAGAAGACTGGAGTAGGTGGCATCTCACTTCCTGACCCCAAAATATATTACAAAGCTGTGATAATCAAAACATCATGATATGGGCAGAAAAATAGACATGAGGACCAATGGAACAGAGTAAACGCTTCAGAAATAAACCCAAAACATACAGCCAACTCATCTTTGACAAAGGGTACCAGTCAATCCTGTGGGAAAAGGAAAACCTCTTTAACAAATGGTGCTGGGAAAACTGGGTATCCACCTGCAGAAAGGTGAATCTGAATCCCTATCTGTCATCATTAACAAAAATCAACTCAAAGTGGGTCAAAGATCTAAACCTAAGACTACAAAGTCTAAAACTACTGGTGGAAAACACTGGGGAAACTCTGGGAGACATCAGAGTAGGCAAAGACTTTTAAAGCATAACCCCCAAAGTACGCACAAAAAAAGACAGGTGGGATTACATCAAATTAAGGAGTTTCTGCACGGCAAAGGACACAATAATTAGTGTGAATCTACAACCCTCAGAATGGGAGAGAATTTTTTTAACTGTGCCTCAGATAAGGGACTGATAACTAGAACACATAAGGAACTCAAGCAGCTTACCCTGAAGAAAATGATTAACCCTATTAAAAGATGGGAAAATGAGCTGAATAAACAACTCTCTGAGGACAACATATGAACAGCCAAAAAGCATATGAAAAAATCCTCAAAATATCTCCTTGTAAGAGAGATGCAGATTAAAATCACAATGAGATACCACCTAACCCCAGTCAGAATGGCGAAGATTAAAAAAAATAATAATGATAAATGCTCGACGGGATGTGGTGAAAGGGGAACACTCTTACACCGTTGGTGGGAATGTAAATTGGTCCAGCCCCTGTGGAGAACAATGTAGAGGTTCCTCAAAGACCTTCAAATAGACCTACCATATGATCCAGCAATTCTACTCCTGAGTATCTACCCAAAGGACAGGAGAGCACTCAGTCGGAAAAGCGCTTGCACAACCATTTTTATTGCAGTATTATTCACAATTGCTAAGACATGGAACCAATCCCAGTGTTCACAGACAGATGAACGGATTGAAAAAGTGTGGCACATATACTCCATGGAATACTATTCAGCCTTAAAAAACAAGACCTTGGAATTTGATAGAAAGTGGACAAATATGGAAGATTTGTTGCTACGTGAAGCAATTCAGGCTTGAAAGAAAGACATTGTATGTCTCTACTTTACATACACTGACTGCCTACAGTCTATGGTAGGGACTGAAAGACTGGAGAACATAAAGGTATTAAAAATTGTAATGGACACTAGAGTCAAAGTGGAAAGAGAGTGTGGGAGGGAAGGAGTTTAAGAAATTTGGGGGGAAAATGGAGAGGTAAAACACTCGTGGGACACAGATTAGATTTACTATGTGTTGACAAGGATGTATATGGTGGTCTCCACTGGCTAGACTGTGGTATATATCATGCTGGGTAAAGTCTCTTCACGTTCTAAATGATGTATAAGAATTTAATGTATGAATAGTAATAAAATAAATAAATAGAGAAAAAATTTCTACTACAATTTTGAATAAGGATGCTTTTTTTAAAATTCTTATCTGTTTAAAGTTAATAAGATGACTTAATGTATAAAAATCTAAGGACCAGTAGTTAGCGTAATGGCTATGTTGTTGAACTCCTATGTAGTCGACCATGGTTTGCGTCCTAGACCCAATGGCTTAAACTCACACCGGGCTTGTGTGCGTGCGTGCCCAAGATTCTGAGAGAAGCGATTGCGGCGTGGCCATCCCCCTGGAGAGTGATTTCTTGCTTTCTGTCTCTCTGTCTCTCTCTGTCTTTCTGGTGAGCACACGTTCCCTATAGCAAAAACCTCTCATAAAAAAAAAAAAAATCTAAAAGGGTCCTTTGGACACAGAGAATAAATAGTGTTACTTATTTTTCCAAGTATACCAAAGGTTTGCTCCTGGTGACTGGATTTACTTAAGTGAGATTTTCAGGTGATAGAGTCATTTGCCCTACTTTCCTTCTTAAAGGGATTGCCAAAAAAAGAGCATGCTATTCATATGTTAATTAAAAGACGAATCCAAATAGAAAGTTCTTAGAATTTGTCACTTGAAATGATTCCGTCCTCTCCACCAGGGATTTTCACATGGCTAAGAGAGTAAAAGTACAAGGAGAAACTACCCTTTAGGGAGGGGTATCAGGATTGCCTTTCCTTCCTCCACTTTCCCCAAATGACATGCTAAGCTTCCTTCAGCGTAGCTTTTCCCTTTATCCTCTCATCCTATTTCTCCAAACCACAGCCCAGTGTGATTGAGCCGTTAATAACAGTAAGAGCGGGCGAGGTTCTCCAGGTGTGCTGGGGCCAGGACTGCTGGGAGCCACTGTCTTCAGTTAGCTCCATTCTCAGTGAGCTCAGTGAGTCTAACGAATAACTTTGATATGCAAAAGGTTTTTATAAAATATGCTTTGAATGTGCAAATTAAAGTTATCCCCAACAGAACTCTTCAACATTAATGGCCTTTCTGGAATGCTTGATAACACTTAAATGTCTTTAATAAAAAGAGTCGTTTTTACATCTATTATGAAGATATTTGTACTAGTTCAATCTAAGATGTGAAAAACTGAGACTCCTCTCTGATCTTGGAGCATATGAGACTTTAACATTTATTTTCTAATATGAATTCAATCATAATGGTGTATTTCCCTGGGTTGCTGAGATTTCCAGAATTTTGCTGTTTTATCTTTGTTTTTTTATGTAATTTTTGCCTCAAAAATTTAATTTTTAATCTCTGATTTTTTTGTTATTATTATTTGTTGACAGAAAGTAACTTATTTTAAATTAATTTATAGGCTCAGCTGTGGGTTGTACGTGCTGGTAATACTGCTGCTCTGCAGGCTGAGGCCACAAGGAAGGCCCAGGTTCAATTCCCAGCACTCCCTAAAAGCTGGCACACACCTTATAGCACATGTTATTTTCCTAAATCGTTGGCCAGCTTATACATTCACTGTTTATAAATAGAAAAGAAAAGTCACAGAATTATATGGCAAATAATATAGTCATCTTCTTGGGAGGATACTTAGTAGGCTGAGGCAGGAGGATCAAGACATAATGAAACTTAATTAAAAACAAAGCAACAACAAATAACTCCTAATTTATAAAGTAATCTATTTGTTATGAGAATGACTGTATCTAAATTATTTTATGAAATTTCCTTCCTGAAATGGGAATTATTTTAAGTTTTTCTGCCACAGGGCACTTCCGCGACAGAGAAGGTGAGAAATCATCCCCCAGGGGGGATGATCACTCTGCAATCCCTTCTCCTCCATTCTGTCCTGGGATTTGGGGCACTTATGCACATGTGCCCAGCATGATTTTCAAGCTGCTGAATCCAGGTCTCAACCTGTGGTTAGCCGTGTGGGAGTCCAACACTGTAACCACTATGTCATCTGCTGGCCCCAGGACATTGTTTGATTGCACTGAGTTATACACTTATATTTCTTGACCACCAATGGATAAGAAGAAATAAATAAAAGTGAACACTGGTACTATGAGCCCAAGGATAATCTAGGTATATCTCAACAAAGAAGTAGCTCAGGAAATATGAGCCATAACTCAAACCACGATGAATAAGGTTTTAAAAATAAGACAAAAGTTTAAGAAAGTGAAGAATGAAATAAGATAACACGCATATATTATCTGATTCCTTAGGAAAAGAAATGAGGCAATGAAGGAATTCAACATTATGAAATCTTAGAAATTTCCAGATTTGGTGGAGCATGCACTCTGAGCCACACAACTAAAAATGAGTCATTTCATTCCTACGGTGTTGTCAAAATACTTGCAGAACATCAAATACGAAGCAAGCAAAAAGTTTCCTCACAGCAAAGGAAACTCTAATTAAAGCAAAAAGATAACCCTCAGAAAGGGAGAAAATGTTTTCAAGTTATTCCTCAGACAAAGGATCGATCATCCAAAATATATAGAGAATTTAAGCAGCTCACTTATTAAAAAGTAAATAATCCAATTAACAAGAGGCAAATGAATGGAATAGACAACTTGTCAAGGAAGGCTTACAAATACTAAGAGACATATGAAAACATGTTCAAAGTCTCTTATCATAAGGAAAATACAAATTACAATTACAATGAAATATAATTTAACTCCAGTTAGACTGGATAAGATCAAAAAATAAAGAACAAGTGCTGGTGAGGCAGCAGTGAAATTGGAACCCTCTTACACTGTTGATGGGGATGTAAATTAGTTCATCCTGTGTGGAAAACAATATGAAGGTTTCTCGAAAACCTCTAAGTAGAATTTCCATATAACCCAGTAATCCCACTCCTTAGTATTTAGCCAAAGGATAGTAAAACACTCAATCAGAAAGACACTTGCACATCCATGTTTATTGTAGCATTATTCACAATTGTAAAATCAATGGTCCAATTAAAGTTTCCAAAAATTGTTTACTGGGTTGAAAAAACTGTGCAAATTATGTATTATGGAATATTACACAGCTATAAGAAACAATGGAATCCTATCATTTGACTCAAAAATGGACGAATACAAAAGACTTAATGTTGATTAAAATAAGGCAAGCTTCGAAAGACATACATTCTATATCCCCACTTAATTTATATTGAGAGTAATTTGTATTTAAAGAAAATTTTAAAAGATTAGCTTTGGTCACTAGTGTTCAGGAGCTTATAATCCATATTTCTATTGCATGAGGTGACAATATTTAATTATTTTTAGAACAAGACCTGAAATAAAATTAAACTATTTTCAAATTAAAATTAAAAAATAGATTCATAGTTCTTTAGATTAGGTGATAAGCAGTGATAGCTAGGGGGTAGGTAAGATGTTCTATTTTGAGGTGATAAAAAACCTTCTATAATCAACTGTAGTGATGACTACATGTATCTGTGCCTATACTGAAAATTATTGAAGTATACCCTTTAAATATACATTTTATGGAATGAGATTATATCTTAATAAAGGCATATAAAAATGTAACCTTAAAATCAACTAGGGAATAAAGACAGATTACTTTCAAAGTAGCAAATTCTCAACAGCATTAATAGAAGTTAAAATGTATTAGAATGCTGGGACCAGCAGATGGTGTAATGGCTATGTCACTGGACTCCCACATAGTCAACTGCAGTTCAAGTCCCAGACCTGGTGACTTGAAACTCATGCCGGATACATGTACGTGTGTGCCCAAGATCCCAAGAGGAAAATGAAGGAGAAGGGATTGTGGCATGGCCATCCCCTCTGGAGAGTGATTTCTCACTTTCCATCTCTCTCTGTCTCTCTGATGAGCACGCACACCCTATGACAAAAATCTCTCTCTCTCAAAATAGTATTAGAATGCTATATTTAAAATGCTTAATGGAAAAATACCTATCTTTACAGTAATCTGTAAAGAAATTACTAGGTTTATGCATGAGAGGAATAGACAAGTGAAAGGTGTATGTTTGTAGTAAAGAGTGAGATTCTGTCTTTGACATTTGACCGCTGACCTGAAGCCCCAGCCTTTGTTTCCTCTTCAAGTCCCATGTGTGGACCAGCTAGTAAGAAAAGCCGTGTGTGTGTGTGTGTGTGTGTGTGCACGCGCGTGTGTGCCTTCACCTTTGCTATCTGCAGGACATCTGATGCTCCTGCACAGGGGCATTTCCCATCTGCCCATTAGCACCACAGAGGCCCAGCCAGCCTGAACCAGCCTGTCTGCCCCATTCTCTCTAGGAGTCCCTTGTGTGAAAGATCACTGCAAAACATTATTTTTTAATGTACTTCAGATTTCAGGTTATCAAAGTGAAAATCTTTAAAGTATATTATGACCCTTAAGGATGATAGAGAACTTAATAACTTAAATCCCATTAGAGGGAACAGCAGGTGGCATGGTGGTTGAAAGGCTGGACTCCCACATGACCATGATTCAAGTCCTGGACCTGGCAGCTTGTGTTCTCACTCTCCCCACCCCCACTGTCTCTCTCTGGTGAGTGTGCATAACCTGTTGCAAATTTAAAAAAAAAAGATAAATAACACTAAAATTAAAAAGTATTTTTTAGAAAAACCTTATTAGCACAAACTCCAATACTTGCATAGAACAGGAATGAGGAAATGGTGGTCAGTTTAACATGAGCCAGAAAGGGAGAAACAAAAGAAACCACGACAGCGGAGGAATGGAATTAGAAAGCCTGCTAAAGAAGAAAAATACACAAGCACAAAATACGGCAGAAACTGCTGTGCTTTCCTCTGACATCCTTAACCCAAGATTCTGTCATTCTTCCCCCAGGGCAAAATGCCTTGTAGAAAATACTGCCCGACACTATTATGTGCAGTGGTGACCGATCTGGTGCTGAAAGAGTTAAGTTAGCACTTTGGTTTATTTCTCTTAGTGCTATGTCTTGTAGGCCTCAAATGACAGGTACTTTCCCTTTTGTATGACTGAACGGTATTTCATGGTGTATGTATACTGCATTTACTTGTCCACTTACCGGTTGTTGGGCGCTTAGGCTGGTCCGTGTCTTAGCTTTTGTGCATAGCTGCAGTAACATGGAAGTGCAGCGACTTCACCAACATGTCGATTTCCTGCCCTTTGGGTCCATGCCGAGCCGTGGGATTACTGTATGGTAAGACAGTTCTGGTTTGACAGGCACCGCCTGCCCTCCCCTGACAAATACCGTATTTTCTCGAGGACCCACGAGCTGAGGCTAATGATTCACTTGCACAGAAGCAGGGAGTTTAATGATGGATACCAGAACCTGGAAAAGGAAGGGGTGGGGGAATGCAGCGAACAGGTGCCAGAGTGCATGTGAACGTGTAGAAGGGGCTGTCGGCTATTACGACACAGCCGAGCAAAGAGTGTTAGGGACACCGATTCTTATCTCCAAGTCAGTGCACCAAATTCAAATGCACACGACATAGAGTAAAGGGCAGTGTTGGAGATGGGAAATATATTCAGTTCCTGGATTTGATCTTTACACGTTATATAAATGTATTGAGAAATCACACTATAGCCCACAAAGTTGTACAATTTATATGTAAATTAGAAATTGTAGCGGGGCCAGCAAGTGGCATGGTGTTTAAAGGCACTGGACTCCCACATGGCCGACCACGGTTCAAGTCTTGGACCTGGTGGCTTGCTTTCTCACTTCCTCTCTCTCTCTGTCTGTCTCTCTCTGATCAAACTGGAAAAATAATAATGATAATAATAAATAAAAGTTAAATAAAATACTTCAAAAAAAAAAGAAATTGTAGCAAAAATTATTTCAAAGAAGAACTAAAGCTTTGATAAGTTTATGTTTTATAAAACAGATAGAACTCCACTGGCATGGAACTCTGTCTCTCTGTTGTCCCTACTGCCATCCCCACCTTGCCATTGTCTAAGACAGAAGTGGTGTATGCGGATTAAGCAGGTATTTTGCGTTTTGAGGTTGAGAGCCATGTTTTGAGGAGGGTGAAAAGTAGCCCCGAGAAGCAGCTACAGCAGCCTGAATGGTGGCATTGACAGTCACTGTCCTGTTATGTAGCAGACAGGGAGTCCCCATTTCATGGGGCATTCTAGACAGTTTTCTGCTCTATGCAGTCAAATATCACCAAACTGATCAAATCAGTCATCTATGTCAGTGAAAGCATACTAAATGTACTTTGTAAAAGGGGCAATAGAATAGGTTACAAATCAAACCAACTAACCAGCCAACAGGACAACAAATTCAACCATATGCTGGTTAAGAGAAACATACCCAGGACTGGGAGGTGGTGCGGTGGTTGAGGGCGCGAGACTTCCACATGGCCAACTGCGATTTGAGTCCCGGACCTGGCAGCTTTCTCTCTCTGTTTCTCTCTCTCTCTCTCTCTCTATCTCTATCTCTATCTCTATCTCTATCTCTATCTCTCTCTTGTTCTGTCCCTCTCTGGGCAAATTAAAATAAACAAATAAATAAAGTTAAATAAAATAATTCTTAAAAAAAAAAAGAGAGAGAGAGAGAGCCAAACCTAATATTTAAGCACAAAAAAGTATTGAAAATAAACGTGTGAGAAATGATACATCTTACGTTCTTCTGGGTATTTCCATCTGGCTCTCTTGGATCCCTTCTCTCTCGTAATCTGTTCTGTGCCCCCAGAGGCCGACCCTCCTACCTCTCCGACTAGGCTCTGCTGCTCTCTGAAATGGGCCTATTCGCAGTGGAGCGTTCAGTGCTGGAAGAGACGCAGCTCTGCTGGGGTAATAGACTTGCTGCCTCAGTTCTAACTCCTGAATGCCTTTCATAGACTTCATGAAATTATCATTAACCAACAAAAGATCATTCCATAATGTTCCTGAACAAATTTATCACAGATGGTTAGTGTTGACATGCTGTTTATTCAAGGACAAAGATGCACAGCAGCACACACAGAGCATGGAAATTTAAGTCTAAGAAACTATTCTACCATAACTATTTTTCTTTATTTTAAGATAATCGTAGATTCACATACAGTGATAAGAAATAAGAGGTCCCTTATAGTATTCACTGAGTTTATTAAAATAATAACATCTTGATGAATCATAATAGAATAACACCACAATCAGGGAATTGAAGACTGCACTGAAGCAGTCTCCCAGTACAATTTAGATTTCAGCATTTTTACAAGCTGTGTGTGTGTGTGTGCACACGCACTGAGGTCTAGGGCATGTTAACACGTTTAGGTTTGTATGCCCAACACTATGGTGACGATTCTGAACAGCCCCAGCATGAGGACCCCTGTGCTGCCCAGTGACCAGTGCCACCTCCTTTCCTCCCCTGTCCCTTTCTTACTTCTGCAGTCACTGACCTGTTTTTCGTGCTTATAATTTTACCGTTGCAGCAATGCGATGGGAATGGAATCACGCAGTATACAGCCTTTCAGACTGGCCGTTCACCGGCCGTATTCCTTTGAGTACCACGCGGGTTGTCCCATGTACCAGTAATGTATGTTTATTGATGTGTAGTAACCCGCAGTGTTACCGTGCCACAATGTAACTACTCACTGGTTCCAGGACACCTGGAGTTTTGTCTTCGCTTCGACTGTTACAACTACAACTGTGACATAGTGGTTTTCATTTCCCTAGGGTAAATATCCAAAAGGGTAAATATTCAAAAGTTCAATGTATGGATGGACTGTGGTGAATTCATCCTTCCTCCTAAGACAAGTTTCCATATTACTTGTAGATTTTTCTATTGCAAACATTTTTCTCTATGAACATTTTTTTTTAAATTCACCAGAGGACATGTGCGCTCACCAGAGAGAGACAGAGAGAGAGAGAAAGCGAGCAATCACTCCCAGGGGAATGGTCATGGCCGTACCTCAATCCCTTCTCTTCCGTTTCTTTATCCTTTCAGGATTCTGGGCACACACATGGGCTGGATATGTATTTTAAGTCACGGGTCCAGGACCCAAACTGCACAGTCGGCCATGTGATGTCACCACCTGCTGGCCCATGGTTTTTGTGTGTCTTCCCTGCCTCTCTCTCTCTCTCTCTCTCTCTCTCTCTCTCTCTCTCTCTGTGTGTGTGTGTGTGTGTGTGTGTCTCTTCTTACTGGCATTTTTAAAATTTACTTCTGAGTGTGAAACTTCCATAATCAAAGACGTTGTGGCTGCGACTGTGATTTCCATTCTTCTTCTACTTTTATGGTGTCTTATTTTGTGTTCCCCCCATTTTTTTTTTTTGCTTTCTTGAATTATTTTGATTTATGTATTTATTTTTGAATACTGAAGACTCCGAAGTCCTGGGGTGAGGGCCTGTGCCTCGGGAGAAGATGAGCACCTCCCTCTGCCAGGAACCCGCGGCACTGCATCGCAGGCGGAGCTTCGCAGGCAGAGCTTCGCAGGCAGAGCTTCGCCATCAGCTCCGCGGCGGCTGTCAGCGCAGAGAGGTGGAGTCCAGGCTCCAAAGATGTGTGAAGCCTGGGTTGGGATGATTTGTTCTCAGGGGGATATTTTTCTATTCCTCCTACCAGGAGCAAGTGGAAATCATGCAAATTCCATCGCAGTCCCCCAGCAATAGAGCAAACCTTTTAAAATGTATGAAATTCTGCCCAGCCTGGCAGCACCATGGAAACAGACTGAGCTGTCTGCTGGAAGGCACACGACTGCCTGCAGGTTCGGATCCCTGGTTCGGCTTGAACACGTGCCCAGCTTCCTGGTGTGCTGGAGGGCCCGGACAGAGGGGGAGGCTGAAGGGATCCCAGCCCAGGAGCTTCCCTCTCTCCTTACGAGTGCATATACTGTCGTAAAACAAACTTTAAATGTAAATACATATTTTTTAAATGTATGAATGAACTCGGCAAATCCTTATTAAACATCTGTCTGCTGTCTCTCAGAACCCAGCAGCCACTATTCCGAGTGTGCGGATGCATCGGTGCGCACAGCAGAGAACGGCCCCTGGGCTGTGGAAGTCACTCTGCCACACAAGAGACAAAAGTGAAGCAAAAGTTACAAACGGGAGCGGCCTGTGCTACTGGGGAACCGGTGGCGGGACGGGGAGGGAGGTGCCCAGGAGCGGCGTATGTCTTTGTCACCATCTTCTCATGCATCATTTTTCCTGCCACGGTGGGAACTGAACGGACTCCTTCTTCTCTGTAGTTTTAGATTGCACCACGTTGTTTTACGGCTCTGTGTTCACTGCGTGCTCATTTTCTGCATGCTTTGTCTTTGAATCCTCAGAACAATCTGAGAAGTCATTAGTGGTGTTGGTGGCAAAGCCAATTTTTCATGGTCGAAAAGGCTGAGCTACAAATATAGACATAACCATCCCAGGACACTGTGAGTTGTACAGCAGAACACCACGTAATTCTACATTCAGCAATGAAATGCGTTGTTTTCTCTAGCTATAAAATCCACAGTCTGGCCTCTTTGGAGAGGCCAGACTTCAAGGATATCGACTGATTCTTTTCATTTCTCTCTCTTGTTCTCAATGACTGGCTGTCTTCTTTTTCTTTCTCTTTGTCCTCACCGTCTCTGTCTTATCCTGCTGCAGGTCTGCTTGGCCTGGCAGAGGAGGGCGGGGTAGAGGCGGGGAAGTGGCTACAGAGCGCTGTTGGACTATGTCCTCCCTGCCCACGATCCCTGAGCAAAAGTGGTTTTGCTGGCTGTGTGCTATTGTCTCCCAGTGAGTCACAGGACACCCACGGACAGGAATTACCACAAGCTAATGAGGTGTGATTATTGGAAGCCCGATCAGAGTCAGATAAGGTGAACAAGGACAGTTTTCCCATAGAAAGTTGAAAGTACTGCAGAGCCCAAATTAGACAGCTAACCTGGAGGTGAGCACAGTCTTAAAGTCTCAGTAAGAGATAAGAGAGTAAAAAACAAAAACACACTCTGTCCCAAAAAAATGTGGCTTCTGCTTACAGGAAAAAGAAAGAATGATTTTGCTTTAAACGGTTAGTGTAATGTTGAAATTTTTATTTCCTTTTAAGAACTGCAGTGAATGTCTTCAGACCCTTCATGGACCCACAAACTCAATCAAACCATTTTCAAATAGAGGCGACCTGAAGTAGATCCTTGGTGTTCAAATGGTCTGTAACTAGCAGCATCGTTAGAAATGGAACTCATTAGAACTGCAGGAACCTGGCTCAATGCTGCTCTGTGAGGCGAGGTTCACATGAGAAGGTCCCGAGTTGGTGTCCGGGGCCTCCCTGCATGCACCTGCGATGTGGCTAGCTGAGGCTGGGCTGGGAGTGGTGGTGGTGGAGAAATGGCAGCATGGGGCCTCTGTTGGAGGGATCTTTCTCTTTTTCTTGGAAGAAATAAATTAATTAACATAAGAAGAAAAGAAACACAGATATCAAATCTGTGAGTATCAACTTTGAGTTGAGACAACTTGGAGACAGTCTCTGGAGTAGATTAATGGGATTCTTCTCCAGACTTAATACTTACAATCCAGACATGGCGATTCCCTTCAACTCTACTTGAGTTGTGTTATCTTTAATGGGGATGAGGCTGCTTAATACAAAGCATTTTAGTGTTAAGACATAAAATCTCTGCAATGTACTTATCACAGTACCTGTGGCATTCAGGTATTTAGTAAAGATATCTGTTATTATTACTCAATCCTCAGATTTAAGTCAGTCTGCTCCTAACTTCTGCCAGGGGAGTGAACATTCAGGTGAAAAAAACCATGGCATAAAAAAAAGTGAGTGTGGGCATGGTTTTTAGTTTTCCGAATGAAGTAAAAATTATTCTCTTTGATTATTTCAGGTTTTGACTTTTAATTAGTAGTGCAGTTACTAATTATCACAATTTTGTTTATATAAAAACTCAACAGATGTGGAAAATTGCATAACTTACAATAATTTATAAAATGCTATTTTCATAAATATTTAACACTGATAATAAGACCAATTATAAATTTTTAAAAAATGTTATACTTTCCTCAAAATTAGCACCAGTATGAATACCCAGAAAGTGTAAATATGTTTCTATATTTAAAACACTGCTAAGAATAGCAAGCGAGGATATGGATGGGAATGTTGCTTTGACTGTAAAATAACACAGGCCCAGATGTGGGGCGCAGAGTGGCACAGAGGGGCGCAGAGGGGCGCAGAGGGTGCAGAGCTGCAGGCCTTGTGGAAGGAAGATGGGGTGCACAGCTGTGCCGAGGTCCTGGCTGGCCTGCCGGGAGAGGCTGTGGCAGGAGATTCCATGGAGGGTGCTTATTTCCCTCCCCGATTTCTTCTATAAAATATCCTTCAAGGAAAAAGAATGGAAATAATCTAGCTTTGTAACCATGAGGCAAAGGATCCCAGTATCTTTAAATATGCGAGATCTCAGCAGCCGGCCATGGAGGGAGCAGTGTAAGTGCAGGGTCTCCAGTCAGTCAGGCTTTGCGACTGCTACAACGCGAGGTCTCACTGAAAGACTCCATCAGCATCAGGAAGGTTTAAGCAGGACCTTGGTTAAGAAGCCGGCTGAGATTTGTTTACTGCAACTTCAAATCCAACCCCGAAGTGCAGCTCAGACGCACGACTTTTGACGCTCTAATGAACGCGAACGCATTTCTAGCTCTCATTGAGCCTGTGCTCGCGTTTGGAGTCGGGGAGAGCACAGAGAAATGAATAATCAATGGAACGCCAGACACTGACGAGGATCCTAAGGAGATAACAGGTGGTCGCAGGACAGCAAGGCCCAGAGGAGGGAGAGGGTATTGGTATGGAAGGTTTCTTGTGTAATTTTTAGGGCCTGGAAGATGGGAACATTTCCAGCAAGTGAAAATAAAGGGGAAAATTCCTCAGACCAAGGGAAATGCACGTGCAAATGCTGTGAGTTAGGAACAACTTCCATGTCCTTGAGAAACAAAACAAAGGAAGCAATTTCTTGCAACTGGAGCTACTGAGAATAGGGGGTGGAGCCCCTGGGGGGCAGAGGCCATCACACAGCAGCCCCTGGAACTCAGGCCTAGCTGGGTGTAGTGGTAAGTGCTAGGAATGTCGTGCACTAAAGCAACAGTGGAAGGCTTGAGAGAATCTTCTGTTACTAAGAAACATGCTTTTTTCAGGTTCTTTTTTTCTTTTGACATAGGATGAAACCGAAGCCAAAGAGAGAAAGAGAGAGAGAGGTAAAATGAGACATCATCCCCCAGCAGTGATAGTCCCTTCTCTCCCATTCTCCTCTCCAGATTTTGGCCACACACACACACACACACACACACACACACACACTCACACACACACACAAGTGCCTGATGTATTTCTCATGTCACCAGGTCTAGGACTGCAAAACTGAAGAGCTAGCCCTGTGGAATCCAGCTGCCTTAACCACCACACCACCTGCTGGCCCCAGATATAATTTTTTAAAATACACACTAGAAATCTATGTCCAGATAAATCTCTAAATTTTAAACTCAAAACATCTAAGTTCCCTAAATACATGCCAAATTAAAGTATACAAACTTACTTTTCAATTTGACTGTATTTTTATGATTTTTCTTAATTCTGAAGGGCAGGCTTTGTATTGGAACAGTATTCTTTTGAAGACTACACCTTCCAAAAATATAAAAATTTCTTCTTAGTCTTAGAAAAGGTGTTCTTAATATTTGAATATAATGAATTTCACACTACACAATAAACTTGGCTTAAAATCAGAATTTTTAAATATGAAAAACCTGTGTATAGGTTATCGATAATGTAATTATTGAAGATTAAAATATGTCATATGTTTCTTAGAGAATATAAAATAATCAATAAGCAAAATGTGAACAACCTATAGGTTTAAAGATTTTTACTTCTTCTATGAGAAGGAGAAACAGAGACAGGGCCCTGATGCCGCCCAGCTTGGGTACACCCGCTGCTGCACTCAGGGAGGACTCCAGATGTGACGTTGGAACCCTCCATGAGGGTCAGCCTCACAGAGCACCGTGTGTTACCACTGTACCACTGCCCAGACCCTTATGTGGTGTACTTCTGAAGACTGTTTCCAGAGTGGATTTCACGTGTTCTTATCTCCCTCTATCACACACACACACACACACACACAGGGATAGATGAGGAAATGCATATGTCAGTTGGTTTCGGTGAGCTGTTATACAATGTATACATATTTTAAAGTAACATGTTGTATGTGACACATATACAACTTTTAT
Source organism: Tupaia belangeri chinensis (assembly GCF_000334495.1). NCBI lineage: Eukaryota > Metazoa > Chordata > Mammalia > Scandentia > Tupaiidae > Tupaia > Tupaia belangeri. The sequence goes on along the minus strand of NW_006159461.1, from coordinate 2,631,021 downwards.
TTGTCAATTAAAAATTAATAGGTTTGGGGCCAGCAGATGGTTTAGCAGTTATGTCGCTGAGCTCCCACATGGCTGACTGTGGTTTGAGTACAAGACCAGGTGGCTTGAAACTCACACCAGAAGCATGTGCGTGCATGCCCAAGATCCTGGGAGGTGAATGGAGGAGAAGGGATTGCAGTGTGGCCATCCCCCCTGGGGGGTGATTTTTCAATTTTCCTCTGTCTCTGTCTCTCTTTCTCTCTCAGGCAAGCACATGCACTCTAAAGCAAAAACCTCTAAAAAAAAAAGAAAAAGAGAGTTTTTTTTTCTTAAGTTTCTGCAAAATGTTCTTAGTCAATAGTAAAATGCAAATTGAAACTACAATGGTTAGCACTTCATAGTAACCATCATTGCTAAAGTGAGGAAACCAGAAAACATGTAATATTGGAGAAGATATGGGACAATTGGATCCATCGTGCTCTGCTGATGGGAGTGGAAATTAGTCAACCATTTTGGTGAATTGTCTATTTCAGATAGACAGACAGGTGGATAGGCAGATACACATACCCAACAGAAACCAACATACAAACTTAACAAAATAAGTGTTTAACAGTGCTCATAGCAGTAGAAACTGAGTTGATAGTCAATAACAGATCAAGAGTTGAATAAATAAATTACTTCAAAAATAATGTCTAATCAGAAAGTAGAATATTAGAGAACAAGAAAACGGACCGACTATTCCTGTATGCAACAGCATGGATAGAGCTCACAAATGTACTATTTAAAAAATAAGTCAGGCACAAATGAGAAAGTACTGTATGATTCTATTTACATAAAGCACAAAAAACAGGCAAAACGTATGTGGGTTGGAAGTCACAGCGGTGGTTATTTTCAGGTGCGAGACGCTAGAAGAGCCCCAGAGAAGGTCCTTTGTGATGTTTCATAACGAGAGCGCTGTTTTCATTAGTATGTTTACATTGAAAAATGTATCCAGTTCTGTATTGAGTTGTCGGGAAGGCCATAATGCATTTTTAGATAGAAAAACATAGAAAAATACATTATGACTTCCTGAACAACCTAATAGTTATGATACACATTTTATTGGATATATATTATCCTTTGTTTATATAAAAGAGAGAATAAAACAATTAAGCCATTCTTTTCTTATAAACATATTCATGATTAATTTTATCCCCTTTGGCCATATAAAGCAACAGAAATTGTTTGGTAAATGTACTTCATCTAGGTTTGAACTATAAAACGAACACATAAAAGAAAATTTTAATACATCCAACACCTTCATAAATCTGCTAGGAAATTGTTGATGAAATATTTTTGCCCTCCACCCCAATATTCTCTTTTCCTGTCCAGCACCTGCAGATGAAATGGCAAAAATCAATGGTGAGTCCTAAGCACAATTTCTGAATTTTGTTGAATTGGTCAAGAGAGTCAAACTTCCTAGAGCCTTCCTTATCACCGCCTACAGATGTGGAAGCTGTCTCCTGCTTACAGAGCATCTTCCCTTAGCAGGTTTCTTGCTAAAGTCTAGGAATCCATCAGAGACCAAGACAGAAAGGCTAAGTAGTGATTTTTTGTCAAGTAGGTGATGAAGATGAGTAAATGTCAAAGAGGACAAGAAAAATTACAGAGATGTAAAAATTATTCTGTAACCCTGTTCAGGTTGGAAGAAACATAAGGGAAGCTGAGACTTGAAGCATGAAGTCCAGGTAAGCAAGCATATGTTACTGTAGTAATTTTATGACTTATCAGTAGTACCTAACATATACTGGGCTGATTAGTTGCTTCATCTCATTGAGCTGCCATGCCTTCTTTCCTAAGTTTACCTTGTATATACATCTTTCCTCTGTCCATTCCCCACCCACCAATGTCACCCTTCACATATATCCCGATAACAATTAGAACAGTTGATACATATTTATACCTCTTAGGAGTACAGTGGAACTTCTTCATCAGTGGATAATCCTAGCACAAATGAAATTAAGACTAACCATCAAACAGCAACAGAACTATAGCCCACCTTGCCTAAACTTTTCTTCCTAGGCACATCCTTTGCTTGGGTTGCATGTATTGCCCTGGCTCAAGTTACAGATCACTATCCTTTAAACCTCCTCAACTTCACTTGAAATTCCAAAGTACATTCTAGCAGGAAAAACATTGATATGGTTTGGATAATGGTTAGTCTCCCAAAGGTACATGTTTTGGAAGTTGGTCGACAACATAATGGCATTGGGAGGTGGTGAGATCCATCAGAGGTGAAACCTAATGGGAGGTGTTTGGATAATAGAGACATAATCTTAATAAATGGATTAATGCTTTCTCCTAAGAAGGAGTGAGTTCTAGCTTTCATGTAATGAGGTTAGTTCCTCCGATAGCATGCTGTTATAAAAGTAAGATGGCTGTCCAATGTTCTCTCTCTCTCTCTCTCTCTCTCTCTCTCCCTTGCTTGGTAACCTTTCCACTGTTCTCTACCATGCTGTGATGCAGCAGAAGCTGGCTAGATGCCAGTTTCATCCTTTGGACTTCCCAGCCAGTAGAATTGTGAACCAAATAAACCTCTATTCTTTAGAAATCATCCCATCTCAGGTAGCAACACAATAACAAACTAAGTAAAGCATCCACTAGGGAGTTCTTCTAGTTGCTAAATATCTTAAAACTTGAAACATAGCTATTGGAGGAGGGAATACTGTCTTTTTATGTGGTGGAGGCTGGATGATAGGGCCACAGAAATCAAAATGGTGATAGTGCATCAACCTATGGCTTTCTGAGGCCAGCTTCTACCATCGTGATCATTTGTTTTGTGTTTCACTGCTGCTTTTCCACTTGGCCCAGTGGAAACCTTTATACTCAAGGGATCATATACAGGAGTCGGAACACAGTGAGCATCACTATGAAGAACTCCTACTGGCACGTAGGTAGTGAGATCTGGTGGACTGAATATCACGCCCTAAAGAGAGTACTGCATAGCTCTGTAGCTTACTAGGTAGTCTTTTTAGCTTATAACCAATCTACAAATTTGGCCTGTTGCTTTCCCAGAGCCTGTTGCAGGGGAGGAATGGCATGTAGGTCTTAGATAATCTTAGAATAAATTGATTTCTTCTGCTTTGCATGACAGACCTTTACACTCTACCTAGCTGAACTATATATAATTCTACCCAGTTCTTCATATGATTTACACAATCTATCCTTGCATTAATTGAACACTCCTTCTCAGCACTTACCACGCATGGTGATCACTCATTCCTGTCCCTGGACACCTAGTTATGTTTTTGAATTCAGAACACTACCTTTCTTACATTATAATTGTGATGTGTGTTCAGTTGAAAGCTTTAGGTATTGAGGTCTCTAGCTATTGAATGGGGTGCTATCCTCATCACTCTTTGCAGTCACCTATGATCCAATGCCTGAAACACAGGAGGGGCCCTAACAGACTTAGATTTCATCTTTGTGTTTTTGGGAGCAAAAATGAGGTTTATGGTCAATGCTAACATTCCAAAATTGTTCCTTATGGAAGATTTCCTCACTACCTGTTAACTTCCACACCCATTAATTGAGGTAGTCATTAAGACTTTAACATTTTTCTCCCTGTTCACAGGTTATCAAATAATACCCAAACAATAAATAAAGAGAATAATGATTGTCAGAAAAATGAAATCTAAATAAGGCTGGAGAGACCTAACAGCGTATAAAAGAAAATTTGAACGGCAAGGTTGCAATTAAGAAAATTTTAATGGATTTTATATATTTAATAATGGAGGCCCTATATTAACCAGCAAAGAAAAATAATAGGAGGGTATCATAGGATTTTATGGCTGATGAAAGGATTGCAACAGTGAAGAAAATAGAGGTAAGGAGAGAAGAGATTTCTACCACCAGTGCAAAAAGACAGGCACGTTACCTATCGTATCATTCCAATTTCATGAATGTTTTCCTAACCTTTAGACGTTGCTTCTTCTTCTTCCTCCTTACATGTAGATGTGGTCTGTTCAGTCATTTTAAAATTGCTACACTTTGTTTACTCCTTACTTTCGAGACCCTGATTACCACACCTATCACATAATTCTCACATCCTTATGTTCACTTATAATGTCTTCCCTATTTGCATTCTAGTATACTCTCTACAGCACCTAATAACTTTTCAATTTCAAAATATAAAACAGGGAAATAGTTTCATGTCATGAAACAACGGTTCCTCTACTTTAAACATTTTTTAGTTAAAAAAGTGATAAAAAATTAAAGACACATCATCTGTGCAAGAGAATCCAGTACATCCATTTTGTAAATTAAAGTCCAACTGTAGAGCAATTTAAGTTCTTGTTTATGCATCTGATTTTAAGTACTTAAAAACAACTTCAAGTATTACACCTCATTAGATGATTTTAATTACAATTTCTAAAATACATGAATTGTAAATTCATTCTATCTAGCACGGATACAATGTTAAGTAATATTATTTTCATTAAGTGAAGTAGGCATCATATTTTGGTGTATTCAAATCTTCTCTAAAGGGCAAAGTCATTTTCCTCAAGGTTTATATTTATATGAATCTAAAATATATTACTATATGAGTCTAAATATTACTTTTATAGAAAACCGAATTTCAAAATAAGCAACAACATTGAGGTACTGAAATTGATTTCCAGCTCTGGCTGCAATCATGCTGTCACTCAGCAGTGTCGACCACTACAGTATCTCTGTAATGTCCCAGCCACTGAACACACTTTAAGCACCCAGTAACCGACGAAGCTCTAAATGAATTTCCAGGTTAAGGATCTGTGTAATTTAATACTGTCTTTCTAATGTCTCTAACGCTAGCAATGACCATCTTTGAGAAATGGCTATTCAAGTTCTTTATATAGTTTTTTTACCTGAATCTTTAGTTTGTGTTTATTAGTTGTAAAAGTTCTTTATATAATATCGATATAAATCCTTTCAGGTAAATGATTTAAAAAACATCGTTAAGTTTTAGTTGAAATATTTTAATATGATCAATTCAGTGACATTCAGGATATTCCCAGTGTTATGCAACCACCACCATGATTCATCTAAACCAAAACATTTTCTCACTCTGAAGTAAAGCTTCTAATCATTAAGCAATTTTTCCCATCCTCCACCTTTCCCGTGGCAACCAGCCATCAGCCCTCATCTCTAGATTGTCCCTAATGGTTAATTGTTATAAATAGAATCATATATAAATGTTTGTATCAGGCTTTTTAATAATGCTTGTATCTTTGTAGCATGTTTTAGTATTTCATCTTCCTATAATTAAATACTTTTTCATTGTATACCTGTGCCATATTTTGTTAATCTAGGCATTGGGCTGATGGAAATTTGGGCTGTTTCCATCTGTTGGCTATTGTGCATGGTCCTGTTATAAATATGAGTGTAACTGAGTATTGTTTTGAGATTTTTCAATTTTTTTGGTTTTATACTTTAGACTAAAACTACAGAATCATGTGGTAATTCTTCTTAACTTTTCAAGGACTAGGCAAACTGTTTTCCACACAGGTTGGACCATTTTACATGCTCCAATTTATGAGGATTACAATTTCACCTCAACACGATAATCCTTTTTACTTCCAGTTTTCTTTTGATGTTTATGATTATCCTAGAGGGTATGAAAAAATACTTCATTGAGGTTTTGATTTGCATTGCTTTAAGACACATAAACGCGCCACATAACTTCAGTCAACAATGAACCACATCTATGAGGTGGTCCCATGAGATTGTAATGGAGCTGGACAATTCTTATCATCTACTGACATCTGGCTGTCCTTATATCAATAGTGCAATGCATTACTCATGTGCTTATGGTTAGGCTGGTGTAGAACAAGTCTACCGAACTGCCAGTCATATGAAAGTATAGCATTTGCAGTTATGTAGAGTACATAATACTTGATACTAGATAACTGTGTCTATGTATTTACCTTACAATACTTTTAGCATGAGAGAGTATTCCTTATACATAAAAAAAAAATTCATGGGGCCAGCAGTTGGCATGGTGGTTGAAGTGCTGAACTCCCACATGGCCAACCATTGTTTGAGTCCCAGACCTGGTGGTTTGCTTTCTCACTTTCTCTCTCTCTCTCTCTCTCTCATGAGCACATGTGCCCTAGAGTAAACTTAAAAAAATAATAGTAAATACAATTAAATGAAAAATTCTTTAAAAAATGTTTACTATAAAACAGTATACCATTTTATGCCAACTGCAACCAAACCACAATCCATTGTCCTCCATTCTCTTGGAATTTTGGGCATACACATACATACATGCACAGCATGTTTTTCAAGCTATGTGTTCTTCAAGCCACAGGGTCCAGCACTCAAATCACAGAATGGGCCATGTTGGAAGCCAGTGCCTTAAGTACTGCTCCACTTGCTGGCCTTCCATATTCATACTGCATTTAGACTATCCCTTTTCTGTTTAGATGTATAAATCCTTTACACGATCTCCAATTGCCTACTGTATTTGCACAGGAACATGCTGTACATGTTTGCATCCTAGAAGCTACAGGCTGTAGAACATATAGCTCAGGTGTGTGGTAGGCTTTAATATCTAGATCTGCATTAAGTATAATCTATGCTGCCTTTTTTTTTTTTTGAGAAATTTTTGCTATAGGGCACGTGTGCTCACCAGAAAGACAGAGAGAGACAGAGAGACAGAAAGCGAGAAATCACCCCCCCAGGGGGGATGGCCACACCACAATCCCTTCTCCTCCATTCTCTTCTCAGGATCTTGGACACGCACACACATGTGCCTGGTGTGAGTTTAAGCCTTCATGTCCGTGACTTGAACCACGGTCAACTACGTGAGAGTTCAGTGACACAGCCATTACGATAACTGCTGGTCCCATAATCTATGATGTCTTAACAATGGCAAAGCCTAATAGTGCATTTCTTGGAATGTATCCCTGACATTAAAACATGTACAACTGTATCATAATTTTGAGCATCTTTCTGTGTGCATGCAAACCATTCGTATATCTTTTAGAAATGGCTACTAAAGTCCTTTGCATAGTTTCTCTATGAATTTTTATCTGTTGTAAAAATTCCTTATATATTATAGATATGAATCCTTTCAGGTAAATGAAATACAAATATTTACTGTTATTTTGTTGGTTGAATTTTCACTTTCAAAGTAATACAAAAAAATTAACTTCAATAAAGTCTGATTTATATTTTATTTTGTTACAACTGTTTTGGGAATTATATCTGAGAATTTACTGGCAAATTCAAGGTCATGTAGGTTTACTGTTATGATGACTTCTAAGCATATTGTAATTTTAGCTATTACATTTACTTTAGCAAAGCATTATTGACGTAGAGGCCCAATGTCCTTCTTTTGCATGTGGATATCCAGATATCACAGCAATCTTCTGTGATAAGGCTGTTCTTTCCCCATTGAGTAGTCATGGCACACTTACCAAAAACTAAGTGTCCATAGATGTATGCATCTGTGGATTTTTCAGCTTCCAGTCCATTGGTATATCTGCAACAGTATGCCAATACTATATTATTTTGCTTTTTAGCTTCATTCTAAGTTTTGAAATAGGAAAAGGTGGGACTAACAGATGGCATAGCAGCTACATTGCTGGACTGTCACATTGCCGACCGCAGTTAAAGTCCTGGAATTGGTGACTTCAGAATCACACTGAACACGCGTGCAGGTGTGCCCCAGATGCTGATGCTGGGAGGAGAAGGGACTGCAGCATGCAAATCCCACCTGGGGGGTGATTTATTCACTTTCTCTCTCATCTCTCTGTTTCTCCAGTGAGCCAGGAGTGCATGTGCCCAAAGACAAAAACTCTCAAAAAATAAAAATAAAAATAAAAATAAAAATAAAAATAAAAATAAAAAAAGAGCGAGAGAGATAAAAGAAAAATAAGAAGGAAGAGTCCTCAAAATATGTTCTTCTTTTTCAAATTGATTTGAGCACTCAGGGTCCACTACAAGTTTATATTCATTTGATAATCAACTTCTTCATCTCTGAAAAAGAAAAAAAATCATACAGTATGTGAATGAGGAACCAAAGAAAAAGGAGGAAAACAAAGAAAGAAAGAGAGGAAGAAAAAGAAAGAGAAAGTAAAAAGAGAAAAAGGAAGAAAGTGAAAGAGAAAGAGAGGAAAGTTTTGGAATGGTAATAAGAGTTGCTTTAAATTCTTAGCTTGCTTCAGGTAGTTCTGATATTTTAACAAGAAAAGAGGACTTGAACATTGTTTTGAAAAGCAAAATTCAAGTACAACTTTATTTTGGTGCAAATTTTTTTTTAAATCCATGCAGCTTCTTGTAATTCACATTTTTTGTTATCTTCTGACTCCATGGTTTATGATAAAAACTCAGTGGTGAATATTTTTGAGGATTCCTTGGATAGGACAAGTTGGTTCTCTTTCTAGTTTCAAGATGATCTCTTCATTTTTGTATTTCAGCATTTTATTGTACTCTCTTGCACTGTAGGTCTCTTTGAATTCATTTTATTTGGAGTAAATGGTGTTTCCTGAATGTGTACATTCATGTCTTTCCTCAAATTTATGAAGTTTTTGTCCATTTTTTCCTCAAATATTCTCTCCATCTCTTTGTTCCCTCTCTCTCTTTCTCTCTGGAGAGTGATAGCGAGTTTACAGAGGAAAGTGTACAAAGCGGAATACAACATAGGTGGAGCCACCATGAGAGGAAATGCCTGAACTGTTGGTTCCTTCCTCCAAGGGAAGGGGGAAAACTGTTAGCTTAAAGAAGTATTGGAGGGCTCACCCAAAGGCAAAACCATGAACATAACACTCTCTCAAATGATTTGGGACATTTCTTAGTCATTGTTTAAAATATTATTTTTTCTCTCTTCTCACTTTTTCCTCCTTCTGAGATTCTGTAAACATAAGTGGTATATGTTTTGATAGTGTTCCATGACATATGGACTTTTAAAATGTTTTATTTTATATTATAATACATTTGGGAAGTTCCATTGACTTGTTTTTAAGAGCACTGATTCATCCTTTTGCCTTATCCAGTCTATTATGAACCCACCGAATGCATTTCATTTCTGATATCATGCTTCTAATTGTGTAGCATTGGTTTTATTTTTCTTTAGCATTTCCATTTCTCTACTAACATTAACTATCTCTCCTTTTCGCGAAGTGCTTTTTGCCATTAGAGCTTAGCACTGAGTTTTCTCTAGTTTCTGTCTGATAATACCCACGTCAGTATCACAGCTGAGTCTGGTCTCTCTCTCTCTCTCTCTCTCTCATGAGCACATGTGCCCTAGAGTAAACTTAAAAAAATAATAGTAAATACAATTAAATGAAAAATTCTTTAAAAAATGTTTACTATAAAACAGTATACCATTTTATGCCAACTGCAACCAAACCACAATCCATTGTCCTCCATTCTCTTGGAATTTTGGGCATACACATACATACATGCACAGCATGTTTTTCAAGCTATGTGTTCTTCAAGCCACAGGGTCCAGCACTCAAATCACAGAATGGGCCATGTTGGAAGCCAGTGCCTTAAGTACTGCTCCACTTGCTGGCCTTCCATATTCATACTGCATTTAGACTATCCCTTTTCTGTTTAGATGTATAAATCCTTTACACGATCTCCAATTGCCTACTGTATTTGCACAGGAACATGCTGTACATGTTTGCATCCTAGAAGCTACAGGCTGTAGAACATATAGCTCAGGTGTGTGGTAGGCTTTAATATCTAGATCTGCATTAAGTATAATCTATGCTGCCTTTTTTTTTTTTTGAGAAATTTTTGCTATAGGGCACGTGTGCTCACCAGAAAGACAGAGAGAGACAGAGAGACAGAAAGCGAGAAATCACCCCCCCAGGGGGGATGGCCACACCACAATCCCTTCTCCTCCATTCTCTTCTCAGGATCTTGGACACGCACACACATGTGCCTGGTGTGAGTTTAAGCCTTCATGTCCGTGACTTGAACCACGGTCAACTACGTGAGAGTTCAGTGACACAGCCATTACGATAACTGCTGGTCCCATAATCTATGATGTCTTAACAATGGCAAAGCCTAATAGTGCATTTCTTGGAATGTATCCCTGACATTAAAACATGTACAACTGTATCATAATTTTGAGCATCTTTCTGTGTGCATGCAAACCATTCGTATATCTTTTAGAAATGGCTACTAAAGTCCTTTGCATAGTTTCTCTATGAATTTTTATCTGTTGTAAAAATTCCTTATATATTATAGATATGAATCCTTTCAGGTAAATGAAATACAAATATTTACTGTTATTTTGTTGGTTGAATTTTCACTTTCAAAGTAATACAAAAAAATTAACTTCAATAAAGTCTGATTTATATTTTATTTTGTTACAACTGTTTTGGGAATTATATCTGAGAATTTACTGGCAAATTCAAGGTCATGTAGGTTTACTGTTATGATGACTTCTAAGCATATTGTAATTTTAGCTATTACATTTACTTTAGCAAAGCATTATTGACGTAGAGGCCCAATGTCCTTCTTTTGCATGTGGATATCCAGATATCACAGCAATCTTCTGTGATAAGGCTGTTCTTTCCCCATTGAGTAGTCATGGCACACTTACCAAAAACTAAGTGTCCATAGATGTATGCATCTGTGGATTTTTCAGCTTCCAGTCCATTGGTATATCTGCAACAGTATGCCAATACTATATTATTTTGCTTTTTAGCTTCATTCTAAGTTTTGAAATAGGAAAAGGTGGGACTAACAGATGGCATAGCAGCTACATTGCTGGACTGTCACATTGCCGACCGCAGTTAAAGTCCTGGAATTGGTGACTTCAGAATCACACTGAACACGCGTGCAGGTGTGCCCCAGATGCTGATGCTGGGAGGAGAAGGGACTGCAGCATGCAAATCCCACCTGGGGGGTGATTTATTCACTTTCTCTCTCATCTCTCTGTTTCTCCAGTGAGCCAGGAGTGCATGTGCCCAAAGACAAAAACTCTCATAAAATAAAAATAAAAATAAAAATAAAAATAAAAATAAAAATAAAAAAAGAGCGAGAGAGATAAAAGAAAAATAAGAAGGAAGAGTCCTCAAAATATGTTCTTCTTTTTCAAATTGATTTGAGCACTCAGGGTCCACTACAAGTTTATATTCATTTGATAATCAACTTCTTCATTTCTGAAAAAGAAAAAAAATCATACAGTATGTGAATGAGGAACCAAAGAAAAAGGAGGAAAACAAAGAAAGAAAGAGAGGAAGAAAAAGAAAGAGAAAGTAAAAAGAGAAAAAGGAAGAAAGTGAAAGAGAAAGAGAGGAAAGTTTTGGAATGGTAATAAGAGTTGCTTTAAATTCTTAGCTTGCTTCAGGTAGTTCTGATATTTTAACAAGAAAAGAGGACTTGAACATTGTTTTGAAAAGCAAAATTCAAGTACAACTTTATTTTGGTGCAAATTTTTTTTTAAATCCATGCAGCTTCTTGTAATTCACATTTTTTGTTATCTTCTGACTCCATGGTTTATGATAAAAACTCAGTGGTGAATATTTTTGAGGATTCCTTGGATAGGACAAGTTGGTTCTCTTTCTAGTTTCAAGATGATCTCTTCATTTTTGTATTTCAGCATTTTATTGTACTCTCTTGCACTGTAGGTCTCTTTGAATTCATTTTATTTGGAGTAAATGGTGTTTCCTGAATGTGTACATTCATGTCTTTCCTCAAATTTATGAAGTTTTTGTCCATTTTTTCCTCAAATATTCTCTCCATCTCTTTGTTCCCTCTCTCTCTTTCTCTCTGGAGAGTGATAGCGAGTTTACAGAGGAAAGTGTACAAAGCGGAATACAACATAGGTGGAGCCACCATGAGAGGAAATGCCTGAACTGTTGGTTCCTTCCTCCAAGGGAAGGGGGAAAACTGTTAGCTTAAAGAAGTATTGGAGGGCTCACCCAAAGGCAAAACCATGAACATAACACTCTCTCAAATGATTTGGGACATTTCTTAGTCATTGTTTAAAATATTATTTTTTCTCTCTTCTCACTTTTTCCTCCTTCTGAGATTCTGTAAACATAAGTGGTATATGTTTTGATAGTGTTCCATGACATATGGACTTTTAAAATGTTTTATTTTATATTATAATACATTTGGGAAGTTCCATTGACTTGTTTTTAAGAGCACTGATTCATCCTTTTGCCTTATCCAGTCTATTATGAACCCACCGAATGCATTTCATTTCTGATATCATGCTTCTAATTGTGTAGCATTGGTTTTATTTTTCTTTAGCATTTCCATTTCTCTACTAACATTAACTATCTCTCCTTTTCGCGAAGTGCTTTTTGCCATTAGAGCTTAGCACTGAGTTTTCTCTAGTTTCTGTCTGATAATACCCACGTCAGTATCACAGCTGAGTCTGGTCCCCATGACTGCTTTCTCTGTTCACACTGTGTCTTTCCTTGCTTTTGGGTGCTGCTTTGGCTTGAATGTGTATCCCATAGAACGTTCTTGAAACCTAGAGAGGCCGGTGCACTGCAAAGGGAAGGACATCCCTGAGATCTGTCCCACCCACCACGAGACTGAGAACTCTAAACACACCTATTTCACCATGGAGACTGAGGCTGCTGGACACACCCTTCCCCATCAGAGAACGAAGACTCGGGGCATCCTCCCTCAGAGGCTGAAACATCTGTATTTCTACACCTCCAGTCTTAGGATTCCACATACCACTCTCCTTTTCTATGGCTGCCTGTAAAGTTTGGACCATCTGTGGTTCTAGTAAGGTGCTTCCCAAGGAGGACTGCCTGAGCTGCCTACATATGCACAGAGAATTAGGGTTGAGGTGGGGCCCAAGCTAAGCAGACCCAGTCATGCCACTCTTTCGAACCCTCTGGAATTTACAAAATGGCTAGTCATCCCCTTCCTTAACCAGTGAGTTTTCTCCTGCAACAAACTGAAACCAGAGAACCACAGTCCATTCTCAGCTAATACCTTCACACAGTGATCTCACATAGAAGGAGTGCCCCAGTAACCAAATGAGAACATAGAACAGGAGAACTCCAGTAACCTCTCCAGAGCACAGCTGCCACTATAGCTGGATACTACACTGCTCCCTCCCCTGGCGGGATCCCAGCATACCACAACAAGTAGCAAAGTTGCAGGACGCAAAATCAACATATGAAAATCGATAATGTTTTCATACACCAATATTGAACTAGTTGAAAAAGAAATTGAAAAGCAATGTTATTGGAGCTTGGAGGTGGTGTGGTGGTTATGGGTGCTGGACTTCCACATGGCCGACTGTGGTTCAAGTCCTGGACACGGCAGCTTGCTTTCTCGCTTTCTCTCTCTCTCATTTCTCTCTGCTTCTCTGGTCAAATTAAGATAAATAAATAAATTAAGTTAAATAAAGTAATTCTTTAAAAAATGTTATTGATTAGAGCTACAAAGAAAATAAAATGCCCAGGAATAAATTTAACCAAGGAAGTGAAAAATCTCTTCAATGTGAACTTTAAGCCATTGTTGAAAGAATTTGAAGAAGACACAAAAAAACAAAAATATATTCCATGTTCATAGAGTAGAAGAATCACAATTGTTAGTGTCTATACCACTAAAAATAATTAAAAGATTCAAAGCTAATACTTAACAAAACACCACTCTTCACAAACATAGAAAAAATATTTGTATGGAATTGCAAAAAAACCTTGAATAGCCAAAGTAATCCTACAGAAAAAAGAAAGAGAGAGAGAGAGCAAACGAACGAGCTAGAAACATCATAGTACTGGATTTCAAAGTGTACTATCAGGGTATAGTAACAAGTTCAGCATGGATTGACAAAGAAGCACATGCAGACCAATGGAATAGAACAGAGAGCTGAGAAATAAACCCACATAGACACACACACTAATTTCCAACTAGGATGCCAAGAACGTCTACCGGAGGAAAAGACAGCCTTCCCAGTAAACGGTGCTGGAAAAACTGGGCATCCATATACAGAATAATTACGCTAAACCTGTTTACAGAAATCAACTCCCAGTGGATTAAGGATTTAAACATAAAGTTGAAATTGTGGAGCTACTAGAAGAAAACACAGGGACACGCTTAAGGATATTGGTATGGTACAACGAGTTCATGAGCGAAACTTCAAACACACAGGCAACAAAGGCAAATACAGGCAAACATGACTACCAAACTGAAGAGCTCCTCTACAGTAAAGAAAATAATCAACAGAGTGGAAAGACAACCCGAGCCGGAGACTGGGAGAAATACTTACCTACTGTACATCTGACAAGGGATTACTAATCAAATTATATAAGGAACACAAACAACTAAGCATAAAAAAAAATTAAAAAAAACTAAACTAAATGAATGTAACAGCCAATTAAAAAAATGAGCAAATGACCTGAATAAAAAAGTTCTCAAAAGAAAACATACAAATGGCCAGCAAACATGAAAACATCACTGATCAATATGCAATTCAAATCATAGCCACAAGGAAATACCATCATACCCTAGTTATAATGGCTATTATCAAAAAGACAAAAAATAACCAATGCTGGTATGGATACAGAGAAAGACACTCTTTTACACTGTCAGTAGGAATGTCAGTTAGTACAACCATCATGAAAAACCGTGTGTGGTACCTCAAAAGTCAAAAATAGAACTGCATATAGTCCAAGCATTACACTGTGAGGAATACATCCGAAGGAAGGAAAATCAGTATGTTGCAAATGTATCTGAAAACCAATGTTGATTGCAGCTATTCACAATAGCCAAGATGTGGAGTCAACCTACGTGTCTATCAGCAGATGAATGGATAAATACACACATAGAGTACAATTCAGCCATTTTGAAGAATGGCATCCTCTCATCTGACATTAAATGACTGAACCGAAGCGACATCATAAAGGGTGAAATAAGCCAGACGCAAGAAGAGATCTGCTGCATGTTCTGACTCATGTGTGAAAATTAAAAAAAAAAAAAAAGAAAATCACCCTTACAGAGGTAGAGAGATACATGAAGAATGATTACTAGATGCTGGGAAAGAACTGGGGAGAGAGAGAGGATATTAATAATGCAAAGAGAATTGTAGGAAGGGAGTAGAAACAATTCCTAGTTTTATGAGACATATTGGGGAGAATACAGATGGAAATAACTAGCTACGTATTTCAAAAAAAACTTAAAAGCGTTTTCATATTCTCAAAACAAGTGGTGGCAAATGATTAAGATGACTGGTATGCTAATTATCTAGATTTAATTATTATGTATTAGTTTTTTTAATCTTTGTAACTCTTCCTTAGATTCTCTTAGCTTAGCTCGAAGTTTTAATGGCATGCTTTAGACTTCCAGCATTGTCCCTCTGCTCCTCTTTTCATTCTGAGATAATCCAGCCATTAAACTTGAGCACAAAAATTTTATAACACAAAATTATTTTCTGTGCCCAAGTTTCCTTTTGAACCTTCCTTACCAAAAGTATATCTTTACTCTTATAACTCTCTTTATGTTTTCTTTTCTTTTACCTTATTTTACATTTTTTTAATAAAATTTACTCTTGGAAACATCCTTAACCTCTAATTAGACAAAAATTATTATTATTTTTATTATTATTAAAGAATACATTTTCTTGCATCTCCTGCAATCCATCTCATCAAGAACACACCTTAATTTTCTTATAACCTTACATGTAGAATTATATGTATGTATATTTTAACCAGAATTTATAATTCTTAGTAACTTTATTTTTTCTATACAGCAACAGTTTATGAATATGCATATTACAAACTATAAAAACATTTTTTTTTTTTGGAGAGGTTTTTTTGCTATAGGGTGCGTGTGCTCACCAGACAGACAGAGAGAAACATAGAGACAGAAAGCGAGAAATCACCCCCCAGGGGGGATGGTCACGCCGCAATCCCTTCTCCTCCATTCTCCTCTCAGGATCTTGGGCACGCACGCACACGCGCCCGGAGTGAGTTTTAAGCCACCGGGTCCGGGACACGAACCTCAGTCGACTACGTGGGAGTCCAGCGACATAGCCATTACGCTAACTGCTGGTTCCCAAAACATGGTTTTTGAACAAAGTTTCCAATGTAGAACAGAACAAGCTTATTAATAGACTCAATATATTTTTATTTCTGTAAAATCTAAAAGGTCAATAGTAGAAATACTTAAACTTTATGTCAATCAAAGCATGTTAGATATTTACCATATTATATAATAAATACATAAATGTTAGCTGTTTGATTAAACCAGCAATATGAAGACAAATATGATGTTTTCCGACCAGTAAAACTCTGGACAACATACATGTTGGAAATTGTGATGATATCTTCACTTATCACATTTTTTTCTTTGAATGTATTTGAAGCTGGCTTACTCATCAAAGCTTTACTTAAGTCACGTGAACTTAAAGAGCATTTAGAGTAACTTGTATGAGTGTTCCTATTTATTTATAAGCCAAATTGAATAGAATTCCTTAAGGACTTTTACTACATAGACACAACATAGAACAGATTACAGGTACATATACATGCATATACACACGCAAGCGAAAGATTGCATAGCTTTTTGAAAAGTTCTTTATCATCTCTTCTTTTGAAGGAGTTTGAGGGGTTAATCCTTAGATAATCTTAGGCTCTCCTAGAAGGAAAAATTATCACGCAACCTTGAATACTCTTAACAAGTAGAGAGGATCCTGCAGAACTGAGAATTCTCCACATTTCAACCTTATATAGTTCTACGTCTTAAATGATTTCTTTTAAAAGGACCGCAGATTGTTGGTAACTTATGTAAAGATTGAAAAGTTCATAATTAGCTGGAAAAATGGCTGTCGTGGCATGCCCTAATATTTTATAATTTTATTTATTTGCCTATTTTCAGGCCAGGTCTCCCCTAATTCTAGCTTGTACAGGTGCCAAGTGATATTGTAAAAGACAACTAAATTAAACCAGTCCCACTGACAGATGCGGCCCAGCAGAGAGTCCCTTGCAATTGGAGGAAGATTTCCCATGGGAACGAGGGAGCCGAGGGTCGTTCTGAGGAGAACCCAGCGATCCCTAGAAGCATCCTGCAGAGCTGTTCTCAGAGCCATGTCCTCCAGTCAGCTGCTCTGGCCACTGACTGTTGACAAGGGGAGGGAGAAAGGCATCTTCCTTCCAGTCTGCGGATGCACACTTAGTGTGCCTACCAAAGACCCCTTAAAGCTTGATCCTCTCAAGGTACCCCTTGCAAATGTCTGGGTCTATTCATGTCGGACCTGCCAACTGCTGGGTTGGGGGGTGAGGAATAAAGAAAAGACAAGAAGACAGGATAGAACCTGGAGGACTGCCAGTCAGTACTCATCTGCCACGAATGTACTTTGTTGCTGATATTTATGCACACTCCAGAGACTTCCGTGATGTAAGGGTTTAAGTCCTTACTGAATTTATCAGGTTGTTAGAACAATACTTTGGAACATTCAAAACAATCCCAAGACATTCTGCTCCTAGCAATGCAGCCACCCAAGGCCATGTCCGGATCAAGACCCTGGTCTTACTCTGGTGGTCACGTCCTGCACATTCCTCACGTCTGCTCTTTGGCTCCCCACATACTCATTACCTCAGAGGGACCCAACTGACATAAAGGTATCCTTACAGTCTTGCCCAGTCCAGAGAGGCTTGATGGAGAGGCCAAAGCCTTCAGACTCAGGCTCAAGGAGAGCGTCTGTGGCAGGAGGTAAATGCTGTCTGCAATGGTTTAGAGGAGAGGCAGACTCGGGGGCCTGGGTCAGGAGGACTGACATCTGCATAGATCAAAGGCCCAGGAATGCAGAAGCCAGAGGTAGGGGAGATTTAGACCTCCGGAAAGAGAAAAGGCAGCCAGGCCTCCAGGAGGACAGACAAGACTATACGTAAAGACGGAGGAGCCAGTGACAGCAGAGGTGGCATCTCTGGGGGGGTAGCCTAACCTCACAGACCTCACGGGGAGGGAGCCTCACTGTTGCCCCAGGGCAAGCCAGGTGGACAGCAGTCTGAAAGTTGAGCCATCACAGCCCCAGAATGTTACTGGAGGGGAGGTCACATGATAGAATACTTGGTTCTTTGGCCCAGACCCCTAAGATTAGAAACCTGCCCCCAGGACCAGCAGTTAGCATAACAGCTATGTCACAGGACTCCCATGTAGTCCACAGAGGTTCAAGTCTCAGACCCAGCAGCTTAAACTCACGCAGGGCGCGTGTGCGTGCGTGCCCAAGATCCTGAGAGGAGAATGGAGGAGAAGGGATTGCGGTGCGGCCATCCCCCCTGGGGGGTGATTTCTTGCTTTCTGTCTCTCTGTCTTTCTGGCGAGCACACGTGCCCTATAGCAAAAACCTCTCCAAAAAAAGAAAGAAAGAAAGAAAGAAAGAAAGAAAGAAAGAAAGAAACCTGCCCCCAAAATATAAAGCCACAGCCATGAGAAAGTATGAAAATCAACTTTATTAGTAACCCCAGAAGACGGGGATCAGGCAAGTTACCACGCAATAACTGCAGGCATGCCCAGGCGACCTTGGAGGTAGGAGTTTAAACGGGGAGGGGGCGACTTTGTCTGTGTTGTCAGGAGCCCCAGGATCAGGTCGGACAGAGGTGAAGTAGCAGTGTGCCCATGCATTGCTAGGAGAGGGGAAAAAGTTGTTCTTCGGACCCCCTAATGATAGTCTTGGCACTAAAAGCAGATAACCTTTGGCCATTGGTGCTGCTGCACTGCCTGACAACCACAGTGACGTGTCAGATGCCCCTTTTCTGGGAGTCTGGAGACGTCCTGCTCATGTCCAGCCAACTCCTGCCAGAGGCTCGCCAGTCGCTGTGTGCCATGACCCAAGGCGGCTGAGCGTCGGAGAGGATTGTGCCGGGAAGATCCTGTTGTGGGTGCCGCCATCTCTCTCTCTCACTGATGGAAGAAATACATAAGTCAACTTAAAAACAAAAGACCAGTGTGTGTCACTTTAGGATGGTCCCAGGGGCTCTAATCTTCATTAGTGTTTCTTCAGCAAGTCGTTTCTTTTGCTCCCCTCAGACTCCTACTCAGGACCTTCCATTTTCAACCCTTTTCCTTGAGTCATTAACTTGATGTCCCCAGGGTGGGACAAGAAAACTGGAGGGTGCTGGGAGTGGAGGGTTATCCCCTCCAGCCTGGGATGGAGTTGCAGGTTGGTCTCGGTTCTCTCTCTTACCTCCCCCTCCACCACCCATGCAGGGCTTCGCTATGGGGAAAACACTGTTTTTCATAATGGTTGCCCTTCCCTTCCACTGTCGGGCAGGAGATCTTTTGTGAAGTACCTGAGGGGTCCTTGGAGACAAAGCCTGGTAAAAGTTGTCCCCACAGCTGTGAGGACGTGCCGTGCAGGTGTCTCTCTTGCTGGTCACCAGTCATATTCCAACTATGCCATTCTTCAGAACTGCCTTCAAGTGTTCCTGCCAGCTTATACTCCTGTGGCTTCTGCTCCAGTTGAACCAGCTGACTCTGTATGCATCTGTCTTTCTATATTTGAGGATGGTAGATTGCTTGCAAATTTAGGATGCTGGATCACAAATCTGCTAAATCCTTTTTGAAAGCTCAAACAACACTCCAAGTAAAAAGAAATTGTTGACAGGAAGCATTGGCAGCTTCTGGAGTTCCTAATAGAAGGACTTGTATTAGATCCAACTAGTCAAAGAATATATGCCCTAACATCTGAAACAACTTTTACTAGAAAAAAATTAAATTATTTAAAATTTATTTTGTTGGGACTAGCAGTTAGTGTAATGGCTATGTCGCTGGACTGCCACGTAGTCGATCGCGGTTTGAGTCCCGGACCCGGTGGCTTAAACTCACGCCAGGCGCGTGTGCGCGCGTGCCCAAGATCCCGAGAGGAGAATGGAGGAGAAGGGATTGCGGCGTGACCATCCCCCCTGGGGGGTGATTTCTCACTTTCTGTTTCTCTCTGTCTGTCTGGCGAGCGCACGCACCCTATAACAAAAACCTCTCAAAAAATTAATTTTGTTAAAAATATTAATTATAGTCTATTAAATATTATTTCTTTTAAAAGTCAGTAAATAAATTTTCTCTATTTATTATTTTTCTCTTTATTATTTTTGTCAGTTTTATAAATTGTATATTTTCTTCATTGAAATAAAATGATTATAAATTTAAGATCAGGTTTCTCAGCCTTGTAAGAAAAAAGTCCAAGTGATTAATTTCCTGTTTCTTTACTTTTTTTTGAGAGAGATTTTTGTTATTGGGCACTTGTGCTCACAGGAGTGAGAGAGACAAGAGACAGGAAGTGAGAAATCATCCTCTGCCCGGATGGTCATGCCACAGCTCCTTCCCTCCATTCTCCTCCTGGGACCTGGGGCATGCATGCCCAGTGTGATTTTGAAGCCACTGGGTCCAGGACTCAAACCATGGTCCAGTGATGCAACTGCTATGCCAGCTACTCGTCCCACCCAAGCGATTCATTTTTCAAGAATAGCTGAACAAAAGTTTCTTAACCAACTTGCAGATGTGACAACACCAGAAAGCACACATTCCAGGAGATTTCCTGAATGAATGAAACCCAAAACCTACATTTAGCTCTTGAGAAATGACTTCTCAGGGTGGTGGCTAGTCGCCAGTGCTTTGATCATCCTTGCTTCCCGGTGGTTCTGCGCCCTCCTTTGGACACTCGGAGGACAGTTCTTGTGGGCGTGTCCTGAGCCTGTGCTTTTTCAGCAGACAAGAGAGGGAAGGGAACACTAAATATCTAATCAGAGGATAATAAAATTTAGGTGATGTTCGGGAAGATTGTACACCCTTAGTACTCAGCAGGGAGGAACTTGGGGAGGGCCTTGCACGCTAGGAAATACATTGCTTATTTGTAACCATTTGGGCATGCCTGCCCAGCGGACACCTGACCTTGCAGGACCTTTAAAGGCTCCCATCACTGCACCTCGTTTCTCCGTGTTCATTCTTCAGCGTTGGATGGGTGGCATGTTTCTCAGCCCCAAAATATGTGTTTTTCACTCAACGATCGCCTTACATTTGAGATGCAAGCACAACATTTCCCCCAATATTTGCTTAATTCTTGGTAGACGGCCTCAAAAATTCTGTCCTATGATGTTTTGGTTGAAGCAACTGAAGAGGTGTGAACTATTTAATTAACAGTTTTATTGAAGATAAATAGAAGATTAACATTTATGCTCACACATTTTAAATCGAAAGGAATTTTTTACTCAAATGATGAAATTATGCACCTGCTGCTTTGATCTATAATTTATCCTAGAGGGTTCAGGGTAGCTTATATTAATTATCCATCTTTCCATTTAAAAAATGTCAGTCAACATTGCATGCTAAGATGGGTAGTGTTAGAAACAATTTACAATTTTAATTTAAAGGTGGATTAACCCTTCTCTTACGTTAAACTATTAAGTAACATGTTTGATTCATGCTTCTGCTTTTTCTTTCAGAAGCCTGAAACAAATTAAACCTCAAAGAAAGCATTTGTAATATTTTATGCTAAATTGATGATTTTCCCTGCCAATTTAAAGTTACAGTATTTAAAAAAAACATTTGTCACCTACTCCTGGGCTATGCCAATGTTCCACATCATAGAGAGAGAAAAGGGAACATTTCAACTTCTTTCTAACATACAGGATACAATTGATAATTAAACCTTATAAAAATTATAGAAAGCAAACAACTCTAGACCAATTTTACTTTAAACATCAATACACCAGTAAAATTGGGAAAAAAAGAATCAAATTGCAATTAATGTATAATAACCAAATGGGATTGATTTGTGAACAAAAATGACTGAACAGCCATTTGTTATCAATGGAGTGAAGAGGCAGTTGGAGGAAAATGAAGTCGGATGCACTGATGGCCACTGACCTTGAACTGTGCACCCATCCCTGTTTCAGATCATCTTTGATCTTCTTTTTCTTCTTAAAGCACTGGAAGAGACTTTATTTTGGCAATCTATTATGGCTGTAGCTCAGACCCCAAGGAGAGAACATGTCCCGATTCCTTCCCTGAGGTCTTGTTAGCTAAGCTCATATGATGGGGCTTGAAGCTAAGCTCAAGACTGTCAACACACTTGGGTGGAGTTTGGTCAGGAGCTATGCCCAATCCCGAGCCCTTCCAATGGCCGAGCAGTAAAAGCACTCTTTCCTAGTCTCCATTTACACACTTTGCCTTTAAAATCGCCCTGAACTCTGTAAGATTTCAGTTCACATTAATCCAGGGTAATTCTTACGCTGTGTGCAGGAGGGCATCCTCATCATGGCCTGATAAACCTCACTTTACTTCATTTGTCTCAGCATTCCATTATAAGTTGACACTTCCCAGGAATGAATGATTTACCATAAATAAGAAATGAGATTGATAAATCTTAGGAGAAAAAATGGTATGATAATCTACAACCAAGCAAAAGCCAAATGAAATTTATGCATTTTCTTTAACATGTAAAAGATATATCCTCAGCCTGAAAGTCAGTATCTTATTTATGGATTGATTTACTATCCCACTAAAGGCATCACCTAGGCAAGAAAGGCTATTTCAATGAAAATGGCAGAAGGGGAGCTCTAAGGATCTTTTCTCCTACCAAAATACTGAAACAGACAAAAGGAAGCAAGAACCATCAGAATCAACTTTACTGGAAAACTCTCAAAGGTTTACAACAATCAGATGAATGCCTAATCAAGGACAAAGTACCCTAAGCATGATAGCAAGGCTCTGTGGCCTTCCAGCCGGCCAGGGTGTTCAAGCTGACCGGGAATCTGAACCCCAGGCCTTCCCTCATGGCGCCAGTGGTGCACAGTAGCACCCAATGCCATAATGCATGCTCACTCTGGCTGGGCCCTTATCAGTATTTACTCTTCATGCAAATGGGTTAAATTTTCCAGTTGAAAGCCAGAGCCTGGCAATAGATGTTAAAAAATAAAATCCAGGCCAGCCAGGTGGCAAGTGTGGTAGTTAAGGTGGCAGAATCCCACGTGGTCATGGTCGAGTGCACAGATTGAGTCCGGATGCAGCAGCTGGGAAGACATGCCAGGTGTGTGTGTGTGCACACGTGCGTGCCCAAAATCCAAAGAGGAGAATGCAGCAGAAGAGACTACAGCATGGCCATCTGTCCCGAGGGGTGATTTCTCACTTTTGCCCTCTTTCTCTTTCTTGCTGTCTTCCTCTAGCAAGCACAAGCACCTTATAACAAAACTGGAAAAAAAAAAATTTAGATTAAAAAAAAATCTAATTCCATGCTGTCTACACAAGACTCACTTTAGATCTAAATGTAAAACATAATTAGAAGTAAAAGGATGGAAAAAGGTATTCTACACAGTTAGTAACTTGAAGAGGACAAGACTGACTTCACTAATATCAAGCACAATAGAATTTAGGCCAAAACTTGCCATAAGACACAAAGGACATTATGTATGGTCAATTTATCATGCAAATGTAGCTATTAGAATATATACACCTAAAACAAAGCACAAAAACATGGTAAGCAAAAATTGACAGAACTGAAGGGAGAAAGAATCTGTTCTGTACTAAGAGTGGAGATTCCATTAACACACTAACAATGGACAGAAACAGATGGGGAGATTAGTCGGTGTACAAAGGACTTGGGTGACACTGAAAACCTACTAGAACTAACAGACCTGTACAGAATGCTCCATTCAACAATAGCAAAGCATAATGGAGAAAACAGAAATCATACTAAGTATCTTCTCTGACTTCAAAGGAATGACATTGGGAAGCAAAACAAAAGGAGAACAGGGCATTTCACAAGCATATGCAAATTAAACAACATACTCTTGGGATAAAAATACATAGATCATGAAAGAAAAGGCTGGCTCTGTGGCCGAGCTGTGGCTGACCACGCAGCTTGTATCCTGAAAAACACACTGGGCATGTGCAGGTGTGCGTCGACCGGAACCCTGACCGGACGGAGAAATGGAGAGGAGAGGTGGCGGACATGCCCACAGAGTGCGTTCTCTCTACCCTTGCATCTGTCTGACTCTCCCTGGTGACTGCATGTGTTTTCTGTTCATTTAAAAAATAAATAAATAAAAGAAGAAACCTTATAAAATATTTAGTAAAGAGTGAAAATGAAAGCACAGCATCCCAGAACTCACAGAATGCAGTGACAATGGTTTACACAGGGAAATGTGTACAGCTCTATAGAAGTTTTATTTGTTTTTTTCAGGTTTTTCCCATAGGGCACGTGCTCTTGCTGGAGAAAGACAGAAGGAAGGAAAGCAAGAAATCCCCCTCAGGGTGGCTGGCCGCGCTGCAGTCCCTTCTCCTCCACTCTCCTCTCGGATTTTGGGCACATGTGCCTGGTGTGATTTTCAAGCTGCTGGGTCTGGGATTCAAATCATGGTCAGCCATGTAGGAATCCACACCTTAACTGCCATGCCCTTTGCTGACCCTTATAGAAATATTTGAAAAAGAATGATTTAAAATCTATAACTTAAACTTCAAGGAGCCAGAAAATTTTAAAGCAAGCTAAATATAAAGCTAGTTTAAAGAAGGAAATAACAAATATTACAGTGTAAATAAGTAATAAAAATAAGTAATAAAAAAAAAAAAACAGAAAAACACTAGAGAAAACCAGTGAAGCCAAAGTTGGTTCTTTGAAAAGACCAACTAAACTGACAAACTATAACTGATGAACAGAAAAATATAGAAAATGTTTAAGTAAATGAAATCATTTAAAAGGAAGTGGGAGTATTACTAGAGGACAGCAAACTATGAATAACTGCATCTCAGCAAAAATAGAAAACCCAAATGAAATTCGCAAATATCAATAACATGCAAATAACCAAGCCTGATTGAAGAAGAGAACATCTGGACAGGCCTATGACGATGAAAGTGCATTTAATACACACGTAGTCAGAAATGTCCCAGCAGGGCAAATCCTAGGAGCAGGTGCCTGTGCAGTTTAATTCTTATTTAAAGCACAATTAACGATAACCCTTCGCAAATTCTTACAGAAATAGAAAAGAAACACCTCTAAATCACACTTGACGCCAAACCCAAAGACATCACAATAAAATTTTAGGCAAATAACTTTTATTATTATAGAAGTAAAAAAGTCCTCAAAAATGTTGCCAAGTTGAATACAATTGCATGTAAAAAGCTTATATACCATGAACAAGGGGGATTTATCCCAGAAATTTAAATATGGTTCAATATATGAAAATTAATGACATAATACATACACTAATGGAACAAAGGAAGAAATACAGCTTTACTGAATGTCTGCTTTGCTTATAGCTTTACTTACAGAGAAAACTTTTGACAAACTCCAACATCCTCTCATAATAAAATGGTCAACAAACTTGAAATAATTGAATATAACTCTCTCACCTGATAAATGACATTTATGAAAAATACACGGCTAATATTTCAATGATGAAAAGATTGAATATTTTCTTCTTAAGTTCAGAAACAAGGCAAAAGTTGCCTTTTTTTATCATTTTTATTCCACATTACATTATACTAGAATTTTTAGCCAGAGAAATAGTTATAAAAATAAATTAAAGGGAAAAAGGAAGGAAAACTCTTTTTAATTATAGATGATATGATCTTTTATCAAGAATATTAAAGAATACAAAAACATTCACACAGAAATATTAGCTGTAAGAAATGAGTACAGGGAAGTTACAAGATATAATCTCAATAAATAATCAGTTGTATTTCTATACACTAGCAATGGACAGTCAAAAATTAAAATAAAATTTACATATTCAATACTATCCAAATAATAAAACACTTACAAATAAATTTTACCAAAGAGGTGCAATAATTGCACACTAAAAATCAGAAAATATTGGTGAAATTTTAAAAGTGCTAAATAAATGTATTCAGGGATTAGAGACTTAATAATGTCATGGCAGATATAATTTCTAAAAATAGTACAGAAAAAAATATAATTCTTTTCAGTATCCTAGTGATGTCTCACTCACTTTTTTTTCATAAAAGGAAAAGCCTGTACTAACATTCACATGAAATCACAGGGCACTCACACTAGAAGATACAATGTCTTAAGTAAAAGGTTAAAATGTGAAAAACAATACTATCCCATTTAAAAATACTACTGTGAAACTACAAAGCAGTGTGGAACTACCATAAGCATGAACATGTAAACCAAGGGAGCAAAACTGAGAGTTCAGAAATAAACTTACAATGTAATGGCAAATTTATTTATTTTTTTTA
>NW_006159461.1:2563732-2603518 GCF_000334495.1 Tupaia belangeri chinensis | reverse complement strand
CAGACCATTAGTATGGGGGAAAATATTTTTTTTTGACAAATGGTGCTAAGACAATAACATACATGCAAAAATGAAGGTGGGTAACTCTTAGAAGAAGAAGCCATCTGAATAAATTCTTATGATCTTTCTTTTGGCAATGACACTAAAAACATGAGAAAAACAAACAAACAAACAAACACAAATGTGCCCAAATCAAAATTTAAATATATTATTAAAAAAGAGAAAAAAAAATCCTACGGAATGGGAGAAAACATTTGCAAATCATAAGTTCAACAGAGGTTTACTATCTAAAACATACAAGGAACACTTATTGGTCAAAACCAAAACAAAACAAAAAAGAAATAATTCAATAAAAATTGGATAAAAAAACTTACCATACTCAAGAAGATATACAGATGTTAAATAAGTATGAAATAAAGTTAAAAATCATATGATTAAAGAATTGCAAATTAAAACAACAATAAGGTACCACTACCCATTTATCAAGATGTGGACCGTCCAATACACTGACAACACTAAATATTGTCAAGGATGTAGAGCAACTGGAACTATCATTCATTGTGTGTGGAATTGCAAAATGCTACAGCCACTTTGGAAGACCATGTGATAGGATTTTACAAAGCTAAACATAATCCAGCATGTGTACTCTTTGGCATTTACCTAAATGAGTTGAAAACTTACGTCCACACAAAAACCTGCAAATGAATGTTTACAGCTTCTTTAGTCACAGTTGCTAAAACTTAGCAGCAATCAACATACTTTTCAATAGGTAAATGGTTAAAGAAACTGTGATATATTTACGCAATGGAATGTTATATCTGCCAATTATGAAAAGACAGGGAAGAACCTTAAATATTGTTAAGTAAAAGAAGCTGGTTAAGTTTAAAAAGGCAGTCCAAAAAGGTTACATTATGAAGAACAGAAAGCTCGGCGTTGGTTAGATCATGTAGTGGAGGCAGGGATGAATGTAGTGCACAGACAGCTCTCAGGACGGTGAACCGTTCTTTATGACTTGGTACTGGTGGAAACCCAGTATTACGCTTTTATCAGAACACAGAGTATACACAGAGAGTGAATCCTAGTGTGAATGATGGGCTTTCATTCATAGTAATGTATCAGTACTCATCAGTTTTCATAAAGGTCCCATACTAACACAAGAATGTTATTAATAGGGGAAATTTTGTGGGATGCAGAGTAGGTTGTGGGAGACAGGGAATGTGGAAACATTGTGTAATCTCTGCTCAAGTTTTCCGCATCATTACAAATGTTATAAAATGTAAAGTACATGAATTAAAAAAAACACACACTAGAAAGACTATGGGGAAAAAGCAATGACCACTGTTTATATTATCAAACTTTGTATTATGGGTATTAACTAATGCTGTCAGGGATGAGAAAACAACTAGAGGTAGGAAACTTGGGGAAAGTAATAAAATCTATAATTAATTAAATTATTATATAAATATATAATATATGTATATATGTATAAGTAATTAAACTATATATATATATACACATACAAATTTTATTTATTTATTTATATATATATACATGTATATATATAAATATTTGTATATATAAATATTTTTATATATATTTAAATGAATCATGTGTGTGTATATATGTGCACATGTGTGTATACATACACAATTATAATCAACCCATGATAATCATTGCTAAAAAATTTCAATTAAGGGGCCAGGAGGTGGCATGTGGTTAAGGTGTTGGATTTCCATATGGACAACAAAAGTTGAAGCCCCAAACCAGGAGGCTTGAAAATCATGCCCAGTGCATGTGTGTCCATGACCAAAATCCCAGGAGGAAAAAGGAAAAGAGATTGTGGCATGGCTACCGCCCCTGGGAGGTAATTTCTCACTTTATTTTTCTCTGTCTCTTTTCTGTCTGGTGAGTGCATATGCTCTATGGCAAAAATATTTTTAAAAAATTAATATTTCAAAAATTTCAGTAATCATTATTGCTGTGCCTATAATTGACGCTGTGAATAGCAAAATTGTCATTGCAACTTTCTTTATTATTTTACTTTTTTAAAATTTAATTTTATTTATTCCTTCATTTATTTTAATTTGACTAGAGAACGAGAGAGAGATACACACATATCCATGGTCTCACAGCGGACTTAGACGTTTGCGTTTACAAATATGGACTGTGGAAAGAGTATTAGGTTGGAAATCTCTATTTTGAAGGCTTTCATTCGCCCCACCTTGATGTTCACTCAAGTCCCATGCAATGGAGGTCCTTCTTGAACATCTCTCTGAGCTGCACACTTATCCTGGTGTAAATCTTATCTCCACTTGAGCGACAGTGTCAAGGCCTAGTCTTACTTTCTGGAACATGTTTCCACATCTTGTTAGTGTGGATACCGTTACCTCTGATTATTACTTCTCCTGTTTCAAGCTCTCCGCTATGGCTTGGAAAATGGTTTGTGTCACAAAGTTCATGTTTGAAACATGGGCCCCAGTGTAATGGCATTGGATAGTTGTGAGACATTTAAGAGCTGAGGCCTAGTGGGCAGTGTCTGGACCATGGAGGTCCATGAGAAGGGGTCAGTTCTCATGAGGGTGGGTCATTATGTAGGGACTATGACTGCCCCCAGTCTCTCTCTCTTCATGGACCCATCACCCTTCTGCTTCTGTCCGCCACGCTGTGACATAACGAGCTCCATGCCGTTGGACTTTCTAGTCACTGGAATCTTGAGTCAAATAAAACTCTGTTCTTTAAAAATCACCCAGTCTCAGGTATTATTATTTCTTTAAGTAGTATAACAGCAGTCTAAGACACCCTCTGTTGACTTTCTGTTACTTAAGCCTGAAAATTTGCAGTGACTTACCAGTTTATTTGGTGCATGGGTCAAAAGTCAGACAAGAAGGACTGAAGGAAAGGCTCACAAAATGTCAAAAGTAGGTGCTTGAAGAGTAAGTATGAGTGTTTCAAGCTGAAAATAATGGCATGGTGGTTAAAGGTGCTGGACTCCCACATGGGCAGCCATGGTTCAAATCCCAGACCTGGTGATTTGCTTTTTCACTTTCCCTCTCTCTCTTTCTCTGTTTCTCTCTCTGATCAAATTGGAAATAATAATAAAGTGAAATAAAACAATTCTTTAAAAAAATGTTTAACGGCATTCTAGGCATACAAAATGTCTGCAAAGAGTCAATGACGTAAGGGAAGTTGGTGTTTTTGAAACACCGCAGAGCTCCCGTGTGCACTGAGCACGCCCTATAGCAGTGGGAGGCGGTGGGGTCGGGCAAGTGAGGCAGTCCTGTCATGCCGTGCAAACTGACAAGAATTTTCATTTACTTTTTCTTTGCAGAAGCCTAAATATTCTTTTAAAAGACTTGTAAGACACTATTATAAGATTGTTCCTGTAAGTCTCCGCCTTTACTCACCTTTTCCTCAATAATCCTTTCAATTAGGCAGGTTTTTGTTTTTCTTTGTTCCTTTTTGTTGGTGCTGCTTGTTTTGTCTTATGTGTGTCTGTTTCATGAGACAGAGAAAGGGAGAGACAGTCACTCTCATCAGCGTCCTCATGCCCCAGTGTACCCTAGACTCTGCCAACCTGGATCAAGGGCATACTGCTTGCCCTTGGCGTGGACAGGGAGTTCCCGAGACAAACCCAGGGCCCGCTCACGTGGGTCCAGCTGCGTTGTGCCACGGCCAGGGCCAGGCAGGCACGTTAGAGGTGTGCCACGGCCAGGGCCAGGCAGGCACGTTTCCGTAGTGTTCTAAGGACATCGGGGCGTCGGATATTGGAAGTGAGCTGAGTGTGAGTCAGAGCACAAGTGCTCAGACGTTTGCTTCAGATGAAAGTTGGCTGGTAAATATGTTACCGCAGAGAGAAGGTAGAGGGAAAGAAGCTTTAAGAGAAAATAGTCAATTCACTTGTTTTATAGGAATCGAGGCAATTCTGATAAAGGTGTTTGGGAGCTGATGGCTCACATGAGTCAGGTTGTTAGGAACGTCTAAGAGTGGCAGGGCTGTGCTGGTATCCTGGTCATCAGCCCCACATGGAGCTGGAGACGCAGGCGTGTGCAGGCCGTCCGGAGGTGCGGGTGTGTGCAGGCTGTCTGGTACGGAGGTGCAGGTGCGTGCAAAGCCGTCTGGTACAGAGGTGCAAGCGTGTGCAAGGCCGGCAGTTACCTGGGTGCGGGTGTGTGCAAGGCCAGCAGGTACCAGGGTGCGGGCTCGTGCAAGGCCGCCCTATACCGGGGTGTGGGCTTGTGCAAGGCTGTCCGGTACCGGGGTGTGGGCGCGTGCAAGGCTGTCTGGAAAGTGTGTTTTCAATAGTGAAGAGGGAAGCATAGAACTTGACAGGCAGAAATAGAATGAATAAGTAAGTCAGTGAAGATGAGTAAATTTGTGCAAAGGGGAAGAATGTGATCCGGTA
Organism: Tupaia belangeri chinensis; assembly: GCF_000334495.1. NCBI lineage: Eukaryota > Metazoa > Chordata > Mammalia > Scandentia > Tupaiidae > Tupaia > Tupaia belangeri. Next base: position 2,599,116 of record NW_006159461.1, on the reverse strand, counting down.
ACAAATGACCCACGGAGGCGCAGAACGGGGTCAGTCCTGCGGGAAGCGGCAAATGGCCAACGCGAGGACTGGCCGTAGCTACACCGTGCCGGGCTCGGTCGTAGTACAGCCGCGTAAATCCCACACGTTTGGAGCCTGGGCCGTACCAACAAGTAACTCTGTAGTTCCCGTGCAAATGCACAGAGCAAACCCAGCGTCAGAGTGGGATCTGCTGTGGTGGGGACGGACTGGCCACCAGGATTGCAGCTGACAGAGCGAGAGCGAGAGCGAGACGATTGGGAGCAGCGGCTGACAAAGTGATTTCCATGCTTCCGCCACACGCCGGAGGACCTTCCAAAGTTTGTGGAAAATGTATACTATGAAGAAAATATGCATGGGTCTCAAGTTTTTTGTAGCAAAATAAACTCCTATTTTAATTCTGTTTCCCATGAACTTTTTAAAGTAGCCTTGTGCATATTAGGAAGTACAGTCTCTTTAGTGGATCTGATGACGTCATCTGCATACTGAGCTGGGTCCTGGAAAGGGTCATCAGAGTGAGGGGGGAGCAGGCTAAACAAACGCAGCCAGGTGAGTCTCAGGGTGCTGATCCCTGACGGACACACCAGAGTGCAATACGGCCTCCCACCTGTGAGTAGGCCCCGGGCATTGGGCATCACACCCTCACTCTCTCTTCCCCACTCCCCTCACTGTCCCGGCTTCCTTGGAGCCTGGTTACAGGCCACAGCTGGGGCTCAAGGTCTTGTGACTATGACCCTCACCTACGGGACTGGCCCATGGCCTGGCCCTTCCAGAGGTCTGTGCACCCCTCCTACACTAACATCCTGAGACAGGGCCACTAACCCCTAAACGCGCCTTGCCGATGCTAGTCATCCATACGCTAACCTTTGTCTAAAGAAAGATGGTTTTTATTTACTTTAGTTATTATTATTTTTAACTTGCTGCAGAGCATGCGTACTCAGCACAGAGACAGAGAGAGGGAAAGTGAGAAAGCAAGCTGCCAGGCCTGAGACTCACACCACAACTGGCAGTGTGGGAGTCCAGCCCCTTAGCCCCCTGCCACCTGCTGGCCCCCATAAGCTACAATGTATGTAAGAACCAGACCCGTCTGGGTGGCAGGGACTCTGCTGCTCTTGGATCGACTGCCAGGGCTCTGTTCGGAGGCTATGCTCAGAGATGGCACTGACCTCCGCCAGCCGCCTGTCGGCACAGCCAGTCCAGCTCACAGTGCCCCCTGTCTCCCCCGCTGGCTGCATTCTTTGCTACCAGTAAACATTCAGGCATGCCTGAGGCTCCTCTGTCCACAACCTCACCTCCAACCAGTCACACCGAGGGCTGCTGAGTGGCCGTCACCACCTATGTTTCCTGCAACTTCCTGCATGAGAAAAATGGTCACTCTACCAATATTTAAAATTGGTCCCTCTAACAAAATTTGTAGGAAAATGAAAGATCATATGGAGACAAAATGAACTAGCCAACGAATGCACTCACTATTGCTCTTGCTGTAATTGTCAGAGGGCACGTGCGCTTCTCAAAGACAGGAAGAACCCTGATGGGGTGTGGTCAGGCCACGACCCCTTCTCCATGTCCCATCCTGTCGGGATTGGGGCGTGCTCATACATGTACTCCGTGCATTTCTCAAGGCACTGGGGCTGGGATTCGAACAGCAGCCAGCCGGGTGCGGTCTGACTTCCTTAACCGTTAGGCTACAGGCTGTTTCACTCATTGAAGTTTTGAATAAACACTAGATACTGATGCCTAATGTAAAAAATAAAACTCTCTCGAGATTTAAAAAAACAAACAAAAAAAAACTTCCAAGGTAAAAAAATATGAAAAATACGAATTTTGAGGCGATTCTTGCTATTTATAGTTTACAAATATAACAGCCTGAAAGTTACAGTACACATTTCTTAAAAAGCAAAACAAACAAACAAAAAAAAAAACTTGAAATGTTCAAGCAGCATTTTCCATGGAAAACAATACAGAAACATGAATTTCATCAGTTCTTCAGCCTACGTGTGTATTTGAAATTTCGTAATGAAATGTGTTCTTACTTTATTGACCCGACTTTCAGAATTGGGTGTAGCCCTGCTTTATGCTGCTTGGCCTCAGAGCTGCTCCTGGGGTGCCCGCACCCCCTCACAGGTCTGCAGCCCCCGCACGTCTGCGTTCCTTCCATCTGAGCCCGATCTGACATCTCTGAGTGCGCAGCACATGAAAGGGCTGAGACCCACCGCTGCTCCGGTTACTCCCCGTACTTGAGGGAAAGCTATATCCCAGGGACACGCTCACATTATTATCTGTTTACCCTTTCCCTGAAAACACACATATTTGAGAAAATGAAATGCCAAGGACTCCCATGGCAACACTTGCTTCTGCAATCCTCGTTGGAAGAAAGCTTTTCATAATATCTAGACTAAATTGCTTTTATTACAGTTGAAGCTAATTTTCTCCAGCCCTCTCCTTAGTGGAAATAGAGGGCCATTCCCACCCCAATGTGCAGCTCCTGAATACAGTGTAATTTACCTCCAGTTTCCTCTTTGCTTTGTGCACTGTTTCATTAGCTTTTTTCCCCTAGAGACTCCTGAAACCTTCTCGCCACCCTCATATGGCGTGGACGCAAACATCCTTAGCTGCAGGAATAATGATGTCACAAATCCTAATTAAACAAAACTTGACTTCAAATTATTTTTACTCCACTTACAGCTACATCTAACTCTGCTCTAGCCAAATGCATTACCTCATCTCTGTGTGAAAATGAGTACTCCATGTTGTCTCATTTTCAGTGGCAGTACTGGGATTTGTGCATGTTCTCTACAGAGCACATTGTGGCACACGACCTGTGTCGCCCCTGTTTCAAAATCTAGAGAAAAGTAATAAGAGAATTTTGCCTAATAGAAATAGCCGCTAGCAGAAAATCAGGTCATAAACCAGTGGCAGACACCAACTTCAGCCCAAAGAGTCGCAATGGATCTAGAATGCTAGTACAATCAACCAAAATCAAACCCATCAATTCAAACACTACTCTTCCTCATTTGTGCTTCAGAGTAATACTCCCAGGAGAGAAAGGCATGAACCAATGGTAAGATGATCATTTATCTGGACTTACCTTGGGACATCTCAGATTCTTTCAAGATTAGCTTATCTGAGAGATGGCAAGGCAAATACAGACGAGAGCTGAGCTGTCCTGGAGGCAGCCCTTAGCTGTGCGTGATTACTGAGCACTTCTTAAATTACTTTTAGAGACAAGTTGGAGGTTTAGAAGTACGGATGTGAGAACAGTGGATGGCATAATGTTTAGCAAGCTGGACTTCCAAATGGTCGACTACTGTTTGAATCCTGGACCTGGCGGCTTCAAAATGCATGCCCAAGATTCCAGGAGGAGAATGGAGGAGAAGGGATTATGATGTGCCCATCTCTGCAGGGGACATTTTCTCACTTTCTGTCTCTTGTCTCTCTGTCTCTCTTGCAAGCACAAGTGCACTATAACAAAAAATCTCTCTCAAAATAAATAAATAAATAAAGGAAATGAATCACTTGGGCTATTTTCTTGTAAGACTGAGAAACCTGATCTTAAATTTATAATCATTTTATTTAAATGAAGAAAAATGTAGGATTTACAAAATTGACTGACAAAAACCATTTGAAGAGAAAAAGTATTTACAGACTTTTAAAAGAAATACTTCATAGGCTATAATTAATATTTGTAACAAAATAAATTTTAAATAATTTAATTTTTTTCCAGCAAAAGTTGCTTCATGGTTGGCATGTGAGAGTCCAGTACTTTAACCATCATGCCACCTGCTGGCCCCTAGCAGTATATTTTTACATTTTCATGTTTTAGATTTTCCAGTTATCTTTCTGTAATCGATTCCTAGATTAATGGCATTGAATTATTAAATGTTAGCTAAGGTACTTTGTTTTATTTAAACCTTCCCCAAAAGCCTGGGATTCATTCGGAAGCTCAGTGCACTGTCTGTTCTAGAAGCGTCACACGGGCTCAGGTGAAAGCTCCACCTGCTTTCAGATCAGCGTTCTAGCATCACCAGTGAGATCAAGCTGTCTACAATGTTGTTGAAGTCTTGTGTGTTCTTACTAGTTGCCTGTGTATTTGTCCTATTAACTACTGAGAGTACAGCTTTGAAATCTCCAGCTTTATTCAGGATTTTTCTGTTTTCCTTTACATTTCTAGATTTTGCTTATCCTATTTTAAGCTGAGTTTTAAGCGTATCTGCCTTAGGATAGTCATGTTCTCCTGACAAAGTAATCCCTTTATCACTATAAAGTGACCCTCTTTATCCATTGTAATATTCCTTTCTCTGAAGTTTAATTTTTCTTATGATAAAACAGTCATCCAATATTTTTTTTTCTCAAGATATCTGCATGGTATATCTTTTTTATCCAGTAGTCTTCAACTTTTGGCTTGACTTTTTGTTTAAGGTATATATATATATATATATAATTGTTATGATTTGTCATTTACATTCAATGATTGTACATCTCTATAGTACACAATATGTTTTTTAAGGTATGCAAAAAGCATGCAACAATTAAACCAAGGATATTGCCATAAACATAATTTTCAACAGAGAACGTGCCAGCTTGCAGCTAATAAGCACTTCTTCCTGAAGGCCTCCAGCCCGCCCTCTGCTGCGTCCTCCTCCCCAGACTCCGGGGTCTGCATTGTCCTGCTTACCATCGTTTCCGTTTCTGCGGTCGTGTGAAATACTCGGTTTCTAGAGAGTGGGGGATCGTGTTTGTCATAGAATGGCTTACTTAGTGTAGCATTCACTCGTGTCCGTCCACTTCATGTCCAATAGCCTACTACAGCGTCATGCACAATTACTGAGGTGGATTTCTTTCGCATAGCACACAGTTGAGTCTTCATCGTGTCCTATTCAACAACTGCCTTTTAATTTTTGTAAGTTTATGCACTTTTTTCCATGAGTGTGAGAGAGAGTGAGCACCCTACCATGGCCTTGATGCTGTGATCTCTGTCCATCTTCACCCAGCCCTGGATGCCGGGTACACGTGTATCTGGAGGACTCAGGGACCTCTCTGGATGTGAACCTGGCACCTTCCCACGTGGATCGGCCTCACAGAGGTTTCCATGTTACCAGTGTGCCACAACGTGGCCATGGCGCCTGTTAACTTTGCTGTTTAGACAGTTTACATTAAATGTGATTATTGATTCAGTTGGACTTCACTCTATTATCTAATATTTATTTCTATTTGTGTCATAATGCCTCATTTTGTTTTTTTCGATGTCAATCACCTTGTGTATGAATTAAGATTTTTTTTTAGAAAGTTTCTATTTTGCCCTATCAGTGACTTTCTTTCTCTTGCATAGGAGTTGTCCTGTAGTTTTAACCAAATACAGCCTGTGTTTAACACAGCGCTTCACTTAGTATATACAGCATCCTCAACAATATACTTACGTAAATTTTTGTTTATTGTTTATAATATTTTAGCCCTTCATATTCTGTAACTGACACAATACATTGGTTTTCATTTAAAAAATGAATCATCTTCGAGAAATTAATAAATTAAGTCTTTTTTTTTTTTTTTTGGAGAGGTTTTTGCTATAGGGCATGTGTGCTCATCAGAAAGACAGAGACAGAGAGACAGAAAGCAAGAAATCACCCCCCAGGGGAAATGGCCATGCCACAATCCCTCCTCCTCCATTCTCCTCTCAGGATCTTGGGCACTCACGCACACGCGCCCAGCGTGAGTTTAAGCCACCTGGTCCGGGACTTGAACCACAGTTGACAGCATGTAGGGCCTAGTGACATAGCCATTACACCAACTGCTGGTCCCTGAAACTTTTACATTTACTTTCATTGCTACCATTTTCATTCCTTTGTGAAGATACAAATTTCTCTTTTATATGATTTTTCTCTGAGAAACTTTCTTAATATTGCCTTGGGAGGGAGGTGGAGGGTACACATACTAGCTAGAAAGAGAGAGACAGAAAGATAGAGAGAGAGAGTGAGAGGGAGAGAGGGAGGAGGCACCCCTAACTGGGGTGTGGTCATGCCGCCATTCTTCCTCCTCCCTTCCTTCATTCCATCAGGAGACGTGCACACGTGTCCATCAAGTCTAAGTCTGCCGGGGATGGGATTCAAATCATCGTCAGCAACATGAGGTTTTGCTTCCTTAACCACTGGGCCATGGGGCTTGCCCAATAGTGCTATTTTCAAAGTTTATTCATTCCTTCTGAGAGAGAGAAAAAGAGAGAAACACCCTCATAGGGTTCTTGTGCCACAATCCACCTGGTCTCGGCCGGCCTAGATCGTGGGCACGTGGGCAGGTGCAGAGTACCCTGGGATTTCTGGGCACCCTGGGCCTGTCCCACAGGGGACCCCCGCACAGAGGGGGGCTCCCTGCTGCACTGTCCGGCCCTTTCCTGGTTCTTTACTTCAGGACTCCCCCTGAGGAAATCCCTTAGCTTTTGCATTTCCTCATTAGCCTCTAATTTCAAATAACATCTCAGTGGGTAAAAAATTTTAGTTTACCTGTACTTTGTCTTTGAGTATTTAAAAATATATCCCCGTCTCTTTCTGGTCTGCAGGTTTTCTTAGGAGAATTCAGCTGTTACTCTTCCGGATGTGATGAGTATATTTTACCCTGGCTTCCTTTAGGCTCATCTCACTCTTTGGTTTTCAGCAGCTTAACCAAGCCTTCATCCAGTTTCCTGTACGCTTTTCCTGCTTCGTTAACTGAACTAGGTAGACTCTGTGCTTTCTCCTTCTGGAATCCCAGTTTAGCCCACATTGCCCCACAGGCCACTGACACTTTACTTAATCATTTTATTTTCTTACCGAGCTAAAGTTTAGATAGTTTTTATTGCTCTGAATGCAGATATGTTACTCGTACTTCTGCATCACTTTATCTGCTATCAATCACACCCAGTGGATTATTTTTTCATTTTTATCCATAGTATTTTTAACTTTACGAGCTCCATCTGAGTGTTTTCTTTCATGGGCCACCTTACAATATTTGTTTTCTTCAAACTTGTTAGTATACAGAGCATAGTTATGGCATAGCTTTTGATGCCCTGGCCCATTATCTTCATCATCTCTACACGTTTCTATCGATTGCTTTTTCTCCTGCTCCTGTTACTTTCATGCTTCAGGGAATGCCTGGAGATTTCGGACTGAACACCATACACTAGAATTTTCTGTCATTGGTTGTTGAATTTACTGTATATCATTGAATAAAACTTGGTTTGTTTGGCAAATAGTTAATGTTGAATCAGTTGGGTCTGAGGTTGGCTTTCAAGACATGATAGTATCGACACTCTGACTTTCTAGGCTTTGTCTTCTCTGCCTTGTGGGACACCAACTATTCCCAGTCCCGTTAGAACACTCGAATCTGTCTAGCTACTCATTTACAGTGGTTTCTGCTTTAGTCTCAGGTATTTTTCTTTTATGCACGTACAGATTGTAGTACTCACTGAAGAGTCCTGGGACCGGCAATTGGCCTAATGGCTGTCACTGGCCTCCCATGTAGTCGACCACAGTTAGAGTCCCTGACCCAGGGGCTTAAACTCACAACTGGCACATGTGTGTGCATGCCCAAGATCCTGAGAAGAGAATGGAGGAGAAGGGATTGCAGCGTGGCCATCCCCCCGGGGGGATGATTTCTCGCTTTCTGTCTCTCTGGCGAATGCACGTGCCCTATCACAAAAACCTCTCCAAAAACAAACAAACAAGAGTCTTGAGAACTCTTTACAGAACTTTCCCTCCCTGTGGACTGTGTTCTCTTCTGGCTAGTCTGGTGTCACGAGAACTCCTCTGTGTATTCGTCTCAGGGAGTCACTAGGCTCTTTCAGGCTCTCCCTCCCTACACCATAGCCTGAAAACAGACTGGACAGGTCAGCAAGCACTGCTGGGTTCGTCTTGTTTCTTCAGCCTCTCAGAGGATATGACCCTGTACTATCTTCTGTTGAATACCTACAGACCTCTAGTGTGTCAAGTTTCCGGTTGCTTAGTGTATTATTTCACATCGTTGAGAGCTGCAAGTCCTATCACCTCCTTTTTAAAATGTTTAATACCATCCTTCTCTTTGCTTCATTTCCCTCCTATGACATTACCCATTATGTCTGCTCATTCTCCTGTTCCTTTGGGATTTTTTCTTCAGGCTGAAATGTTTTTCGAAATGGCCAATTCTCTCTAAGTGCTTTACATTCTGCCTGCATTTTTCTACTTTTGCTTGTGTGCTGCCATCCCCCTTGCCTGAGTGCTTCAGCACACCCTGGGGCAGCAGTGGGACTCCTGTGTGGTGGGGATGTCTTCTCGTTCTTCGTGGCCAGGAGGGACGCCACGCCATTTCTCCATTCTTCTTCTTGAATGACTCCATGTGGAACTAGATATTGACACTTGCTACCACTCAGGTTTTGTATGAATTAGTTTTCCCGAAGTCAACATGAGACGATATTCAAAACAGCCTTTTAAGGGAACCAGCAGTTAGCGTAATGGCTATGTCGCTGGACTCCCACGTAGTTGACCGTGGTTCGTGTCCCGGACCCGGTGGCTTAAAAAACTCACGCCGGGTGCGTGTGCGTGCGTGCCCAAGATCCCGAGAGGAGAATGGAGGAGAAGGGATTGCAGCGTGACCATCCCCCCTGGGGGGTGATTTCTCGTTTTCTGTCTCTATGTCTCTCTCTGTCTGTCTGGCAAGCGCACGCGCCCTACAGAGAAAATCTCTCCAAAAAACAAAAAAAAATTAAACTTCTTGGAGACTTCTTTTTGCTTGTTTTTTTCTTTATTTCCTTTCATCATTTCTTTTTTAATTTGCTAGAATGCACATATGCTCATGGAGAGAGACGAGACAGAAGAAGAGTGAGAGAAAGAACTCCCAATGGGGAATGGCCATTAGGGTTTTAGTGTTTATTTGTTTTTAGAGAGTTTTGCCTTAGGGCTCATGGACCAACTGACAAAGAGAGACAGACAGTGAGAGGGAAAATGAGAAATCACCTCTCTGGGCAGAGGGATGGCCATGCTACAACCCCTTCTCCTTCATTCTCCTCCTGGGATCTTGGGCACACACACACACCTGGTGTGAATTTCAAACCACTGGGTCTGGGACTCAAACCAGTCAGCCACGTGGGAATCCAGTGACATAACTGCTGCACCATCTGCTGGCTCTCAAGCCATCAGTGTTATCTGACCTTCCACTTTCCTTCCTTTTCTTGCCCCTGGGCGACTCCGCTGTGTCCTGTCTGAATGATTTCTCTTCTGGGTGAGGCCTGAAAGGTACCCCTGGCTGGTCAGCTTTGAGAGGTCATACAAAGGGGACTTTTCATGCTGAACTATATTTAAGTTTTCTATTTCTTTTCTTGTTTAATTATGTCAGTGGGCATGTGTACACACACACACAAGACAGAAAGAGAGGAAGCAACCCTTTCAGGGCCTGATCCCTCCAATTCTCCATCCCGACAGGCTCCTGGCATGCACATGCCTGCCTAGGGAGTGAGCTGCAGGGCCAGAATATAGACCCTGGTGGGCAGTGTGAACCAGCTTCCATCACACTGTGCCTTGCTGGGGAGCAAGGCTCTGCTTTCTGTTTTCTTTTCTTTCTCTTTTTTTGAGAGATTTTTGCTATGGGGTGCGTGTACTCACTAGGAAATACACAAAGCCAGACATCATCTCCCAGAGTAGATGGCCACACTGTCATCCCTTCTTCCTCTGTCCTCTCCTCAGGATTGTGGGCACACACGCGAACACATCCAGCGTGAGTTTCGAGTCTCTGGGTCCAGGACTCAAACTGCAGTTGGCCATGTAGGAGTCAGAGACGTAATCATTGCGCCATCTGGTCCCACGTTTTTTGTTTTCTCATGTGAGGTCCTGTGGTTTTGATTTTACTCTGTAAACATTTTGACTGCTTAAATTAGGAATTCAGGAATACAAATAAGTAAATAAAACATTATTACTGTGTGTCCTCTGGACTGTCATGACTAGTGCTGTCACCTCTCCAGAATCTGTTTAATTTGTAAATAGTGAGACTGGTCTGCATTGGAGATGGCCTTCATTATTAGCCACTTTCTAAATCATTGCCTCATTCCCGTGTGCCTTCACTGCTCTACAATCGCAAACACCCCCACATCATTGTATTATGGTTACTGAAATGTGTCCGTTCCCGATGTCTTTTTCTTTCATGAGACCACTGCTAAGGTTGGCCGGTGAGCGGGCTGCAGGTGTGCATTTTGTGAATGGAGCATCCCTAAGCTGAGAAGCCTTCACCAGCATCTAAACAACACTAAGGTAGCAAGTTGGTCTACCGAAACATACGAAGGCAAAGAAAGTCATCAAAAACTGCCTGAAAATGTCATTGTTTTGTGTGGAAAGAAAGGAGCCCAGGCTGTCTCTTGGGAAGCCTTTTCATCTGCGAAGTGGTTTGAAATGACTTGTAATTGGCTATGCATGGACAGGCTCCGGGCTCCGGGCTCCGCGTGGCGGGGGTCACTCCACGAATATGCCATTGTGCTCGCAGCTCCTAGGAAGTCCTGGTTAAAAATGTTCTTGGACCTCTGCAGCAGGTGTGGGGCTGAGTGGGCCCTTGCCCTCCGGGTATTCCACAGGGCAGAGCTCCCAAGCTCCCTGTCTTCTCTGGCTTGTGTCACTGTGGACCAGGTGGCCTCGGCCCTTTGCCCCTTCCTGTCCCTTCCCCTTCCCCTTCCCCTTCCTCTTCCCCTGCCCCTGCCCCACCCTGGGACCAGTACCACTGCCTCTCACTGTGGCTCTGAGGGAAATCCCCAAGGTCTTGGATTTGGGGCAATGCCTCCAGCAGAGCTCAGCAGACCCAGCGTGAGATGGATGCCGTTTCAGGGCCAGCTATGCCGATGGCCGCAGGGCAGTTCCCGTCAGGGTAGAGTGCTTTTCTAGACACTCATTTCCTGACAAGTTATCCCTTCAAATCACCTAAGGTCGCTTTTACAAGACTGTCCCATTCCGACATCAGCAGGACTGCGACACTGGCCTTGGCCCTCACGGCCACAGCGCTCTCCAGTTCTCCGCAGCACTCCTGTGCAGCTGTTCTCCGTCTGCGCTCCCAATCCGATGGCCCTTGGCGCTGAGATTGCCCAGGTGTACCAGCAGATACAGGAAAGTCCAACCAGATGGCTGGGGAGGAACTCCGAAGAGTGCGGCACAATTAAAGAAATTATTGGACAAGCCTACAAAGACAGACAGGGGAACTCTGAAAAGAGCATCCTCTGATTTCCACCTGACCACCTTCTAAGAGCCCAGCCTCCTCCTCCCGGGTGCCCTCTCCCTGACACGGCAGCGCCACCTGTGTACACACTCGGAACAGCAACGAGAAATTGCTCTGAACCTGCACACCTCCCAGCAGGGAGGCGGCGTGTGAGGGCCTGTTCTCCACCCATAAACTCGGTGCGGGACTAAAAGCTTCTCCTATGGACTTAAACATGGATGATGACAAGGTGTGAGGCCTGGGTCAGCCTGGTGTGCCCTGGGAGGGGAAGAGAAGCTCCACTGACCTGTAATTTGTTTATTACTGGAATCCATTTAACTCCAGCAGGTGTGAAATGCAAAGTGAAGACCACCAAGCTGTTTCTGTCTTCATTTTATGCCGAAGGACCTAGTCCAGGGGACAGTTCTGACCAGCCAGGTTAAACTCTGCCCACGTCCTCAAGTTTAAGGTCTAAGTTGAACTAGCCAAGGTTTAAATGCATTGGAGCTTTTAGTCCATGAAGTGTGATGGGCTCTTTTCCCAATTATTTTCCATCTTCCCATCACCCTTCATCCTTCCGACCCTTCTTTCTCTCTTTGTTTCTGACGTGGTGTCTCATTAACACATGACTAATAGTGCTGGGTTTTCTCATGTGTTTAACTGCTGAGTTCTATTTGAATGTTAGTACACAAATTCATTTGCTGGAAATGCTTCCGTGTATTTAAAGGCCCAGTTGCTCCTCTGGAACTTATGCATTCAAGAGTGATGACTCCGTGAAATCAACTGATTACTACAGTCAGTACATTTTTTTCTGGAAGTCTCCATTTCATCTAAAAATATATCTGTGTGTGGTTTTAAAATGATGAAAGAAATATACATATTAAAAGTTACAAATTTGTTGGTTTTTTATTGAACCTACTAGTGATTTTTGTCACGGAATCTGTTCTTTCTGTTAAAATCTTTATGTCTGTCTTCTTCCTCTACTAGGTAGGGATGTTCTCTGTTTCGCTGTTTTATATCTAGAACCTAAAAAATAGGGTGTAATATAAAAGCCATCATATACAAACCCAGACTCATGCACCAGACCAGTCCATAAATTTAATTAATCTGTCTGACGGGGGAAAATGGAAGAGCTCATGGGAAACGAGGAGATGTAATCCAGTCAGTGGTTAGAGGGGATCGCCTGCTGCAAGGCGTGCTTCGCTTGAAGGGAACTTTTCATTGATTTCTACAAGAGTGATGCGAAGGTTTCAGACTCATGAATGCCAAGGAAAATACCCTGTTGTTGGTGAAATAAAATCAATTATTACTGATGCACGGGAGGAGATACGGCCCGAATGCGGTTGCTCTTGGGTAGAAACAGGTGGCGGTGATAAAATATGACACGTCTGCCCAGGACAGCCCTCTCCTGCCATGTTTTCTGACGACACGACCCTGCAGTAAAGTACCTGTAAACAGCTCCCAACGGATGCTTGGCCTGCCTCACATCCCCAGGAGAGAAGAGCTGCACACGGGTCTCCATCGGCTGGTTCATCGCTAGCTATATGGAAAATACATTTGTATTTCAGACTCTTAGCTCACTCTTCTTCTGGCCCTGATTTTGTTAGATTACCAGTGGTTTTGTTCCCATAAAATAGTAAAACCAGAGTGCTCTTAGTATGAATAGAAAAGTCTCATATTTTTATTGTTCATTTATGCTTATGTTTTTCTTTTATTTATTAGAGGACTGAGAGGGAGGGAGAGAGGACAAAGCACCTCCCTAGTGTGCTGTGGTCACACCACAATTCCTACTATTCCATTTCTCTGTCTTGTGAGAATTTGGGTCATAGGCACACGTGCCCAGGGTGTTTTCCAAGCCACTGGAGCCTGGATTTGAACTGCATTCCTTACGGGGTCCAACTTCCTTACCTGCTAGGCTGTGGGGCCAGCCTCATATGTACTTACTTTATCCGAACTGTCATTTCAAGATCTTAGCAAGATGCATTCTGGCTTACCTCCATATTTTGTAAAATTTTAGTTGAAATACTTTTTAACTTAACTCAGCACACTAAAAAACATCATTTTATGGTATCCTAAAAGTAAATAAAGGTGTGAAGGCTTTGCCACCCACCAGTGCCTCCACGTCCCCCAAGACTCCTGATTTCCATGGTTGATCACATAGCACACGGGAAAAGAGACACACCGGTCACCAAGAGGCGAAGACTCCAGTGTCGAGCATAATTGAGGGTAGACCTCAATTATAGAGACTTCATTGCTTTCTTATCTTTAGATAAAAATAAACAGAGCTAGATAGGGTCCTATTTTCCCAAACCCCAGTGAAATGCGTAGTTGATTTCCTAGTGGGAGTCCAATGGCACCATCATTAAATGGGTAATGATGGCTGAAGGAATACGAGTACGAGGAGGGAAAATAAGATGCATGAAGCTTTCAGTTACTTGATATTGGGGTTATTTCCTTACAGACGTGTCTACTTTCTATTATCCTGATCCATAATCACCGTAGCAGGCTGTCTGCTGCCCTGAGGTAGTTCCACTTACAGAGCTGGCACTTGCGAGCCACCATGGAGCTGAGACTTCACGATCCTGCCATTCCCAGAATTCATAGAGCAGTGGCTGTGCCCACCTTGTACACCCGACATGGTTCACTCCAGACTCCTGCTCTGTGACCAACTCCACTGAATGCCCCGAGTCCTGCTCTGTCATTGGCCCCCCGGCAGACAACAGCTCACTGAGCTCAGGACTCAGGGCTGCAGGAACCAGGCAGGTCGTGGGTGGTTCCCCAGGGAGAGGACTCTCCGCATTGCGGGCTGTTTCCTCAGGCTTCGGCTCAGGTGCCTTTCCTCTTCCTGCTTCTGCTCCCGGCCCTTGCATTAATAAGTCACAGCCACAAGACCACAGCCTTCATGTCCTGTGAGTTTTCCAGAAGTCACTGAAGCTGGAGACGGCCGGGCAGACTTGGCAAAACAGATTACACAAGTGTTAGGCCGATTTGATGGGAAGAAAAATACCCACGGAACTTGTGCTAATTACAAATCTTTCATCGGAGCCACTCACGATGTTGGTCAGCTTTACAAACCTTGGCTAGTGTTAGTAACTGCAGCTTCACCTTCAGGGCGCCACAGAGTCAGCGAGCCCCTCTGCGGCCACCATCGGATCAAGTGCCCAAGGGCAGCACCACGGCCGACCCGCTGTGCGTGGTGCATGTTACCCACGCTGGGGCGGGGGTCTGGACCACGTGACCCCTGCTTTACAGAGAGCCCAGCCTAAACCGGTGGGACAGGCCAACGATACTCCAAATGCCACTGAGAGCCTGCTCTCAAACACGCTCAGGTTTCCTTCCTTTCTGCAATAGTGGAGAAGGCCAGCTTACTAACTACTGGTGCGTTTCCGGTGAGGTACTGCTGAAAGGCACTGGCAAACAGAGCCTGAAATTTGACCCCACTCGGGAGTAAAAACAAACACATTTACTGGGACTCTGTCATTTCTGTGCCCATGACTTTTACATATGATCCGATCAGAATTTTCAAAGTGCCTTTGCAGAACTTTACTAATAAATCTTCTTTTTGCCCATACTTGCTTCCTTTCTGCACTCACCCACTCCCTTCCATGGTCTCTCCTCTCACATCTCCCCTCTGTCTCGCTCCCTCCTCTAATAATTCCCCTGCACCGTTGGCACGGCCCATGTGAACGAGAGATTTTCTCATGGAAGCCACATCAGCCTTTTCCAACAGTCAGCCACGCTGTGTGACTGTCTGTTTGTACGTTCACCCTTTAACATTGTAAATCAATCATTTTTTTTAAAGTCAAAGCCCGTGGGATATCTGAGACAAACACATTAGATAAATTTATATCAGAAATCAATGGGCCTAGCAGGTGGCATGGTGGTAAAGGTACTGGATCCCCACATGGCTGACTGCAGATTGAGTCCCAGACATAGCGGCTTGAAAATCGAGCCGGGGTATGTGAATGCATGCTCAAAATCCTGAGAGGAGAATGGAGGAGAAGGGACTGTGGCATGGCCATCCCCCCGGGGAGTGATCTATCACTTTCTCTCTCTTTGTCTCTCTCTAGGAAGCACACTCTCCCTATGGCCAAAATCTAATTTAAAAAAATAAATAAATAAATGGTTTGATTCTTTTTTATTGCATAAATGATTTCTTGACTTCCCACAACAATGTCGCTAAGAAATGGAAAACAAAATCTCAAAAGAATAAAAACCAAGATTGCTATAAAAATTATTAGAATACAGGGTAAGGTTTCTACAAAATGAAAAAAATACAGAGAAATGGAAAATGAATTTGCATTTTTAATAATTTCATGGACACAATTTTTGCTATGTTATAAAACCACACAAAATCTACGAGTTCTATTAGCTCATACATTGTCCTTTACTCTCCTTTCTCCTCGGGTCCAAAATCCCTGGTCGGGGCCAGGCGTGACACAGAGCTAGACCCACACGGGGAAGGTCCTGGGTGCACCTCTCAGGACCCCTGGAGCACACGGTGTGCAGAGCACGTCCATGACCCAGACCTGCCGAGACTCTGAACAGCCTAGAGGGGTTATCTGCCTCTCTCCCGCTCAAGGAAAAAACAAACTTAAAAAATAATCCATTGCTTATACCGAGTGGACAGTTTAGGGGTCTCTGTCAGCTGCAGATGAAATGTGGTTCTACAGCTCCTCAAACCACCCGTCCCAATGTCCCGTTAATTCTCGGCGCCCTCTGACATAGGGAAGAGAGCTGGGAGAAAAGAGGGTTTGTTCAGCAGATTCCGTCTACTGGACGCTGCTGCAGCACGTGTTGAAAACTGCCGCTTTTCAGGTATTTCATTCGATTTCGTGTCGGAGGGGAGGCACCAGCAGCAGGTTTCATTCCCGCTCCCTGGAGGCGTTCTAGCCGAGCGGTTGCACAGCCCTGGAAAAGAGGCTGCACATCCCACTTCCTGTTGTCAGGTTTCAGTCGTTACCACAGCGTATGGCAGCTGTGTGTGCCTGCTCTTCTCTGAGAATCCGGGAGCCTGGGTTTTCTATATCAGGAACGGGAACACGGTCTGACGTAACTAACGTGCAGGACTCTCCCGGTCCCAATGCCAGCCGAGCGTGTGACGATGAGTCGCCGTGCTCCGGATCGTCCTTCCGTCTACGTGAGGAGCGCGAGTGCTGGCTAACTTTCCTGAATGGAGCCCTGAGTAAATGCTTGGGTTTTGCTGCCATACAGTTTCTATGGCAACTAATCAATTCTGTTGTGTTACTAGATGCTAAATAAACTTTATTTATGGACACTGAAATGTGAATTTCATTTACTTCTCATGTGTCATGAAATTCATTTATTTTTAATCACATAAAAAGAAATGTAAAACACAGGGCCAGCAGAAGGTGTGGTGGTTAAGATGCTGGATTCTCATGTGGACAAACATGGTTCAAATCCCAGACCTGGTAGCTTGAACATCATGCTGGCACATGTGCACACATGCCCTAAATTCCGAGAGGAGAATGGAAGAAAGAAGACTGCAGCATGGCCGTCCCTCCTGGAGGGTGATCTCTCACTTTCCCTCTGGTGACCACACATGCCCTATGGCAAAAACCTTTAAAAATACATAGAAAAACACCTTCATAGTTTGTGGACCATACCAAAACAAATCTAGGAAATACACACTACCAATATACACTTAAAGTGTCTTACTACGCAGATAGGATTATGATACTAATTAAAATGTAATCCAAGGCCCAGCCCTGTGGCTAGTGGGTCAGGAAGCCAGACCCCACATGGTTGACCACGTGGTTTGAAACCTGGGCCTGGTGGTTTAATAAACGTGCCAGACATGCTAGATGCACATGTGTGTCCAAAATCCTGATGGGGGGTGGTAGAAATGGGGTGCGACGCAGTATGGCCACACCCTGTTAGGGAGTTCACCTCCCTTTGAAGTGTGACCACACCCGGTTAGGGGGTGCACCCTTCCTCCATCTCTCTCTGGTGAACACATGTGCTCTCTGGCCAAAAAAAAAAAAAAAAAAAAAAAAAACAGTAAATTAGTTAAAAATAAGTGAGAAGATGCTATCCAGAGAAAGTTCTGGAAACATAAGAAAATAAACATTTTTAATCTTGGAGAGTGGAAATTCTGAATTTTTTCCATTTAGTGTTTTGTACATTTTAATAGAAGTTTTTCAAATCGGCTGAATCTATAATAATTTTTATTTTAAAATAAAATTAAGACTCTTCCTAATGTTGCAGAGTGCATGAATTTCCTTTTATCTTAGAACTTTATATGGATTTACTTGAGAAATTTCCGGAATAATTTTGTGCTGATCTTACCTTGAGGTATGAGGAAATAAGAGTTATAAAAATAAAAAAATAATTCCCTAATGTAATATTTTAGAACAATGGGGATAAATGGCAGAAAATCTCTTTTCTTTCACTGTTAGGTAGTACCTTGCTAAGTGGTTCAGTGATAAATCAGCCCAAAGAAAACAGCCAGAGCCCTGTCCTGACAGGCCTATGGGGAGGACCTCCCAGACCAGCCCAAGTCCAGTAGGGCAGGAATCACGCAGGGGGTGCAACACGCTGTCCAGACAGGCCAGATTTTTTTTTTATATAAGTTTTTTTCTTTCTGTTTCCCTTTTTTTTTTTTTTTCATGGGGGCACATGCGTTTCGCTTGCTGGAGAAAGACAAGACAGTGCAGGGGAAAGTGAGAAATCAGGCCACACCGCGATCAGCTCTCCCCCATTCTGCCCCTGGGATTTGGGGCACGTGCACCCTATGTGCTTTTCAAGCCGCAGAGTTTGAGACTCACACTGCCACCAGGGCCACATGGACGTCCAGCACTGTAACCACCAGCCACCGCTGGCCCCGACAGGCCTGTTCTATGGCCTTCCCTGGCCAGATTCCTCTAGGTCCTGGTCCACCCCTCCCGTCACTCCGTCACTGAGGACGTCACTCAGAGGCAGCAGTTACACCCAGGATGGGAGCGCGCGGGTGAGGCGCTGGCTGAGCTGCTGCAGGCACTTTGCGGTTCTCAGACTCTGGCAGGGACTGCTATCCCGGGGTACACAGAGGGGGAGGTGCAGAGGAGACCTTCCGCCCCTTCACCAGTTCTGTCCCAGGGCTAAAGGGCTACTTTCCCACTCTCCAGGCCACGTGGGTGCACAGGAGGAGTGAGGCTCTCTTGCCCTCACTGTGTGCTAGTCTATTTTGTTGCTACTTAAATACCTGCAGCTGGGCACTCTGAGCGACTATCGGTTCATTCAGCTCACAGTTTGGAGGTTCAGGTCGGATGGCTACTTCTGGTGGGACTCTGAGAGTCCCAAGTCCGTTGGTCTCCTTCGCTGGCCTTACAAACCCAGCTGGGCCCTCTTCCCACTTAATCACTCCACACCAGGGAGGTATTAGGTTTCCCAGCTGGGCCCTCTTCCCACTTAATCACTCCACACTAGGGAGGTATTTAGGTTTCCTCTTAGTACGTCCACGGCGTCTCAACACAGGATTTCCAGGGGCCGCAGACCGCGGTGTAGCGTCCTCCGGTGAGCTGTGGACGCTGCTTTTGCAGAGGGCTGGACCTGCGCCCTGGGGCTGGGACCAGATGCTGTGCCCCACTCCCTGCAGGTCGGAGGGCAGAGCAGTGGTGCAGCCTGGGTGCCTGGAGACCCGGCGGGGGGAGGGGAGGAGCTTCTGAAACTCACCCACGGCTGTGTGACCAGGTGTAGGCTCGAGGTAGAAGCTGCTGCTATGCTCCCTGCTTTCTTTCTTTCTTTTCTCTTTTAGAGGTTTTTGCTGTAGGACGCATGTGCTCGCCAGCCAGAGAGAGACAGAGAGATAGAAAGCAAGAAATCCCTCCCAAGAGGGGATGGTCACGCCGCAATCCCTTCTCCTCCATTCTCCTCTCAGGATCTTGGGCACGCACGCACATGTGCCTGGCGTGAGTTTTAAGCCACCGGGTCCGGGAATCAAACCGTGATCAGCTACGTGAGAGTCCAGCGACATAGCCATTACGCTAACTGCTGGGCCCTGTGCTCCTTGCTTTCTAACCACAGTCCCAGGAGCACTTCCTGCTGCCCCCTCCTGGGCGGGTGTGCTGAGATTCTGACTCCCTCGCAGCCAGTATAACCACATACCAAGGGCTGTGCAGTGCGACTGAGACAGCGGGCTCCTCCCAGTCCACCTGTGACGCCTCGGGCGACTTCCCTTAACTTTCTGCAAACTGTTTTATGTCACTCTTTTTCTTCCTGAATTTTGCCATCAAGGGCTTGTATAGGCAAATGGTGTTTTCTTTTTAATTTGTGTTAATTCTAAAATGCTAGAATAAAATGAGGTCATGTAACGGGCACAGGTGGGACAAGGTTAGAACTAAGAACATACTCCATCGACCATGGAACCCGATGGCCAGTGCCTCTCCTGGGTGGGGCCTTCCAGGGCCTTCTGCACAAGCAGCCAAGTTGGGCTGGCCTGGTGGCCTCGTGGCTAAGGCAGTTGGAACCCACACAGCTGACTGCTCGGTTTGAATCTCAGCCCCGGTGGCTTACAAAGCACACCGGGAACATGCACATGTGTGCCCATAAACATACTGGGTACAGGTGGGTACATGGAGGAGAAGGGATTAAGGCATGACCACACCCATTGGGGTTGCTTTCTCCGTCTCTGTCTGGCAAGTACAAGCACCCTCTGGCAAATTAAAATAAATAAATAAATAAAAAGAAGCCAGGTACATTTCATTTATGCTGACTGTGAAGACTGGAACTTTAAGCAGCTGACTGCTTAGTAAATTTACAGGAAGCCAAACAAACTTTTTTTTTCTTTTTTCTTTGAGGCAGGAGAGATTGGGATAATAAGAGAGAAGAGATGCCAAAAAAAAAAAAACAAGTGAGCTAATTATAATCACGCTTTTATGTATAACTTACAAAACCAGAGAGCCCTTGAAGGAGAGACCTGGATGATGGCAGCTGGAGGAGGGGGCGTGTGCATTTATAAAAGCAGGCTGGTGCCCACCCGGCCCCCAGGCCCCTGGCCCCACGTCACCAAGTAGCAGGTCCAAGCCCCGCCCTGGGACTCCCGCTACACACTTCTCAGACAGGTCATGGCGTGCAATGAAAGGAAGAGCGATCTGTTCTGTAGGAAGCACACTCAGGTAGTGCCCTCTGCCACTGCCTTGCAGGAAACTGCTTACCTGGAATAAATATATTCCTCTATCTTCAACTCAGAGAAGTCAGCTTGGAACACTGCCCTTGTTTAAGAGCAGAAGAAAACAGGATGTTAACTTTTTTCTTTTCTTTTCTTTTCTTTTTATTTATTTATTTATATTTTTGGAGAGGTTTTTGCTATATGGGCTGTCCGCTCGCCAGAAAAAGACGGAGAGACAGAAAGTGAGAAATCATCCCCTGAGGGGATGGCTACGCCGCAATCCCTTCTCCTCCATTCTTCTCTCGGGATCTTGGGCACACATGCACACACACACCTGGCATGAGTTTAAGCCAATGGGTCTGGGACTCGAACCGTGGTCGACTATGTGGGAGTCCGGCAACATAGCCATTATTCCAACTGCTGGTCCCAGGATGTTAACCTTAAAATAGCCTTCATTCTGGGCTCACATTCAAAATGTTCTACAAAGTTCTATTTTACCAGTGTCAATTACTAAATTAAAAAACCCACAAGAGAATAATGTCTTTCATTAAGTATATTAGATTAAAAGATGATCATATAGGGGCCAGCAGGTGATATAGTGGTTAAGGTGCTGGACTCCCACATGACTAACCACAGTTCGGGTCCCAGACTTGGTGACTGGAAACTCACTCCAGGTGAATGTGAGTGCGTGCCTGCAATCCTGAGTGGAGAATGGAGGAGAAGGGACTGTGGCATGGCCATTCCCCAGGGGGTGATTTCTCACTTTCTGTCTCTGTCTCTCTCTGTGTCTATGGCGAGTGCACATGCCCCATAGCAAAAATCTCTCTTAAAAAATAAAAAAGATGATCACATAGATTTTAATCATGTGTGTATATGATGTGGATGTGATAGGTACATTTGCTTTGATCGTAAAAACAAAAAATATAATGTGGGCCAGCTAAGTGGCATGGTGGTTAAGGCAGCTGGATCCCACATGGCCTACTGTGTAGTTCGAGTCCCAGACCTGATGCCCTGAGAGACATGCCAGGTACATACGCATGCATGCCCAAAATCCCAACAAGAGAATGGAAGAAAAGCGATGTGTGGCCATGTCCCCTGGGGTGTGATTTCTCACTTTCTTTGTCTCTCTCTCTCTGGCAAGTGCACATGTCCTGCAGCAAATTTTAAAATGTTTATGTGTGTGTACGTGTGTGTGTGTGTAGAGTTAGTGCAAATTTAAAAATAAGTTTAATATATTTAACAGATTACATTACTTTCAGCCTGAGATTATTTCAACAGTTTCTCAAAGGCTTGTGAGTAGAAAAATTACTTATGTATTGGGCCAGCCCCATAGTGAAGTAGTTGAGGGATACCACGTGGCTGACTGTGGTTCAAATCCCAGCTCCGGTGTCTTGAGAAACACACTGTGTGTGTGCCCAAAATCCCAAGGGGAAGGAGAAATGGAAGGGAAAGACTGTGTCATGCCCATACTCCGTAGGGGGTTCTTTCTCTGTCTCTCTGCCTGACTCTGGTAAGCACTGCTGCCTTATGGCAATTAAAAGAGAAATAAAGCACAGGAATCAGTAGGTGACTTGGTGGTTAGGGCACGAGATGCCCACGTGGCTGCCCGCAGTTCAAGTTTTGGACCTGCTGGCTTGCAAATCACACCAGCACATGTATGTGCGAGCCCAAAATCACAGGAGGAGAATGGAAGGAAAGGGATTGTGGTATAGGCAATCCCCCGGGGGTTGATTTTTTTTTTTTTTTTACTTTCCTTCTCTCTGTCTCTCTCCTGTGAGCATACATGCCCTATAGCAAAAACCTAAAAAGAAAAAGGGAAAAAAAATCATATAAATAAAACCAATAACTCCAATAAGAAGAATTTATGCTGGTGGAAGATTTCAACTTGAAAAAAATAGACAACATAATTGTGAGGTATTAAATATTTTACCAGTGACTAAACACTGGAAATGGTTAAATAAATTTAACTGTATTCAGGTATTAAGTACTTGTTAGGACTTTGCAAAATATAGCAAGACATGTTTGATTCAATTTTATGATAAAACAAGAGATAGCTTGATTTAAAACATATTTACAAAGCAAGTCCTAGTACTAGAGAGAGTGAGTGGAGCACAGCAGTCACAAGACCTGGTTTGGGGGGACTTACAAAGTAGATTTCTGTATTTTAAGAACTTGGCTTAGAGACCAGATGGTGATGCTGGGTAAAGCACGGTGTCCTGGGAGGGTGATCCATGTGAGAAGGTTCTAGATCACGTCCAGAGACCTCCCTGAGCAGAGCGGGCACCTGTGTGTGCCTTCTCTGGAGCTGGCTGAGTCTGTGGAGGGATCGTGGCATCAAGATCCTCAAGATCCTACTAGAGGTGCTCTCTCTCTTCTTCTGTTTTTCTTTCTTCCTCTCTTCCTTCCTTTCTTTCTTTGTTCTCTCCTTCCTTTCTTTTATTTTTTAGAGATTTTTGCCATAGGGTGTGTGTGTTCACCAGAGAGAGAGAGACAGTGAGAGGGAAAATGAAAAATCATGCCCCCAGAGGGATGGCCATGCTACAATCCCTTCTCCTATTCTCCTCCTGGGATCTTGGGCACATACGTACATGTGCTTGGCATGAGAGTTTACTGGTATTGGATGTGCTTTTCAAGCCACTGGGTCTGGGACTCGGACCGCAGTCCGCTATATGGGAGTCCAGCAATGGAACCACTATGCCACCTGCTGCCCTCCCCTTGCCTAAGGGAAACATTAACTAATATTTGCAAATGAAAAAAGTAAAAAGGCACCTTCCTAGTTCGTACTGGTTCACTGGGAAGCTGAAAGTGGTGTGATCTCTGATGGGGGTTTGCTCATGTGGCTAGTTTCCCTCCTTTGATGCCGGATTGGGTTTACAGCCTGAAATCTGAAACCATTCTCTTCCCTGGAAGCAGGCATTGTCCAGGCAGGTTTTCATACACATATAAGGCACGCGTGAGGCATGTCTCTCTGGCCACCTGTGAAGGATCCCCCTTGCTCACATGGCTGCATGGTCTGTTTGGGCCCAGAACAAGTGTGAGTGCGTGGACAGAGACCAGGCGCTGCTCCGCCCAACAGTGCTTATAGCTCTAGGAGATTTAGCAACTTGGGCTAAGTGTAGGAGAGGGGATCATAGGGGACACATAAGAATTAAGGTTTTTTTCTCTAACCCTACTCACTTCACTGTAGCTCGCTGGCACCCCTCCCTCCCTGCATGTTTCAGATGGGGTTGAAGCGGCTGGGTTAGGCAGGTTAGCTCACTCTCTTTACAGCCACCCACCGTGCCTCACAGAGAAGCCATGAGTGACATGAAGACACTGCAGGCCCCGAGAAATGTTTAAAAGTCAGCGAGAGAGCAGACCCCCGGAAAATAATAAAGCAGTCCTGATTTGAAATCTTGCAAGAAAGTGGAAAGGAAAAGGAGCAGGGCTACTGCAGCAGGTGTGAAAGGGAACAGAGGAACCTCCCTGCCGGGCAGGCTGCCAGGAGCACCCTCCTGCAGGGCGCCTGGGGCTGGGCTGCTGCAGAGCCGTTCCAGAGAGGCTTGTATGAGGGAACCACAGGTGATGAGTGTGGCGGCGGGGCACTGCGAGGGCAGCTTTCGCTATAGTCCCTTTCAGTTTTGATCGTGGGAGAAAATGGTACCATTTATCTTACTCACCCACTATTAAGAAAGAGCCTGGGGTATGGTTCCTAGAAACTGAACTAGAAATGATAACAGTAATTTAGCAGGAGTGAGAGAATAGCAAGTTCGAAAAAGAACTCAGGGGGACCCAGGACGTGTGCAACGTGTGAGTACACAGCACGAGCTCAGGCTGCTCATCTGGCTCTGCACTCGCTGGAACAGGGGTCACACCAAACGCAGGAATGTTTGGGAATCCTGAAGGGCTGAGAGCGTATGTAACATACATGCGTTTTAAGTGTAAGTGCCATGTTAATCCGTTTCGCAATCAACTGCAAGCCATTGGAAAGAACAACAAGTTTAATATTTTTATTATAAACACATCTGGAACTTATCATAAATACATCCACACCACCAGGAATCTTACTCACAAATTACATAAATGCATGGAATTTCTAAGGAGAAAGACAACATTCTGTTTTTTAAAGGAGCAAATGACAAATAACTATCAAATGACAACCTTCAGTGAAATGAGGTCCTGCCCACGCCACCAGCCCAAGGCAACCCTCATCACCTCCTAATTCAATTAAATCTGTTTCCTCAATTCATGCCAAAATGTGCTGAGGAGGCCGTGAGGGACCAGGGACTGCTCTCAGGTACCCGACCTCCCTGACTCCTCTGCCCCAGTCGTCATCTTGCCTTCCACCCTAGTGTCCTGAAATCCTGGACTCAGTATCTCCGTGTAAAATGGAGGAACGCACTCACGCCCTGACGGGGGATTCTCGCCTGGGCGCTGCTGCCAGCTCCAACGCCAGTGTGTGGCCCGACTCCACGCCTTCGCCTTCACCTCTCCTTCATGTCTTGGTCTCACCCCATTTCTCTGTCCTTTCCACCCTCTTGGAACACAGTTTGCTAAAATATCATTGATGTTACGGATAATAAATAGCAAAGCCAATGGAAATAGTCTGTCACCTCATCACCAGGTCGGTGCGAAGGTAGCTGCTCTTGCATTGCCGACATTTGCCACTTAGCATTGAATACATTCTTAAATAAATGTGGCTATGTTACACTCATTTTCATTTCTTTTTTTCTTTTTTTTAAAGATTTTTGTTCTAGGGTCCGTGTGCTTGCCAGAGAGACAGAAAACGAGAAATCACCCCTGTGGGGCAGGGGGCGGGAGTGATGGCCATGCCACAATCCCTTCTCCTCCATTCTCCTCTCTGGATTTTGGGAACGCACACACACACACAGACACACACACATGGTTGACTGCTGCGGAGTCCAGCGAAGTAAGCATTAAGCCATCTGCTGGTCCCCATGTTACACATCATTTTAAGGTGCATTTCCTACTTTACAATTTTTCGTTAGTGACATACTACTTGCTATTTATTTTAGATTATGGAAATTACGTTAGACTGAAAGCAAATTTGAGAGATTTTTTATTCTAGCTCAAAATGGGTTGTAAAACACTGGAGACAATTGAAACAACACATCTGGCCCAAGAAGCAGTAATCAATATATGGCGTGGTGGTGATTCAAGACATTTGGCAAAGGCCACGCAAGCCTTGAAGATAAGGAGCTTAGTGACCAGTCATTAGAAGCTGACAACGACCAATCAAGAGCAATCAGGAAAGCTGCAACTATGCAAGAAAATGCCAAAGAACTCAACATCAACCATTCTACAGTTGTTCTGCATTTGAAGCCAATTGGAAAGGTGAAAATGCTTGATAACCAGATGCCTCATGAACTGACCAAAATCAATCATCCTTTTGAAGTGTCATCTTCTCTTACTCTACACAATAACAATGAACCATTTCTCATCGGACTGTGACATGAAGTGAAAATGGATTTTATACAACAACAGGTGACAACCAGCTCAGTAGCTGGGCCAAAGCACTTCCCCAATCAAACTTGCACCAATACAATGTCGCGGTTACTGCTGGGTGGGGTCTGACCCCCTATAGCTTTCTGAACCCCAGTGGAACAGAGAAGTTACATCAGAGAAGTGTGCTCAGCAAATCGATGAGATGCACTGAAACCACATCAGCTGCAGCTGACCTTGGTCACCGGAAAGGGCCCAGTTCTTCTCCACGACAGCGCCTGACCACAGGGCACATAACCAATGCTTCAACAGTTCAAACAATTGGGGGCCAGCAGGTGGCATGGTGCTTAAGGCACTGGACTTCCATATGACCGGATGTGACTACAGTCCCAGACCTGGTGGCTTGAAAATTATGCCACAAGTGTGCATGTGTCCCCCAAATCCTGGGAAGAGAACATAAAAGAAGGGATTGTGCTATGACCATCCCCCCCCAGGAGTGGTTTCTCACTTTTCCTCTTACACCTCTTAAGTGAGGGCATGCACCCTATAGTGAAACCCAAATCCAAGCCAAACAAAACAAAGTTGAGTGAATTGAGCTACAAAGTTCTGCCTCATCCTTCCTATTCACCTGACTTCTCACCAACTGACCACCACTTCTTCAGGCATCTCGACAATTTTTGCAGGGAAAATGCTTCCACAGCCAGCAGGATGCAGAAGACGAGTTCTAAGACCTTGTTGAATCTCAAAGCATGAGTTTTTTTGTTTTTTGTTTTTGTTTTGGAGAGGTTTTCGCTCTAGGGCGCGTGCGCTCACCAGACAGGCAGAGAGAGACAGAGAGACAGAAAGCAAGAAATCACCCCCCAGGGGGGATGGTCACGCCACAATCCCTTCTCCTCCATTTTCCTCTTGGGATCTTGGGCATGCATGCACACGCGCCCGGCGTGAGTTTTAAGCCACTGGGTCCAGGACGCAAACCGCGGTCGACTACGTGGGAGTCCAGCGACATAGCCATTACGCTAACTGCTGGTTCCCTCAAAGCATGAGTTTTTATACTACATGAATAAACAAATTTATTTCTCATTGGCAAAAATATGTTGCTTGTAATGGTTTGTATTTTGATTAATAAAGATATGTTTGAGCCTAGTTATAATAATTTAAAATTGCTTTTGCACCAACCTACTATTTTTATTATTACCACAGCTTACTGTATTGATTCTGAACTACGCAACATGTCAGGTACTTTACGTTCATTACACGAGTTGATGTGTGATACACAATTAAGTGAGAGAGAGAGAGGGAGAGAGAGAAAGGGAGAGAGTCATATAGTCAGAAAAGTCACGATGTATTTTTCTGGTTTTCTATGCAAAAATGTATCATGACCTTTCCAACAACCCAGTATGCATGTATACACACATATATACATGTATGTGTATGTATAGATGTACACTGACATCAGATTTATTAGCCTACAGCCCTGTGGTATTAATGACAACTTCTGAGCCTTTGGCATTCTTTGATAAAGTTTCTCTGGTGATTCATAGGGAAGCTAGGGTTGAGGATCGCCATTTAAAGCCTTGTAAGATTTACTTTTATTAATTTATGCATTTGTTTATAGAACTTGTTCTCAAATAGCATTTGATGACTCTCCCCTTTTTATAACAGTAATTCCAAATGATATAGCTGAGAATAAGAAGAGTTCAGGGGACCAGCAGGTGGCATGGTGGTTAAGAGACTGAACACTCCCACATGGCCAAACACGGTTTGAGTCCCAGACCTGGTGGCTTGCTCTCTCACGTTCCCTTTCTCTCTGTCTCTCTCTCTCTGGTCAAATTAAAATAAATGAATCAATAAATAAAATTAAATAATTCTTTAAAAAAAAGAGTTCAGAAATTTGGCTATGCACTTCACCCTTCCCTCTCATCGTTGTCTATCTGAGGCTCACAGAACCCAGTTGTCTAGACACATTACAATGGACTTGTTAAAAAATGCACAATGAACATACCTCTTGCTTCCCATGTGTACCTTCAAAATTTCTAGTACCTATGAAAGACTTAGGTCAAGTCACTGCTAAATCCATAGGCAAAATCAGTTTCCAAATTTGTCAGCTACACTGATGCTTTGACTATTTCTCTCACGTAACTTGCTTCAATAAGCAGACATTAAATTATCCAATATTTGACCTATGAATAATTAAATTTTTAATTTATTTAGATTTTTTTTTTCTGAAACAGACGGCCTTATTTAAGGGGAGTACAATATTTGTATTAATATGTTACTAATGAAAGTCCACTGATTACATAATATGCTCTACCTGGTATAATATATATGTGTTAATTAAGTGTACTTGGAAAAATTAGCTGATGAAACTCAGGCTATATTATCAAAAATTGTAAACATCACCTGAATATATTAAGTATTTACGTAAAACCTTTTTCAAAGCCCTAATGAAATTTAATTGCTTTCTTCTTTGTATTTCTTTTACCTATTGATTGAAATCTTTATATTTTTCTTTATAGTTTTTTTTTTTTCAAGAGAGATTTTTTCTATAGAAAGCATGTACCTGCCAGAGAGACAGAGGGAGAGAGAGAAAGTGAGAACTCAGCCCCCAGAGAGGATGGCCACACCAAAATCCCTTCTCCTCTTGGGATGTTGGGCATTCACACACATGTGCTCAGTGTGAGTTTTAAGCTGCCAGGTCTGGGGCTCAAACCACAGTGGACTACATGGGAGTCCAGTGATGTAACCATTCCACCATCAGCTGGCCCCTTTCATAGACTCTTTATAACCAACTTAAACTATTTGAATTTGAGGTTTATCAAGTTAAATAATATCCAATCTATTCAAAGCAGAAAATAAGATATTTTTTTCTGAATAAAAAAATGGCTAATTCTGTCTTTTTAATACAACATATAATTTGAAAATTAAATTTTCTGGTTCAAGAACCATGTTTTATGAAACATATGTACAATTTCCTTTTCAGATTGTTTGCCTGGAAAAGTTTTACCCAATAACGTCCGTCCATATTATTCACTCAGATAGAAACCTTTCAAATACCAAACAGTTCGAAGGCAAACCTCGACATCGAGCCTTTAAAGGCTGGATGGAAAATTATGTATTTGCATTCCTGTATATAAATGTCTGTAATGGTCAGCATTGCTTATGAAATTGATTTTATATTGCCACAAGAGAAAAGTCACCATTCAAAAATCTTGAAATATTGTACCGTCGACTCCATTACGTATGTTAGATCTCATATCCAATAATCTATGCATGGATTTACTCAGTTTAAAGAGAGTCATTTGGAAATAACATTTTATGGTATGAGGATTTTTTAAATTCTTCACACTTCGTCTGATATCTAAGATAGGAGTCTCTGGGGAATAGACCGTGATTGGCATGCAGGGAGCTGAGTGCTCACCATCCTCCCAGTCAGTGCCAGCCGGGAGCAGAGGAAGGAGAGGTGGGCCACGGCAGAGGATGAATCATGACATAATCACAGCAAAGGCCTCGCTGCTCTGCGCTGCGCAGCTGCCTCTCCCAGCGGAACTTCAGAGCCGTGTGCAGAGTATGTGTGTGTGTGTGTGTCTGTGTGTGTGAGGCACGAGTCAGCTGCCTGCCTGTGCTCACTTACCAGTGGCTTCTCAGCCCAACACCCACAAAACAGAACACTGAATAAGCTGTTCTATTGTTTCTCCCTCTGAAGCTAACGTCCTGTCCTATTTCCTGCCTCGATTTTGTCTTGGTTCTCAACTGTACGGTAGCGAAAATGAAGTCACTGAGGGCCGGATCTGCATAGCGAGCCATGGGACACTCAGCTGCCTTCCAAGAAACACAGACGATAAAATTACTGCAGTGACTGATACAGACATGATAATCATTTTAATTCAGTGTTTTATTGAGTAACCTCTGAAAGAGGTAGTAATAAGAACCTTTGTAAGAACAAGGTAGTGTGTACGAGAAGATAATTTAGTGAGCATTAGTCTCTGTTACACGAGTGAAAGGTCATAGTCATCATTATAATATTTAGTGTCTAATAAAACTGTTTATCTACTGCTTTGGTTTATTAGCTGGGTCACAGGGTCCAGGCATTAAAGTCAACTAAAAGTTCTATCACTTTCAAACACAGGTATATTGCCAGCATCTTTAGCCAGAGTATAATAAAATTGCCCAGCCTACCTCTGACTAGAATACTCTTGCAGTGTCATATTTACAGCACCCATAATCAACACTAATAAAAAAAAAATTTAAACTGTTTAAGGTAGCCAAACAAGAAGCTGGCAATAATGAGAACATTTTTATCACATTAAATTAGCAATTAGCATGGGAAAGTGTCCAGCGCCTAACATATGCCTTCCCATGCTTTTGTTAGATTTTCATTCCCTCATAAATCCCAACATTAACTCTGAATACATTCGATAGACTTTAAAGCTGTGATATGTGATTCTCATTTTTATCCTGATAGAGTTCCTTCTCTTTAGTGCTCACTGATATTATGAGGCTATACTTTATCTTAATAATCTATATCTTTTTTTCACTGCAAAAATAAGTTAGAAATGTTGCAATTTTCTATGAAGTGCTCATCAAAACAGTGACATTTTCTTAGAATTTTTAAGATGAATTATGATTTCTTCCTACACTTGGCAAAATGATAATAATAAACCAATTTCTGGTTCTCAGCCATCCTGAGAGCTGTCACATAAATTATGCCTTCCCGGCGCAGAACTCGGCACACACAGAGCAGACCCGGGGTATGGTCACGGATCAGGAGTTGTACAGGAGGTGAACTAGAACGTGTCTTATGGACGTTCTAAAGCCAGCGCCCTGTCCTTTCACCCTGCGTGTGCTCAGGGGAAGAGGCTCTAGGCTTTAGTCCTCTCTAGTGTCTGAAGCATTCCCTGACCACAAATCAGTAGGTATCAGAAATCTCTTAACTCTCTCAAGGTCCGTGGGAGTTACCTGCCATGTTTGATAATGATTCTGTAGTGTGCTATATGTTTAATACGTGCAGATTGTGTAACATTATCACTGCAGCACGCTACATGCTTAGCATGTCTCCTTGGCAAGCTGACAGCCCCTTACATAACCAAGCGAACTGACTTTCCAAACTCACTGGACATGGAGTGCCCATCCCAGTCACTTCTCCTGAATTAGAGAGAAGTCTGCCTTGGCATCTCACACTCTGTGCGGCTGCTGCTAGACTCTCCTCTTTGTCCAAGATACTTCGCTAATTTGGCAAGGGTGAACACGTGAAGATAAACAAAAATTGGCAAAACTGTGAGTTTCCTTAAGCATTGCTCATTGACCTTAAACGTATACATTATAGGACCAGCAGATGGCATAACTGTTATGTCGCTGGACTCCCACATGGCCAACAGCGGTTGGAGTCTCAGATCCTGTGGACTGAAAATCAGGCTGGACGTGTGTGCATACGTGCTCAAGATCCCGGGAGGAGAATGGAGGAGAAGGGACTGTGGCGTGGTCACCCCTTATGAAGGGTGACTTCTCACTTTTCCTCTCTCACTGTCCCTGTCTCTCTCTTCCAGCGAATGTACACACCCTAAGACCAAAACCCCTTAAAATAAAAAGTATACATTAAAGATACAGACATGTACACACCCTATTTTAGATTTAAAAATTAGTAGTTTCTTGGCCGAACATTGGTGCAGAAGCACCCAAGGCTCTGGGACATTGGACAGGCATGAGCAGGTCCTGGGCTGGTCCCAGGGCCTTCTGATGCCCCAAAGAGTGTCACGGCCATTGACTGGGTGCAGATCAAAGTACGAAGACTTTGTTGGGGTGCCCCGCCCTGTGTCTTTCTCAAAAATCAACAAATAAACTTGACATGAATAGTAATGTTTGACAGCTGCCACCTGCTAAAGACAAGGTCATCAGGATATCTCTCCGGACCAAAAGAAGTAGCAAAAATTCATTTTTGTTTCAGTTGAGGAACAGTACAGTAAATATAAAACTGGTACTTCAGTTTCCATCACAATGACAGCTATCTTAATAAAAATGATGCTTTGTAAAAGTAAATAGGATCAAAAGTACTTACTTTTTACCTGAGGTTAACATTTCAGTGCTCTGTTTTGCCCATATGTGTTAACCTCTTTGAGCTGTGGGTCTTCATAAGGGAACAGAATAAATTCATCCACTCCCAGACTTGCAAGGATCAAATAAACTGATACAGGCAAATTGCTAGTAAAGTCCCAACTACGTGAACAAGTTCAATGAAATAATACCACAGGCGTCGTATGGATGATAAACGATCTGGACCCTGTATATCTGCAAGTCTCTCTCTTGATCCCAGGAGAGATGTCTTTGTATCATATATTAGTCTCAAACCTTTGTTTTCAGATGCCATTTCAGCTCCCAACTTTTCAGATGCAAACACTGATACTAATCTAATTCCTCTTTAAATAATACTATTTTCTTCCTTTATTTCTTTTTCTTTTTCTCACTTCCTCTATATCTTTCTTTCTTTTTTTCTTTTGTTTTTTTTAACCACTATATTACCTGCTGGCCCCAGAACTTTCCACACTGCCAGAAATGTCCTATAATAGCTATGTTGTCCAATATGGCAGCCATGAGTCCCATGTGTTATTGAAAATATAAATTAAATATAAATTGCATCGTGTGTCTAAGTGGCAACCAGCTTGGATAGGCAGCTCTAGAGAGGGCCTATTCAGTCACCCAGGGGCCCGGAATGAAAACAATGTGGGCAGTCACATCTGTCCACGATGAACATAGTATGTCCTTTCTAAGATTACCTGCAGACTTTTATACTTATCTTTGAAATTTAGAAATTTCAGAGCAGGTATGAGTTATCCATGGGATAAAAGCACATGGTAATTTTATCTTTTATCTTATATGACCTGTATCCAGAAAATTTTGAAGAACTCTAAATTTGAAACCATGCACTTTTCTTCAGCTCAGAAAAGTGTCATTATTGATTTAGCCACTTTATCTTCTACTTTTATACTTCTGGATGACTCATAATTTACATATAAGATCTTCTAAACATATTATCTTCATTATGATTTTCTTTCTTTTTTAATTTGCCATATTGGGTGGGAACTCACCAGAGAGACACAGAGAGAGGCAGAAAACAATCCTCAATGGGATGTGGCCACACCACAATCCCTTCTTGTCCATTTCTCCATCCTGTTGGGTTTTGGGGTACCATGCACATGTTTGTAAAGGGTTTTCCAAGTCACCGAAACTAAAATTTGAACCACAGTCAAATGTGTGATTTGACTCCCTTACAAACTAGGCTATGAGGCTGACCCATTTATGAGTTTTTTCTTATAATCCCCCAAGATCTAGAGCTATATTTTCACCTTGATCTTCCAAGACACCAGTTTGTATATAGGCAACATCTAGTCAACATTGAGTAGACTGTATCTACTGATTGTATCTTTTATTTTATTATTTTTGGAAGTTTATTTTATAAGCAAGGAAGAAACATCACCTCCAGCAGGGTCCCCATCCTGAGGTCCACCCCAGCCTCAGTTGGTCAGAGCAAGGCACGCGTGTATCCCGTGTGCTCAGGAAGCCCTCCGGGTAGGAATCGGGAACCCACACGTGTGGATCAGCCTCGTGGAGCACAGCATTTCATCAATGCACCTCCATCTGGCCCCTTATGTTTTAAGTTGGAAGTCTCACTTATAATTTTTTTTTTTAATTCTGTGCTTGGATCTTAAGTACTTTGATTAGGTTATTGAATTTTAAATTTATTGTTCAAGTCATATCTCTTCAAGAATTTCTATTTTCTTTCCAGACATCTATTCTTTATTTGTCTGCTTTTGGAATCCCTTAGATGTGTTAGATTTTTTTGCATGCCTGCTGGTGATTGCAGTGAATTATCCGTGAACCACATCAGCATTCTTAAATGTAAGTGAAGATTAAAAAAAAAAAAAGAGCCAAAATCCTCGTGTTCATCCGATCGCTCTGAAAAGCGGATGCTAACATGAGACACCACAGAACTAAAAGATTTATCAAAGGAAATGCCTGAGAGAGATGATGGTGAAGGAGGCAGAGGAGAGTGGAGGAGCAGACCGGCCCCCGTGAGGACACTAGGAAGGAAGGGGCTGGATGGACATGGATGACGGCTGGGCTTTGGTGCAGCTCGTAGCATGTTCGAGGAGCTGATGCAAACTCTCCAGGCCAAAGTCTCCCATCAGATGAGACTCTATCTCTCAGGAATCATGCTGCAATTAGTCTTTAGCTCTGAGACGCCCATGAGAATTGGCCTCTACGAGAGACCATAGTGATGAATTTCAGAATATAGAAGCTGGACTCCTTGTCTGATTGTAATTCTCAAAAAAAAAATCCTTTGAGAAATACATTTTCACTTTATCTGTAATTCTTTTTCTCCCCAAAATTTATACTCCTAACTAGACTTGCTGAGCCCGTTCTCCCTGGTCTCCTTAACAGTTCACTGCCTGTTTGTCTCCACTTAGACTCCAGGTGTCAGGGAGGCCAATCACAGCAGTCTAGCATGAATCTGGACCTTCCTCTAGAGATCCCGGGATCCCTGGGTTGCTCCAGAGCCATGGCCCCCTCACACACATCCACCTGCAGCCACAGCTCGTCCTTGCTGCAGGAGAGGCAGGGGTCCAGGCTATGACTAGTGGAAATACAATGCATTCACGCTACCATAGAATTTCTAGTGCCTCCACTATGACCATTTCTAACTGTCCTATGCAAATATTAACTTCTTGAAGGTAAAGACCATGTCTTACTGTTATTGACTGGTTAGCATCTATTTTGGTGCCTCTAAGACAATGCTATTGAAGGAACAATTAGTTACACATAGCATGTAATTGCAGTTTAGATTTACTTTACATTTATCTTGATAGCTATATTTTGATGCTTCTATTATTTGTCTTTTGTTTCAGTCAGTGGCTATATTATAACCCCTTTGCTCAGTAATTTAATGGAATAGAAAATATTTTCCATACATTACAGAATACTTTACAATTCAAGAGAGCTTCCTGTGAGTTATAAAATAATAATTGTGTGAATTCATCATAGAAAGGACTTACTATTGCTTTTTAAAAAGCTCTACACATAAAAACCAATCAATTTCACTTTCTGAATACATTTTTCACAAATATCACCACCCTATTAGATAACAATTATTATCCTAATCAGCATGGGGAAATTCATTTGTGTAAATTATTAATTATTTTAAATTGGAGTTCAGGTATGTTAGAGAAGAACGGAAGTCTTGAGTTAATTTCAGTCTACCATGTGAGAGGAGCAAATTGATCATTTGGAGCACATTTTTCATATAATCTAATGAAAAGAAACATGAAAAATCCCAAAGAGCTTAAGGTTCGAGAATTACTCTGAAACACAGTGTGTTTTGTCTTTTTCCGCCATAAAAATAGGAGTGACCACAACTCTTTTATGCTGTAAAATGCTCCGAAGGACTGACACGCTTTGCTGTGACCCTTGCATGGCCTTCGGTCCCCAGCAGGCTCCACCATGGCCATCACTAAGCTGTATTTCTCCAGTGGCCACTGCTCATCTGCAAAAGCAATTCCCCTCTCTTCAAATGATTGCATATCAACAACTCCTTGCAGCCAGACTTCAGCCGACTCCTTCTGTGAAAGCTCCGTGCAGACGTCACCACTCTTTC
>NW_006159461.1:2561168-2563722 GCF_000334495.1 Tupaia belangeri chinensis | reverse complement strand
GTAACCTCTCTTTCCCAAGTTAGCCAACTCCTGTGCAGTGGTTCCAATGCTGAAGTGTCATGGTGATCTGGTTGCCTTCTCTGACGGCTTTGTGGCCATGGTGGGAAATAGGATTCTGCCTTCTGTTCCTTCTGCAACCACTTTGACCAGGGGGAGTCCCAGTGCGTGGCCGGCTAAGCTCTGCTCCTGGCAAGTTCTCATCCTGGACTGACGCCACATCTGCTTTCATTTGCTCCTACGTGGGCAGAAAATGATTCGACTTATTTTCCTCCTCAGGGATCTGACTGGCAAGGTGAAATTGTAGTTTGAAATTTAGAAGGCCTGGTTATCTGTTTTCATTAATCCCCACATTTAAATTTGAGCAATAGCAAGTCTATCCGAGAACCTCCTAATACTTTTCTGGCTTGTATAAGTATTACAGTGTCAATATTAAATTTTATTCCTTAAATTTAAAATTTTAATATTTAAGTTAATATTTATTATTAAAATTAAGGCAGCATTTATTTTAATGTATTCTTAAGTCTTCTGTGCTGTAAATGATGTATAGCTTTTTATTCTCTGTTTAGGTTTTCTTTTACCCATTTCATCAAAATTATGCAGTTTTCAGCATAGAAGTCATGAACTGATTTTTTTATATTTACAATCAATTATTTCCTATTTTTGAGCTGTTAAAATGCTATTGTACTTTTTTGTACCCATCTGCTCATGCCTATTATGTAGAAACCGTAAGTGATTTTTCTGTCATCTCTGACCTTACTGAACATAGTTTTGTTTTGTTTTGTTTTAGTTTTTTATGGTTTTCTTTTCTTTTTTTGGTTTTGAGTCCTAAGGATACTCTGCATTACGATCATGTAACCCATAAACAGTGATAACGTTCTCTGTGCTCTCTAACCTAAATGCTCTTCGTTTCCTTTTCTTGATTCGCTGCCTTGGAGGGAGCGTGCGTGCTGTGCTACCTAACCGTGGCGTGGACAGCCTTGCTTATCGCCTGCTTTGCAGAACACAGGCAGGTTTTCCCCGTTAGTAAAACGTTAGCCCTGAGTTATTGTAGATGCTCTGCACCAATTTTAAGAAGTTCCACTCTGTTCCTAGTGTTCTGAATTTTCATTACGAATATGTGTTGAATTCTATTAAATGTCCTTTTCTACATTAATTGGTATGATCATGGGACTTTCTCATTTATTTATTTTAAAAATTGTATTTATCTGTTTATTCTTTGAGCAAGAGAGAGAGAGGAGAGAGATAGCACCCTCAATGGGCCATGCTGTGATCCACCCCGGCCCCTGCCAGTCTTTGGCCGTGAGCACACATGCCCCCAGGGGACTCAGGAGGTCTTCAGATACAAACCAGAACCTGCCCAGGTGCGCCTGCCTCAGACTGCGGTTTGCTGCTGTGCCACCATGTGGTTCTGATTTTTCTTCTTTTCATTGTTAAATAATTATTTTGTTCATTTTATTTACTTATTATTATTATAACCTCTTCTTTTAATCTGCTATGGGTCACATGCACTCACCAGAGAGAGAAATGGGGACATAGAGGAAGGAGGTGGGAGTAGGAAAAAAAACTTCCGGGTGTGGGACTGGAACCTCATTCGGCCCTATGGGAGTCCAGCGCCTCAACTACCACACCATCTGCTGGCCCCAGCCCTCTGATTTTTCTCAAGTAACTTGTTAATATACCAGACTCCAAATAGTGGTGATATGTAATCTTTTATTTATTGCTGAATTTGACTGGCTAATAATTGTGTTTTAAAAAATTGCCTCTATATTCACGATAGATACTGATATGTAGTTTTTGTTTGTTTATTTTTGTACTATCTGTTCCTAATTTTGTTATCAAAGTCATACTAATTTCATAAATTGAATTTGGAACTGTTACTTCCTCATTTTTTTGGGGGGGTAGACTATGTAGGTTTGAATTTTTACCTACACTTGGAAGACTTCTCCAGAAAAACCATCGAGCCCTATGTTTCCTGTATTAGGGGGGAGTTTTCTAATTGTGAATTCAATTTCCTTAATAGGAAGTTATTTCAAATCATCTTCTTTTCATACTGGATGACTTACGGTCGTTTCCGGTTTGCAGGAAGTGGTCTATTTCACTGAAAATGCCGAGTGCATACGGACAGTTGCTCATGAGGCCCTTTATTATGTTTCTGCCCACAGGGTCCGTTTCATCTCTGACGGTGGTGACCCGTGCTTGTTTCACTGCCAGTCTGGCTCGGGGTTTCTCGAGTCTTGTTCTCAGGGAACCTTTCCGTGTGTGAGACTGATCATATCTGTTGAGCTTCTGTTTTCAGTCGTATTGATTTCTGCTCTTACTATTTCATTTTTTGGTTTATACTTTATTAAGACTTATATTCTTCTTCTCCCCGCCCCCCCGCAAGAAAACAATTATTCCAATGGTCCACATCACCCTTAGTACGAAAGGACAGAAAGTGAGAGAAATGCTCATAGAATTGTAAAAGACGGCTGTTAGGTTTCTACTTCCCGGCAGAGCCAGCTTCCGCACCAAAACCTTTTTGCCTTTCCACCATTCCTTCTTTGGAGCATCAGAA
>NW_006159461.1:2557973-2560984 GCF_000334495.1 Tupaia belangeri chinensis | reverse complement strand
AGCAGGAATCTCAAAGGCTGCTCAGACTCTGTCAGCCAGTGCACGCCAGGTCCCCACAGTGGTCGAACCACTCTTCTGCTTAGCAGGTCCTTTCCAGGGAAACCTGCTTTAAATATGGCTGCCGTCAGTCAATGTGGACCAGGTTTGCTCTTTCTAGAGTTTAAGGGATAATTTCATGACAGCACAGATTGGCTGCTGATCAAGTTATTCCTTCTCTCCTGATGTGCTGAAGCTGAAATCTCTTCCCAGCACTCTCCGTGCAGTGACACACGAAGGAGGCAGAGTATTTGCAGGTCTCGGTCAGTCGCCCATGCCCTTAAGGAAAGGGGCCCAGCACCCCAGAATCTGGAGGTCACTGAGGTCCAGGTCCATTGCATCCGCACATCACCTGAAGGGAGAAATTATCATTCATGTTGGCTTCTATCACATACTAGCTTTCCATTTCGCAGTAGATGAATGTGACCTCTGCTTTGCACAGAGTGACCAGGTCTAAGAGCGAGTAACCAGAGTGTGTGTGCTTGCTTCCATGTTCCCGTCCCCTAGTGCCCGCCTCCCGGTCTCTAACACACGCGCTTACTTTACAAGGATACATTAGTGCTAATCATTCATATGTAGATCCTTTACCCATATTCTCAATATTTATTTTCATCACTTAGGGAAACCAGTAGTAGACCTGAGTGTTTACATTAGCACTCTTACTTCTCACGGATATTTTAGACATAACTAGAAATAAAAAGCTCTCTGGTTTCTTGTTCACACCGTTGACATACAAGAGAATCAATTCTGTTCAACCCAACGTGTCATCTAGGCCATAGCATTGCTCTAAACAACATATCAACGTTTGGAAACTGTTCTTGACTTCCTCTAGCTAATTAAGAAAGGAAACAGCTGAATCCTGTTCTCATAAAATACTGATGCTGCCGGAATGTGGGATTACAACCCTTTGTGAACCGACTGCCCTTTTGTATTTTCTGACAGAAATAAATACACCTATCTCCTTAGCCTGAATTAACTCACCAGAAGCTGTCTTCTTTTATTTAACTGTGGTACAAAATCCTCGACACAACCCTTTCCATCATGAGCATTCAGCGTAACGGTGTGAGGTGTGTCCACACTGCTGTGCTGCGGATCTGATCTCCAGAACTTTCATCTCGTAAAAGGAACCTCTGTACCCATTAAACCACAGTCCCCTTTCCTCCTTCCTCCAGCCCTAGCAGCCACAAATTCTATCTCTGTTTGGGTTTACCTGCTTTAGATGCTTTGCATAAGTGGGCTCGATATTGTGTGTGTGTGTGTGTGTGTGTGTGTGTGTGTGTGTGTAGAGAGGGACTGGCTTATTTCATGTAGCATAATTCCCTCAAGTGTCCTCCAGGTGTCCTTCATTCTGTTCATATTATATATTACCTTTATTTATGCTTACACATTGCACTATCTTTGCATCCAGAAATAAATTCCACTTAGTTACAGTGCATAATCTTTTCAATGTGCTGTCTAGCTTGGCTTACCAATATTTTGTTGAAGATTTTTGCAAGAATCATAATCAGATGTCTTGGTCCATAGTTTTCCTGTGTGTCGTGGTCTGGTTTTGGTGTCAGAATAAGACTGGCCTCAAAGAATACAGTTGTAAGTGTTCCTGTCTTCACTTTTTTGAGAGAGTTTGAGAGGGATTCATATTAATTCTTCTCAAAGTGTTGAGTTGAAATTGCAGTGAAACCAACTGGTCCTGGGCTTTTGTTTCTTAGAAGGTTTTTGATTACTGATTCAGTCCCCTTCCTGCTTATGTCTGTTCATACCTCCTATTGCTTCATGACTCAGTCTTGACACATTGTGTGTTGCTTAGAATTTATCATTCCTTTTAGGTTTCTCGATTTCTGGGGAAACTGTTTATCATGTTCTTTTGTAACTGTTTTTATTTCAGTCACATCAGTTGTAATGCTGCCGCTTTTGTTTCTAATTTTAGTTATTTCAGTCCTTTTTAAAAATATAGCTAAGTTTTGTCCATTTTGATCTTTTCAAAAATTTTTAAATTTTTGTTTATATTGTTTTAGTACTTTATTTCATTTTTCCCTGCTCTAATGTTTATTATTTTCTTTCTTCTGCCAGCTTTTTGTTTTTTGAGAGAGATTTTTGCTATAGGGTGTGTGTGCTTGCCAGAGAGACAGAGAGACAAAAAGCAAGTAATCACCCACCCCCACTCACCAGGGAGATGGCCACACCACAATATCTTCTCCTCTGTTCTCCTCTTGGGATTTTACACATGCACACAGATGCGGCCAGCATTAGTTTTAAGTTACCGGGTCCAGGACTTGAACTGTGGTTGACTACGTGGGAGTCCAGTGATGTAACTGCTATGCCATCTGCTGACCCCTAGTTTTGCTTTTCCTAGTTACTTAAAATACATACTTAGCTTATTGGTTTAAAACTTTTCTTCTTCCTCTTCTTTTTTTTTTTTTTTCCTCTATTACCGTGTGCACATACAGTCACCAGTGATAAATAGAGAGACTGAGAACCCATTAATGGGGCATGGTTATGCTGCAATTTTTTTTCTCTCATATCTCCATCCTGTCAGAATTTAGGGCTAGCACACTTTTGTTCCCAGTATATTTTTCAAGTCACCAGGGTTAGTATTCAAACCACGTTCATTCATATAGGATCTGGCTTCAAGGTGCTTTTGTGACCCTGCACTTTGGGCTAGCCTTTCTCCTTTTTTAAATGTAAATGTTTACAGATATAAATTCCCCTCACAGTGTTGCCTTTAAACAATTTTTTTTTTAAATGTATTCCATGAGTGAGAGAAACGATGACCTACGGAGAGAGAGAGCTAGACAAAGACAGAGAGATGCACGTCCAACACAGTCTTCAAACCACACTCAGCCCCAGCTTCAGCCAGTTCCAGATACTGGGCAAGTGCCAGGCACATGCAGGGAGGCCTCCAGATGCAAACCCAGAACCTTCTGCTGTGGCACATTACCACTGTGGCCCAGGGGTGCCTGGGCATTGCTTTTGCTGCA
>NW_006159461.1:2541913-2555618 GCF_000334495.1 Tupaia belangeri chinensis | reverse complement strand
GGCCCGTGACGTCCCCAGGCCGAACGCAGCCTTGGCGCCCGGCCCGCCTCCCGCCGCCGCCTCCCGCCGCCGCCAGCCTGTCTGGGTCCCATGGGGACACGCAGAGCCCGGAAGGGCCCGCGACGTCCTCAGGCCGGACGCAACCTTGGCGCCCGGCCCCTATTCTAATTATTTTTATAAAACAGTCAATTGCCATTTCTCGTTTTGCTTGTAAAAATACCTTGCCCTTCTTGAAACACCTCCCAGACCAATCCAGTTAAGAATACTATACATGTCATCATCAACAGTTTATAAGCCCTCTCTATTTCTCACTAACATCCTGACTCTCTCTTGTTCACTTGCTATCCCCTTCTATCCTCTTCTCCTCACTCACCCCACTCCACATTGTCCCACTCACATTAAGTACTTTCACTGATTTTCATGTCCTCCGATTCATTGCTCTCTACTATAGAATGCGGATAGTCGGCGTATATTGAGTGGATATGTACAATATCTTTCTTTCATAGCCTGGCTATTTCACTCAGCAATAGATCCTCCATACCAGCATGTTATCATCAACAATATTCCCTTTCTACTTTCATACCATGTATACATACATATATGTTTTTTATCCTATCTTTGACCCTCTGCCCCTTCCCCCTCTCCCATCACACCATCTCTGCTATATACAGTCATCTTCCAGGGGTACCATTGAAAATATGATACCTGTAAGCAAAGGGGGAAGGGCCACAAGTTTAGTTTTCACCAATAGGGATCGTAGATTCCATTTCATGGTAGATCAAGGGTGGGTCTCGTGCGGATCCGCCACTGTTGGAATGGTGCCGTGGGGCTCTAGAGCGTGAGCTATCCTCGGGTACCAGGCTTCCTCAAGAATGGTAGAATAGTTCTTGTTCTTCCCTGAGGCAATGCAGGGCTGGCAACCATCATCCTCTCACCGTCCATAGGCCGAGGAATTCTCCGGTATCTGGCTTCCTCAGGAATGGCAGAGTAGTTCCTGTTCTTCCCCGAGGCAATGCAGGGCCGGCAACCATCATCTTCCCAAGTTGCAAGTTCCCAAACCTTGTTCTCCGCTTCAGCTTGCTGATCCAAAGGCCACACGCCGGCCCTGGAGAGGCAGCTGAACGCCGGGGCATGAGCCCTGAGCCGCCGGACCGCCCAGAGGGAGGTCCGGCGGGTACATGCCCAAAGTTTTGAAATATTGTGTTTTGTTTTCATTGATTTTCATTTCTAGTTTCTGGCATGGTTTTTTTCTTAAACCCATTTGTTGTTTAAAGTATGTTTTTCCAGGGACCAGCAGTTAGCATAATTGCTATGTCGCTGGACTCCCACGTAGTCAACCACGGTTTGAGTCCCGGACCTGGTGGCTTAAACTCACGCCTGGCGCATGTGCGTGCATGCCCAAGGTCCCAAGAGGAGTATGGAGGAGAAGGGATTGCGGTGTGACCATCCCCCCTGGGGGATGATTTCCTGCTTTCTGTCTCTCTGTCTCTCTCTGTCTGTCTGGCGAGCGCATACACCCTATAGCAAAAACCTCTCCAAAAAAAGCAAAAAAAAAAAAAGTATGTTTTTCCACATATTTGTAGATTTTTCAGTTTTTCTTCTGCTATTCATTTCTAATTTTTATTTCATTATGATCAGAAAAGATATTTTGCATGGTTTTAATCATTTTAAGTTTATGAAGACTTCGTTTTGTAACCTACCATGTATCCTACTCTGGGAAATAGTCCGTGTCCACTTGAGAAGAATGTGAAATTACACTGTTGTTGGGTGGAATGTTTTGCATCTTGTCTACTTGGCTCAATTCTTCTGTACGGTTGTGCATGTTCTCCATTTCCTTATTGATCTTCTGTCCACCACCCTCTTCATTACTGATAGGGGATGTTGAAGTCTCATGCTACAATGTGCTACTATTTCTCCACTCAGTTCCATCAATGTTTGCTTCACGTGTAGAGGAACTCTGAGGGAAGCTGCACATATGCTTGCAATTGTTCTCTCTTCCTAGTGAATTGGTGCTTTTATATGATGTTCTTCTTTGTCTATTCTGAGAGTTTCAGACTTAGATTCGTCTGATGTTAGTATAGCCAGCCTATCTTTTGATAACTATACAGAATAGCTTTCTCAGCCTTTCACTTTCTGCTCTTACAACTAAAGTGAATCTTCTCTATGTTTTGAATATTTGGATCCTGTTTTCTTATTTATTTAACCAACCTGTAGTCTTTTGATTGAGGAGTTTAATCTATTTACATTTAAAGTAATTACTGATTGGGAAGGACTTGCTATCACCATTTGGTTAACTGCTTTATGTTCCAGATTCTGTTGCTCATTTGCCCCCTGCCTTCATTCTTGCTTCATTGATTCTTTTCTAATTATGCCTTGCTTCTTTTCTCATTTCCTTTGTGTATATCCTATAGATATGTTCTTTGTGCTTACACTGAGAATTACAGAAAACCTCCTGAATTTGCGACAATCTTTTTTAAACTAGTAACAGCTTAACTCAGATACATACAAAGCTCTACTCCTTTAAAGCGCTACCCACCCTTTATGTTATTGAGGTAAAAAATAAATTTTTATACAGCATACCCTTTAATATAGATTTATAGCTATTTTAATGCTTTTTTCTTTTAAGTTACATGCAAGAATATAGATTTATGCACCAACATTCCAATAATACAGGATTCTATATTGTTCATATGTTTACTTTTTCTGGTGCTTTATATTTTTATATTGTTTCATGTTTCTGTCTGGTGTCTATTTGTTTCAACCTTGGAACTCCCTTCAACATTTCTTATAAAATAGGTACAATGTAATAAATTCCCATGACTTTTGTTTATCTGACAAAGTTTTAATTTCCTCTTCAATTTTAAAAGACAGTTTTACTGGATATAAAATTCTCCGTTACATTCTTTTTTTTCTCTTAGTGCTTTAAGTATTCTATTGCACTGCCTCCTGGCCTATTAGATTGCCACCTCGAAGTTCACTGATAATCTTATAGAAGCTCCCTTGTCTGTGATGAGTCATTTTTCTGTTGTTTCTATCAAGATACTCATTTTGTTTCTGATTTTTCAGTTTGATTATGAGTCCTGGTGTGGATTTCATTGGATCTATCCTGACTGGACTTTTTGAGTTTCTTGAATTTTTATGTCCATTTATTTCTACAAATTTGAAAAAGTTTTGGTCATCATTTCTTCAGATAAACTCTCTGACAATTTCTCTTTTTCACCTTCTTGAATTCTCATAGTGTGTATATTGATCTGCCTAATAGTGCCCCATAAATGTCTCAGGCTCTCTTAACTTCATTTG
Source organism: Tupaia belangeri chinensis (assembly GCF_000334495.1). Lineage (NCBI taxonomy): Eukaryota > Metazoa > Chordata > Mammalia > Scandentia > Tupaiidae > Tupaia > Tupaia belangeri. The sequence continues at coordinate 2,552,318 of NW_006159461.1, read as the reverse complement.
TTTTCCTTTTGTTTCTTTGACTTGATGGTTTTAAATGATCTGCTTTAAGTTTGCTGATTTTTCTTCTACATGATCAATTTAACTTTATTTATTTATTTTATTTGGCCAAAGAGGACAAAGTGAGTGAGAGAGAGAAAAAGAGAGAAAGAAGCAAGCTGCCAGATCCAAGACTTGAACCGCAGTTGACCATGTGGAAGTCTAGCACTCTTAACCACCACCAGACTATTTTTAATATTTTCATTTTGTCATGCATTTTTCTGGGTTTAGTTTGGTTATTTTTATATCAGGAACAGGCCAAGGAACGTGAAGCCAAATATCGGAAGGGATAGGAAAGAAGTTTATTAAGAGGTGAAGCTCCATCACAGTGATCAGACACTCAAGTGAGGGTCTGGTGCCCCTCATTGGGGCAGCGGGGTTTTTATACAGGCAAGTTTACAGGCAAGTAAACAAGTTACAGAAGGCACACCTGACTGAGGGGTTGCTAAGCACTCAACTGCAATGGCAGGGTCATAAGTGCATTTAGTCAGAAGAATAGCTTGTGCCTGGGAGACACGTACCACATTCTTGTTTCTGTTTGACTCTCAGTGCTGGTTGCCTAGGCTGACATTAAGATGGCCACCAATACGGAGAAAATGGAGGAATAGTTGTCAGGATAGACTCTACAGTTATCTATTTGTGTTCTCTTCAAATGTACTGATCATCTTTAAGACAGCTGATGTTTTTCCATTTCTTTATAATCCTTATAATCTTTTTTTGAGATTTAGACATTTCAGAAAATAGTCATTTTTCCCAGTCTTTATCGATTGGCTTCATACAGGAGAAAAAGCTTTACTATTAGTCCAGCTAGAGATCCTGGGCCCTTCCAAACATTTTTTGGAGATGTATCCTCTCTGGGCTTATACGTATGCTTTTATTCTAGCACTCTTCATTTAACTACTGAGTCCCATTCCTACGACCAGATTATTAAATGAATGGACCAATAAGTGGGGTGCTTATGGCAGATGACTTATTCTAGTGTGGTGTGCTTGATATCTATTAAGAAAGTAGATATTACATAACACCACACTAGCATGATATAATTCTATCCATACAGAGAGTACACATTAGATCAGAACCGAAAATCAGCAAGACACATCACAATAATATAAATCCAGCGTAATCATTTTTATTTATTTTGACTATTACTACAGGTGCACAATAAGGTACACGTTTAAAAATGAAATATGCAGTTCTACATGACTGTGAACACTTTGCGTACTGAAACTAACTGACTGCAGAAATGAGACAGACTGAGATAGAGGGTTCCCAGGACTGGCATAGACTGAGGAAGGGAATTCCCTCCACTGGAGAACTGGTGCCAGCCTGTTGAACAGGTGAGGAGTGGCCATGTGCATGACCGTTTCCACCACCTTAATGTTCTTCGGTGCCTTGCACGGTTCACTCTACTGCATTTCTTCGGCCATATTTTGCTCTCCCCAGTGCACGCATATAAAATCTCAGACTTCTTGCTACTCTCACGCCCTGTGGCATTCACCTCCCATATTCAGGCCATGCCCCCATTGCTGTCAGCAGAAACAATTCCCTCAGGAATTCCCAGGCAGACCAGCAGGCTTCACACAGAATTCACCTTTCCCTCCACCCCAGGAAAGGATCTGAAAATTGGGAGATTTCCAGGGAGATGGAGGGCAAAGGCAAGCCAAATGCAGCAATGTCTCTCCCCCTTCCCTGCATGCAGCAATGTCTCTCCCCCTTCCCCGTGTGCAGCAATGTCTCTCCCCCTTCCCCATATGCAGCAATGTCTCTCCCCCTTGTCTGTGTGCCCCTTCTCTTTGTTACGCATCTGTCCAAGGCTGCAGCCCTTTGATGCATTTCTGGAGTTCTCACAAAGATGTCTGGTCCTTATGTTGCTGCTAATTCAGTGTATCCACGGAGGAAAAAGGGCCTGGCACTTCCTACTCCTCATTTTGCTGACCTGTCTTTCTACACTTTAGAGACCTACTTCAAACACCTCCTTACCCTTAGATTCCTAATTACTACAAGTCTTTCTGTCACACTGTATGTGAACTAACAGGACAAATTCAGGGGGTTGTGAACTCTCCTTTGTTACAATCTCTCACTCGACTGTTGAAAAAGTTTTCCACTCTCGTTTGCATGCGGGACAGCATGCGTGAAGCTGGCTAGCTAAAGCCTCTGATGACCTAGTTGTAAGAGCCCTGCTTGCCCTAATGTTTTCATGCCACTCAGTCTTTACTTCTATCTGAAAATACCCAGAACATGTACGCGTCCACACGGAGCTCATGGGAAATTCTCTCAACTATGCAGTCTGTCTGCTGGTGCAGCTCCCTGAGCACCTCTCTCCTTCCTCTCTCCAGAGAGGAAAATCCCTAACTGTAACTAAGTTATTTAAGACTCTTCTTGCCTTATTATAACCTCAAAACCCCAGTTAAAAAATAAATTCAGATTTAAAACTCTTTCTGGTTAGTTTTATCTGAGCAAAGAGGCTATCAATTTGGAGCCTGCCTGCTCTGCTCTTGTCCAGAACTCTCCCAGAAGACAAGTACGTGCTGTTGCCCAAACTGGAGCTCTAAATGAAACCCGCAGTCAATTCGAGGTAAGCGAATGATTCCTATATGGGTAGGAGATATGCTTTTGGGGTGCGTCCTGACTGCGCCATGCTGGGACTCTGACGTAAAAAGGCGAGTACAGACAGGTCATATTAGACGCCATGTGTCTTCCAGAAGAAGGGCTGCAGTTAATACCAACGCTGAAGCACGCACTGAACGCCAACATAGAAACAACTCGAGGCACGCAGCGTTAGCAGATGCTCGTGCTGAAAATGATGTTGGAACACCTGGCATGTTTATGGTGGGCATCTGAGTGGTTGAGACCACTATCTGGACAACACTGGAGAAATGAATGAATATGAACCCAGACTTTCAAAGTGATCTTATTCGCTGTATAGTTATTAATATGTTCACACTGCTGTCTTCCTGTGTTCTGTTTGACTGGAAACTCATATTTTGCTAGAAAAACCACTGCTGTGATGATAGCAAAGGCAACATCTTTATAGTTTCGGTTTTCCATGTGGGGAATACACACCTGCTTGTCTGGTTATAGAGACTGTTTCACAGTAAGCAGAACTTAGGTAATGGCCCGGGCTCTGCCTGCCACCTGGAAGCTCCACTGCCCACACCATCCTCAGGCAGCCTTCAGGGAGAGACAGAGAAGATGGCTTTCATCGAAGTGAGCATTGTGAAGGTATCTAAGAAAGGTAGTTACACTGGCCCAGAGCCTCGCTCTTCACTCTAAAGGCTATTAGGGTCTATTTCAACAATAACGTCACAATAACTTGTTTCATTGTGAGCTCAAAACTAGATGGTCACTTACGTGCAAATGTAACCCAAGACCCCGACTACCTTCCTGGGAAGACCAATGTGGCCAAATCGTGCAGTGCTTTAAAGCAATACACCCAAGTTTATAACCAATAGCCTAGGCAGACTTTCAGAGTGGCCAAGGCTGTTTCCTGTTTGGTGAGAGCACACTTCCTGTCTGTAAGACAGGCCTTTCCTGTTGCATTCTCACAGGCCTTTCCTCACTGCATACAGAGAGAGAGAGATGCTGAGAAACAGCTTTCTTTTCTTATAAGGCTGACAGATCACAGCCCTGCCCTATGACCGCATTGACCCTACAACTCCAGAAGAACCTGGCCCCAAATACCAGCCACACACAGCCACCTAAGGGTTAGAGCTCAACACATGATTTGAGGGGGAAGTGTGGTTCAGTTCAAGGCAAATCCTATATCCAATAGAGTTCTGTTTAAAAAGCAAAAGTAAGATAAAAGCATTCCCACATTTAGAATAATAATTATAACAGTAATAATAATTGCAAGTGGAACCAGCTGACAAATACTAAAGTGTGCTTCTCAGGTTGAAAAAAGTGTCTCACACAATATTTGAAAGCACATCAAAGTAAAATAGGAACAATGAAAGTGTTATGTGATTTCTAAAAACTACATAAATGTACATTGCTTTTTCATTCAAAGGTATTCAGAATGACAAAGAATATATAATGTTGTCTATTTAGTAGATTTTCTCTATATAGAAAAATCTAAGTGTCACACAAAAACAAACAAACAAAAAACAAAAAACAAAAACAAAAACAAAAACCTCCTGGAAGTAATATACATGCATAGTATGATAGCAATGCATGGGGTTTATACACAAAACTCAATTTCTTTCCTATTTATTGGTGATAAATGAATGGAAAAACATTTTAAAATAAGAAATTTGCTGGTGCCAGGTGTAGGTGCAGTGGTAACACAACCGAACTCACATAGGAAAAGTCTCAAGTTTGTTCCCCAAGACCTCCTTTGGCATTCTGGGTGTGTGTTCGTGATCGGAACTGGCTGAGACTGGAGGTGGTCAGGGCCTGGGGACCCTGGTGGGGGGTGCCTGGCTGTCTCCCCTTCCCATCTGTCAGTCTCTCTTTCTCTCTCTCTGTCCTTTTCCCATGGAAGAAATAAATTATGACTTTCTTAAGAAGGACAGTTACACTATTTTATTAGAAAATAAAGTTGCAGCTCTCAAAAAAAAAAAGTATGTATACATCTAATCAATTATTTATACAACATATATGTGGAAAACTACAAGCACTGGCAAAAGAAATTAAGACTGATCTAAATGAATAGATTCCATGCTCGTAAATAACCACGTTGCAGGACTCACACGTCTGAATTCTATGCTTAGTACAAAGCAGCTGGTTATCAGGACAGTGAAGCTATAAAAAAAAAAAAAAAAAAAAAAAAAAAAGATACATAGATAAATCAAGAGAAAAGAAGGAATTAAGCTCACACAGATATACTAAACTCATCTTAGAAAAAGAAACAAAGGCAGATCAATGACTGTCTGTAGCCCCATTCGGATACAAATGCAAATGAACCTGGAAACAGAATTTAATCTTTCACAAAAGTTAACTTGAAATGGATCAGAGACCTGAATATAAAATATAAAGTATAAAACTTCTAGGAAACAGCATAAGAGAAAATTTTGTGACTTCAGGTCTTGTAATGAGCTTTCAGATGCCACGCTAATAGCATGTTCCATGATAAATAAAAGGAAAAATTCATTTTATTAAAATCAAAGCCTTCGGCTCTGCAAGAGACACTGTTAAAAGAATGAAAACACAGGCCACAGCCTGGGAGAAGATATTTTCAAAACTTGTGTCTGATAAAGGACTCCTATTCCAAACACACGAAGAATCATATAAGAAAACAAATAGCCCAGTTAAAAATGGGCAAAAATCTGAAGAAAAAAAAGAAAAACACATTTCAATGAAAAAGATTTAACTTGAAAAATAGGCATATGAAATTTATTCTCAACATCATGCCTCATTAGGGAAATGCATTCAAACTGCAGCAACAATGCAATTCTACTTCATATAGATCAGGATGCCACAAAATCCCCAACTATAGCCAGTGTTGATGAGGAATCAAATCAAAGAGAATTCTCTTTTTTCTCCTCTTGGGAATGCAAAACAATATGGTCTCTTTGAAAAACATTTTTGTAGTTTCTTACAACATCAAGCACAGTGTTACTCTGCTTTACGGAAATCACACTCTAAGTCCCTACCCAGATTATTTAGATCCTTAAACCCACACACAAACCTGGACACAAAGTTTTCTGATAGCTTTATTCATATTGGTCCCAAGTAACCAGGAGCCAAGATGTCCTTCGTAGGGAACGAATGATAATCATCATACAGCTTACATTAGTCGGTGATAAAAACCAGGGGCCCAGCCTGTGGTGCATGGTACAATGGGAGGCTCCACCGGGCAATCCCACGTGGGACGGCTCCTGAATTATTTCCGGAGACCACCCTGAGTGCACTGGGCACACTCATGCCCACAGTCTGGGCTCGGATTAAGGCTGGTGGTGGATTGTGGTGTCAAGACTCCATTGGGGTTCTGTCTCTCTGTCTCTTGCTCATGAAGGAAATAAATAACCTTTTTTAAAAATATGAAAAATAATGGAACATCAAGCTACAGAAAGTCGAAGATGAGTCTTAAGTGAATACTGATAAGTGCATGGGGTTCATGGAATTTCGGACTGATCAAAGGGAAAACAACCACAAACACAGTGATACAGAAAACTCTACTGAATGGTTTTGGGCAGGTTTTCAAAGTCTGTCACACCATGAGATTCTCTAGAAGCTCAGTGAAGGGGCTGCTAACCATAAGATGAGGAGAATAGGGAAGTCCTGGGAAGGGGGCAGAGGGAACGGTGGGGGTCCAGGTGAGGCAGGTCAGCCATGTGGCAGTCTCTGGGTCAGGGAGCCCCGAAGAGCAGCAGCAGGTGTGCACCCCCTCCCCAGCAGGCTCCTTCTTCTCAGTGGTGACAGCCACAGGGGGACTCTCATGGGCTATGGAGAGCCGATAGGATAAAAGGGGCCCAAAGTCTCCTTCTCCAGACTATTTTTAAAATATTGGAGTGGAGGAGTCCGACCTGGTGGGGCCCCAGGATCTGTTTTGAGCCTTTGACCTTTGAGCACAGCCTTGGTCGGCTCAGCACATTGGCAAGGCTGCTGCTGTACGCCCCCCCCCCCCCCCCCCCCGACCTAGGAACAAAGCTTGGATCAATTCACCATGTTGGCAAGGCTGCTTGCTATATGCTCCAGAAACTGCGGTAGCCTTGTTGGGAAGTGTCCCCCCCCACTCCCTGGTACACTACTATAAAAGAATTACATAGTTCTCTCATACATCTTTGTAGTAAGATTTCCCAAAAGTTCCCCAACCGCTCCTCTATACCCTGACCACTTACTGTTAATTACAACGCTTCATCCATGTGGTCACAATAGAGGGTGTGCTGAAGTTCTTCTTGACCTTTGGAAGGCCTTTCAAGACACATTTAACATAAGCTTAAAAATAACCTCTTAGGCCAAAACTGACTCAGGAAACTCCGGCCCTCCCGCCCCACCGTAGCTAATGTTCTGACAAAATACATGACAGTGGCACCACAGGCACAATAGAATGCCTAGGTATACCACAAATCCACTTTAAAGTTTTTCATTAACTTGTTAGTCATTTTCCTTTTGACTTAAGAAAAAACCAGTACTGCTAGTTGGAGAGGCTGTTTAAAGTATCCCCTTATTCTCACCAAGTGAACAGTAGGCTCATCCCTTTACAATAGACATATATATTAGGATACCTTGAATTAAGTTTTAGATCTCTATACAATTATATAAGTATCATTCTTTATTGAGATCCATAAGAACTAATATCTATACTTGAGATCTATACTTGAGTTTTTCTTTTAAATAATTGCAAGCCGCCTGCCGCTGAGTATCGGCTGATAATTAACTCTGCTTGCAGGCACTGTTTTCTGAAACCACACCCCCAGAAGTTCCCCAAAGCCTGCTTACACCAATCAAACAATTGTTGAACTGTATCGATGATTAATAGACCTGCCCTTAATCAAATCCTGAATGAAGTTTATGATCCGTATTGTTAAAACTTTATGAATTGATAATTAGAACACGTAGCCTCTCACCTGTTTACTGCATGTATCACATTTTCAATAAAAAGGCACGATGATTCCTAACAGTAGTCACTCTTCAGAGAGAGCTCTCGGGAGAGTGTCCAACTGAGGATGTGCATGAAAAGGCACTGAGGCCTCAGACTTTCTTTCCAGTGCCACCTCCGATGAGTCAACCCATCCCCGCTGAGGCTGGTCCCCAGCATTGGAGGCCCAGCCACATAGCACAGCCATGGCGACTTAAAAATAGGCTGAGCCCATGTATGTGCTCAAAATCCTGATAGGATGGAGAAATGGAAGAAAAGGGACTGAGCAGGAACATGCCCATCGGGTGCTTTCTCGTCCCCCTCTCTCCATCCCTCTCTCTCTAGTGAACACCCATACCCTCTGATCATGTTTATTTATGTGTGTGTGTGTGTGTGTGTGTGTGTGTGTGTGCGTATATACTGAGTCATCTGAAAAGTCATGATACATTTCTCCATCAAAAAATGTATCATGACTTTCCCAACTACTTATAAGCACACACACATACACACACACACACACAGTAGAAAAATTTGAATTTGGAGCTGGCAGGTGTTGAGCTTAATGGTTGAGTCTGTAGTAAGAAAATAAATGACCTGGGGGTCAATAAAGAGGCCTTTCTTGACTCATTTATCTAACACCAAGCTGAAAAAGCTAATCTAAATAACTAGTCCGCATACTAAACAATCTTGATTACTTGGAGTGTAGTAAAAGGATAACTAAAATGACCATAAATGCTAAATAGTTACCAGGGGAGACAGAGGGTTGAGAAGATGAGACACTAAGAATTTGGGGGACAAAGAAACCATTGTGCATATCTGCTAACAATGGATACGTGATATTAGGCATTTCTTAGGACCCACCCACTTTACAGCATGGAAACTAAACTTATTTTATCTTTTTAAATTGCCAGACAGATCCCTTACCAGAGAGAAACAGAGAGGGGGAGGGGAGAAGGCACCTCCAAGAGGGCGTGGCCCTGCAGAATGCCCTCTCCTACTCCATCACCCCCCTGGGAATTTGGGCACGCACATGTGCTTGATATCCAGGGCTGGGACTGGAACCTGGATGTGTGCAATTTAGTTTTCCCTTAATTCCTAAGCTACAGGCTCAAAAGTAAATTTTAACATCTGCAAATGAAAAAAATTATGAGCGGGTTCTGTTATCACTGAATGGAATACAGACTGTGAAAAAATAATGTAACTATATTACAAATGTGTAAACCGACCTTTCTAAATGAGATGGGAGAGAAAGCTACTGAGCTAAGTAACTAAAAATGAGTGGAGTCTATAAAGAAAGGCAAAATATTCAGTACAAATTCAGTAACATTTTCCCCATGGGATGCATATAGTGAACAATTTTGAAATCGTATAGATGAACAATTCTGAAATCGCTGAACATGTATGCTGGAATCAAAAAAGGGAAAATGGATGGCAGATTGAGAGTCAGAGTTCCCGCTGTTGCGATGGGGATGGGAGGCTTCTAGAAAAGGTACAGGAGGAGGTTGGAATGATTCGTGTAGTCCAGTGTTAGAATTAGACATCTTGGGTCCAGGTGGCGGTACGGCGATAAGAGCCGGGCTCACACGGGAAAGGGCCCGGTCACGCCCAGGCACGGGCGTGCTCTGATCTGGGCTGACTGCGAGATGGGCACACTGCAGAGTGAATGCACTCCTCTCTCTCTCTGAAGAAATAAACATACTTGAAAAATGAAATTGGAGCATCTTTATGAACTGAGAAACATCTACATATACTTACAGATGCGAGTTCACAAATTATTTATTATTACTGCCAGGTTACGTGAGAGCTCTCCGAGACAGCGCCTCAGCGGCAAGGGGACGCCTAGCATGGAGGTCTTCCTTCTTAGCGTCATTCTCAACTAAAGAAGGCGGGACTTTTTAGCAAAATGGTGAGTGCGGCACTGGAACAGGGAACAGAGGGTGAGCCTGGGGCATCTGGCCATGCTAGAAAGTGAGAAACTTTGAAAATCATGGGAATATGTCAAGGTCTCAGCACCTAACTGAAAGATGTCTCAGTGGCCAAAGCTGAAAGTATTTCAGCAGCAAAATAAATAAAACACAACTGTATTATAACCCACAGTATAAAATAAGCATCCGAAATGCTAAACTGATTTAAATAAATTATGGAAAAAATAAATGCATGGGAAAAAGAGAAAAAGCTCGTGCAGAAGGATTACAAATAGTGTGAATACCTTGAGGTCGCGGCTTATCTCCTCCACTCGTCCAGTTTCTGAAGCACCAGCCACACACGGTGACTTCCTTGCACAACCACAGTGTACAAAGGCGTGAAAACATAACACTCTCACAGTGGAGAAACCTAACCCACATCCCAGTCCTGTGATCGTGGTCAACGTCAATAAGGATAATCCACACTGAGAGCTCAACGCTCGGCCTGCCGCGGCGGAAATGGCATTTACTCTGTGACCTCCTCCCAAAGCATGTAACCCAAGTATGTGCAGACGTGAAAAACAGGCAAATCTCAGCCAAAGGATATAACGAAAACAAACATGCACGAAATAGTTTTTTTGTTTGTTTGTTTGTTTGTTTGTTTGTTTTTGTTTTTTTTTTTTTAGAGAGAGAGATTTTTGCTATAAGGCATATGTGCTCACCGGAGAGACAGAGAGACAGAAAGTGAGAAATCACCCCCCAGGGGGAACCAGCAGTTAGCGTAATGGCTATGTCGCTGGACTCCCACGGAGTCGACCGCGGTTCGAGTCCCAGACCCGGTGGCTTAAAACTCACGCCGGGCGCATGTGCGTTCGTGCCCAAGATCCCAGGAAGAAAATGGAGGAGAAGGGATTGCGGCATGACCATCCCCCCTGGGGGGAGATTT
>NW_006159461.1:2518428-2540691 GCF_000334495.1 Tupaia belangeri chinensis | reverse complement strand
CGTAGGGGGGGGGGGGGGCCCCTGCCGCCGTCTTGGCGCGGGACCCAGGGGGACGCGCTGAGCCCGGGAGGTCAGCGCAGCCTTGGCACGGGGCCGGGGGGCCATGGGGTCTGGATTTCAAACTGTGGTTGACTACGTGGAAATCCAGCAATGTTACCATTAAACCATCTGCTGGTCCATAAATAAATAGGTACTTTCTTAAAGAAACAAGGTTTATACCCACACTGCATGATAAGGAGCCCGCATACGGGGGTCATTCCAAGTTGGTGACGTGTTAACTGTAGCGGAGTTTGAATATGAATTACTGCTCACTTCCCTCAAACGATAGTACTCTAAAAGTTCACTCTACACTAAGACATGATTTATTTTCATAGAAGTAATCTTGTTGGTCATTGGTCAGGAGCGGCCAGGCCGTTCTGCTGTATGTATGAGACGTTACCTGTGGAGGGGCAGGACATCTTCAAAGGTGAGTGCCAAGTGCCTGAGCGGGGAGCCTTGTGACAATATCGACCGTCCCCCGCACACTTCGAGTGTTTAAAGCCCTGATATGAAAGGTAGAAAGAATCGCAGAACGTATTTGAAAATATTAACATGCCAGCCGAGCTGGGGCTTCCTAACAGTAAGTGGAGGAGCCTGAGGGATCCCTATGGCAGGAAAACAATCATTTCACGGGCGAGAATTCTAAAAAGTCATTATGTGAAGTCTGTAGAAATTATTCTAAGGGTATAAGTAAATGGATAAATAGTCTCTGAAGAAAAGCTGGTAACACCTGGGCGGTCTGCTGTGTGAGCCACTCCTCCCCGCCTCCCACCCCACAGCCCGGTGATTCTGAAACTCTGGTCCCCCGGTCCAGATTGCAGGGGCCAAACCTCCCAGGTCGCCCCCTGGCTCTGCCACGCCCGCCGCTCTCAGCCCAGGTGCTGGGCCCCTTCCAGTCTCCTCCTCAGCTGCCTGTTGTAGAATCTCTATTTCTGTTTGATGCAGCTGGAAGACTGGGTTTCCGTTTCCCATCCAGCCCTACTGTGGGACTAAAGGTAGGCCAACTGCGGCCTCTGTGAGGTAAGCTCTAGCCCACGGCCTCCATCTCCCTGCGTCCGCTCCCCAGGAGGGTGCAGATTCAGTGCTGATAAGGCAAAGCCACGGCCATCAGGAGATACCAAATGCCATGCATAGGGCAGGCTCGGGTCTTGGAAAAGTTGTTCAATACTCACTCCCAGGCCCTGTGCAGGGCTGCAGATGTGCTACTCAGGTCAAAGGGCATGCCTTGAGCAGCCTCAGGGAGCCAAATTTATTTGGAAAAGAACATGGAGAATTCCACACCTCTAAGGCAATGTAAATAGCAGTGGAGATCTCAGTGCTTAGAGAGATCGATGGAGAGGCTGCTTGTAGCTGCCCTGACACCAGTAACAATGTGGGAGGGTAGGAGCATAGGAAATTTGGGGGGAGATGGAGAGGTGAGACACTTGTGGGACACAGATAAGGTTTATTATCTGTTGACAAGGATGTGTATGGTGGTCTAACTGGGCTGGACGGAGGTGTATCTCATGCTGGGTGATCGATGGAGAGGCTGCTTGTAGCTGCCCTGACACCAGTAACAATGTGGGAGGGTAGGAGCATAGGAAATTTGGGGGGAGATGGAGAGGTGAGACACTTGTGGGACACAGATAAGGTTTATTATCTGTTGACAAGGATGTGTATGGTGGTCTAACTGGGCTGGACGGAGGTGTATCTCATGCTGGGTGAAGTCTCTTCACAAACTAAATGATGTATAGCAATTCAATATGTGAATAATTATATATATATATATATAGCCAGATTGTCGTCAGAGACCACCAGAGAAAGATTGCTAACTAGAGCCCTGGTGGGATCAGAGTCCCCAGGGACTGGGAAGCCTGCATGTGCACTGAGTTCGAGACTCGGGAGCAGTCTGGGCTGACTGCTGGCGGACTGTAGGCATTGGCTAAGCTGCCTGCAGACTCTAGGGCTGGGCCAAAGCGAGGGTTCGAGTGAAGAGGCTTCAGGACAGTGTCCAGTCAAACACTGGCTGAACAGGAGCTATTCAGACTCAACAATTGAACTTCTCCAAGAAGAAATGAGAGCATAGATCCTTGCAAAAACGTAGACACGCATACTCATAGCAGCATTATTCCTAACAGGCGAAAAGGAGAGGCAACCCAAATATCCATCAACCAGTAAGTGACTATCAAGGTGTAGTTTACAGGGACAGTTTCATAGAAAGTGACTATGATGAACAAAATCTGCGTGGATTTCAAAAATCTGGAGGCCAAAATACACTCGATGTTTCTACAAACTCTGAAGTCCCAGCATAGGTACAGGAAAGAATAGCATTTGGCGGTAAAACCGAAGGCGTGCATGCGTGCCACAGCATGAACGGGCGTTGCTAACATGTGCTGAGGGGAAGGGCCAGTCAGAGCACACGGAGGTTTGATTTCATTTACGTAAAGTACCCAGAAGAGCCCCTCTGCCTAGACCACGGGACTGGGATCCCAGGGTAGGCAGGGCTGACTTGCCCACTAGGTAGACTTTATGTCGTTTTCTAACACACGAACGTGTCCACGTGGCAGGATGCAGGATGAGGCCTTCGTTCTTCATACTCTCCTTTTCCTGCCTCTTTATTTTACTTTGCAATAATGAAAGTTCACAACTTTTGTTTTATCTTTATAATCTCTAAGTCCCCATGCAATATCATGCTTTATCCAGTATAATTTAGACTCTTAAATAACTCTGCTTTCAAGATATTTATTTAAATCCAGTTACAGTAAACTTCATTAGATGCTCACTTTTTTCATTCAATTAATGTGGTATCACATTGAACACAACTAGTTAGACTAAATAAATGTCAGGTCTGGAAATCTTATTAAATAGAGATTTTCATTTTAATCTTTAGAAAAATATTATCTAGTCATCCTCTAAGAATGCTCTTAGCTTTTTAAAATCCATTCTCACTACTGATAAATCTAGATACCGCATAGCTGTATCAATGATCCACAACCCCCACACAAGGGACCAGCCCCCGATGGCCCCTTACCACCACCCACTGTGAGCATCCCATAACCAGAAAAACTGCAGTCAAACTTTAATTTCATTCATTTGTACTGCAGAAATGATAGTTTTTATTCGGTTTTCAAAATGTAAAGTATTACGATATTGAATATATTTCCCCCAAATAACATCTTTAAAAACATACCCAATCTACCTGCCTAAAGAATGCCAGTGTTGACAGTTTTATATAGACACACACACACATACAATCTTACTTTAGCAATAGTATAGGACCAGTCTGGTGGTGGTGGTTAAGGCAGCTGGTTCCCACATGACTGACTGCAAAGTACGAGTTCTAGACCCTGCGGCTTGAAAAACATGCAGGTGAGTGTGCATGGGTATCCAAAATCCAGGGAAGAGAATGGAGGAGAAGGGAGTAGATTGTGACCATTCTCCTCAGGGGGCACTTTCTCAGTTTTCTCTCTCTCTCTCTCTTTGTCTCTCTGTTGAGTGCACATACCCTACAGCAAATTTTTTTAAATGAAAATACACAATATTATAAACTCCATTTTGAACTTTGTTTCTGTTTTTTAATTTTTCTTTAAATGTTTATATTTCTTTTATATAGCAGTTCTTTTTATTTATTTTATACATTAAATCACTATACATTGCTCAGCTTGTAAGTTGAATTTATCCCACATGGATGCACTTTACTGTGGAGCGCCCCCCGCCCATCGCCTACAGCGCTCATCTTAAAGATAGCACCTAGCGGCAGCGCACTAAGCGCTCGAAGTTGTAAACAACTTCAAGTAGTGGGGAGCGTGGAGAGCACGGGAACACCGCATGCAACCAATCCTCTTTCGAGGACTGGCTTACGTGCACGTGGACAGTGATCTGATTGGCTAGGGGCCCTTTATAAGGCCCCGGGGAAAGGGAAAGGAGGAAAAGAGCTCCTGTATTCAGAACCTGGGGAAATAAAGTGCTGTAGAGAAGACCGTCTCCGGAGTCGTCTGTTGCGCGACACTTTACATCTGTTCAGTTGAGGATGTAAAATACATTATCATCAACAGATAATAATCCATTTGCATCCAATAATGTGACTCCTTATTTTCACCCTTAATTTCTTTCCTAACACTCTCCCCATTCTCCCACCCCCTTCCCACACCGTCTCCATTATTTATAACCATTTTCAATGCTTCTGGGTCCTCTAATCTTTCCGTTTCCACCATAAAGTGCAGACAATCAGTTATGTTAAGTGGAGACATACAATGTCTCTCTTTTATAGCCTGACTTGCTTCACTCAGCAGCAAATCTTCCATATTTGTCCACTTTATATCCAATGCGAGGCTCTTACTTTTTATGGCTGAATAGTATTCCATGGAGTATATGTGCCACACTTGTTCAGTCCATTCATCTATTCCTGGACATTTGGGTTGGTTCCATGTCTTAGCACTCACGAACAATGAACAACACTGCAATAAACAGAGATGTACAAACACTTTTCCAACTGAGCGTTCTCCTTTCCTTTGGGTAGATACCCAGGAGTGGAATTGCTGGATCATTTGGTAGTTCTATTTGTTGTGTTTTGTGTTAAAGCAGCTTCTCTCTCTCTCTCTCTCTCTCGTTAATTTTGTTCTATGAGTAAGAGAGACTGTGAGAGAGGAAGAAACACAGCATCCTCAACATGGTCTTAATGCTACAATCCACCGCCAGCCTCAGCCTGTCTCAGGTCATGGGCACAGTACACCCATGGGACGTCTACAGGCAAAACCTGGAAACAACATGACATTTTATCATTACACCATTTCCCATGTCCCCTCCCCTTCTTAACTTATACATGCTTTTTTGTTTTTTAATTTTAATTAAAAAAATTTTTTGAGAGGTTTTTGCTACAGGGCACATTCACTTGCCAGAAAGACAGAGAGAGACAGAGAGACAGAAAGTAAGAAATCACATCCCCGGGGAGGATGGCCATGCTGCAATCCCTTCTCCTCCATTCTCCTCCTGGGATCTTGGGCATGCACGCACACACACGTCTGGCATGAGTTTAAGCTACCGGGTCCAAGACTCGAACCATTGTTGACTACATGGGAGTCCAGCGACATAGCCATTATGCCAACTGCTGGTCCCAACCTATATATGCTTTTAAAGTTACAGAATGTTACTATCTTTTAAAAGTTTCCATTTTGTAGGTAAACCATGCATTATAGATTGATAACTGTTTATATTAATGCCAATGTTTTCTTATACCTGTTATGAAAAATATCCTTGATATTACATGTTTTTAAATACAAGGCCTATGATTGCTTTCAGGAAATAAATAAAAACAAAAGCAAAATATCCAAGGAAGAGGATTTTGAGCTAGTGAGCTATCAGCTCAGATGAAGACTGTCTGGCAAACGGAATCTTTTGGGGAACCAGCTGACAGGTCCCATTAGGACAGTTACCTGAGGAGAAGACTCTGAAGAAGCACGAGCCACACCCCCTTGCCACAGTCAGCTGGTGGTGTTGCCCTTGACTGCAGGGATGTGGGGGCTCGAGGGGGAGGGAGAAGAGGAGGAGGGAGAAGTGGGGGTAGGCCAGGTTAAAAAGCCTCGAGCTTCCTGTTCTCACCAAGATTCAGCTGTCTTTCTTGAAGAACAATCTGGGTTTAATTTTCAGTCTTAGAAGACTGATGCTGACAATTTTTGCCTTTTTGTTGTTGTTGCTGCTTTTGTGAAAGAGAAGATTTTGCAAGCCCTTACCCTGACATTTTCCCCAACATCTGAGAACAATTGATTTATGTATCGACGTTATATCCTGTGTTCATGCTAAATTCACTGTTACTTCTAATAGCTATTTTGTAGTTTTCTTAGCATTTTCTGCCTTGGTGATCATTTCTTCTGCCAATAATGACATTTTTTCTTCTTTCATTCTAAAGCACAATCGTTTATTTCTTCTTATTGAATTTTTACTGACCAGGACCTCTTGTCCAATGTTGAATGGAAGCAGTAAGAGACACCATCATTGCCCTTTCCCCAGTGTAGGAAGAATGCATTATCTTTCACCATCAACTATGTTAATATGTTGCTAACATTTTTTTTTGTCTTAATTTTGGAACTATGTTAATATGTTGCTAACATTTTTTTTTTTGTCTTAATTTGAGGTAGTATGGATGTGCATGCCTGTGAGAGAGACGAGTACCCTCTGCGGGCCCTGGCCATGCTGCTGTCTTCTTCCTCTGGTCCTCGGCTGGGCCCTGGACCCCCACCCTCACCCCGTGCCTGCCATCCCTCCGTCTGGCCGGGCTGGGGATTTGAGCACAGAGGCTCCAGCCTCTTGAGCAGTGCTTGACCACAGTGCCATAGAACCCACTCCATCCTCTCATGGCATAGATACACTTAGTTTTTATGCCTGGTTTGCTGAACTTTAAATTTATTATGAATAACCACTGAATTTTGACCAAAGCTTTTATCCATGTTTCTTAAACCTGGAGTCCCTAACATTTTCCACAAAAGTCAAGAAAGAAAATATTTTCCTATTTCCAGTCTCCGTCTGGACAACTCAGCACTCTGCACCACAAAAGCAACCAGACAACAGAACAAGAAGGGACGTGGTCACCTGTGAAGGCTGAATTGGGGGGATGAACTTGGCCCATGCTTTTTTTTTTTTTAGTTTGTTCTGGTTTTTTTTGTTTGTTTGTTTGTTTGTTTTTTAAGAATTATTTTATTGAACTTTATTTTATTATTTATTTTAAGTTGACCAGAGAGAGAGAAAGAAGGAAAATGAGAAAGCAAGCTGCTAGGTCCGGGACTTGAACTGCTATAGACTATGTGGGAGTCCAGTGCTCTTAACCACCACACCACCTGCTGGCTTCAATCTGTTCTGCTAATACACAAATTTCAATGAGTTTTTTTCAACCAATCTTGTATTTTGGGGTTAGACTGCACTTGGTTATTATACAGAATTATGATTATTGCTAGATTTAATTTAACACTGCATTAATTATTTTTGCATCACTACAGAGCGTTTGCCTGCTCAGATACGTACTTCTTTTTTCCTAGTGACAGACTTTCTACTTTTCACAAATCTAACATACACACAAAATAGTTTTGAATTGTTCAACCTATTCAATTAACAACACATTTTATAAGTTTATAAATTAAATAACTGAATAATTTGGCATTTACCAGAGATCATGTCAAACGATCCCACAATTTGTATACCAAATCATTGAAAAAACGATTTTTGAATCACTTTTGCGCCTTGATCAGTGATAAAATGATGAAAGAGCATATCTAAATCTGACATGGCTTCATTTCCAGGCATCTATATGTATACGAGACTACAAATGAGTAAAGCTAGAACGAGTTTACTAGGAATCATCGTTTCTACATAAAAATGCATTTTTGATTTCTTAAAAAATGTTTCAAATGCTATCTAAAACACACACACACACACACACACACTTGCATTTACATACATATGGTATGAAACAGTAAAACCTAGTTTGTGATCAATTAATACCAACAAATAATTCATCTTATTGCTCAAATTAAGTTGCAATAAAAATCATTCTGTAACATATTGTTAAGCTAAACTTTATTATAATTGTTAGAATACTTAATGCTTACAAAGTGGAACAATAAATACTCTGATAATTGTAGCTGACTTCTTACAATGCGAATAAGTGAATTTAGTCTAACCACTGTGCTTCCTCACTTAGGAAATCATGTGTGCTGATAGTTCTCATAGGTCTATATCACAGGATATCAGTATATATCCATTAACTGTGTTTTAGTCAAAGAGTCGATCTTAATATTGAAACCTACTAACTCTTCAAAAATGAATAACGTTAGAGAAAAAAAATTAATGAAATAGAGTAAATCTTTACATTTTTTGTATTGCCAGAGGGCACATGTGCTCACCAAAAATAGAGACACAGAGAGAGAGAGGGGAAAAAAACATCCCCTGATAGAGAGAATGCTGCAATCCATCTTCTTCCCTCTCTCCATCCCATCAGGACCCAGGCATGAATGCACGTGTACCTAGTGTGTTCTTTAAGACACGAGGGCCAGGACTCGAACTGCAGTCGACATGTGAGATGCACAGGGCATTACTGCTAGGCAGTGGGATTGGTCTAGTCATGGAAAGTCATATCAAGAATTGTCAGCTTTTTCAACTCCTCAGAAAAGGATCCATTCTTCTTCATAAGTTCTCGATGATTGCTATTATCTGAATGTGTCCCCACCATTTACAAGTTGAAACTTAATTGCTAATGTGATAGTATGAAGACATGGGACCTTTCAGGAGGTGGTTAAGTTAAGAGAGTGGAGTCCTTATGGGACCAGCAGTTAGCGTAATGGCTATGTCGCTGGACTCCCACGTAGTCGACTGCGGTTCAAGTCCAGGACCCGGCGGCTTAAACTCACGCCGGGCGCATGTGCAAGCGTGCCTAAGATCCCGAGAGGAGAATGGAGAAGGGATTGTGGTGTGGCCATCCCCCCGGGGGGTGATTTCTTGCTTTCTGCCTCTCTGTCTCTCTGTCTGTCTGGTGAGTGCATGCGCCATATAGCAAAAACCTCTCAAAAAAAAAAAAAAAAAAGGAGGGGGGAGTCCTTATGGATGGGATTAGTGTCTTATAATCCTCAGAAAAGGATCCATTCTTCTTCATAAGTTCT
Source organism: Tupaia belangeri chinensis (assembly GCF_000334495.1). Lineage (NCBI taxonomy): Eukaryota > Metazoa > Chordata > Mammalia > Scandentia > Tupaiidae > Tupaia > Tupaia belangeri. The sequence goes on along the minus strand of NW_006159461.1, from coordinate 2,532,028 downwards.
CGATGATTGCTATTATCTGAATGTGTCCCCACCATTTACAAGTTGAAACTTAATTGCTAATGTGATAGTATGAAGACATGGGACCTTTCAGGAGGTGGTTAAGTTAAGAGAGTGGAGTCCTTATGGGACCAGCAGTTAGCGTAATGGCTATGTCGCTGGACTCCCACGTAGTCGACTGCGGTTCAAGTCCAGGACCCGGCGGCTTAAACTCACGCCGGGCGCATGTGCAAGCGTGCCTAAGATCCCGAGAGGAGAATGGAGAAGGGATTGTGGTGTGGCCATCCCCCCGGGGGGTGATTTCTTGCTTTCTGCCTCTCTGTCTCTCTGTCTGTCTGGTGAGTGCATGCGCCATATAGCAAAAACCTCTCAAAAAAAAAAAAAAAGGAGAGTGGAGTCCTTATGGATGGGATTAGTGTCTTATAGAAGAGCTGCAAAGGATGAGTCCCTTCTGCCATGTGCGGATACAGTGTTACTTCCCTCCAGAGGACATGGCAACAAGACACCATCTTGGAGGCAGAGAGCTGTTTTCACCAGACACCAAAGCTGCTGGTGCCTTGGGCTTCAACGTCCAGCCTCCAGAACTATGAAAATGAATTGATATTGTTTTCCATTTACCTAGTCTGTGGTATTTTGTTATAGCAGCAACAGGAGTTTAACAACAATTTTTCTCTAAAATAGTTCTCTGGGGTCAGCAGATGGTATAGTGGTTATGTTGCTGGACTCCCATATGGCCAACTGTGGTTCCAGCCCGGACCTGGTGGCTTGAAACTCACTCCAGGCACATGTGTGTGTATTCCCAAGATCACTGGAGGAGAAGGGATTGCGGCATGGCATCCCCCCCAGGGGATGCTTTTCCTCTTACCACCTCTAGTTCTGTCTCTGTCTCTGTCTCTCTCTCACTCTACTGAGCTGCCCTAAGGCAAAAACCAATACCAAATAAATAAATAAATAAATAGCTCTCTAGAGGTCTAATTCTCACCCTGTCTCAATGAAAACAATGCAAGCTTTTTACTTTGAGCATAGGAGCCTGATAAACTCCAGTCTCAAGCTACTTCGCAGGTCATTTTTCAGTGATGATATCTTCCTCCGTGCATTTTCTAATTAATGGCTTCTAGGGTTGGTCAGAAAACTTTGAGTCAACACAGCCATGTCCATAGTGCCAATATTAAAAAGGCCATGACTATAAAACTGTTAACTTACACTGTCATAAAAACCATCAAGATTTTCTTACATATAGTCATATTATACTCAAAGTCTGTCTAAACCAGGACTAAAGCACCAGGAAGGTGCTTTAGAAATTAGAATTTCTAATTCTTCCAAGCATTAGAAATAGATAATAGACCACTTTAATTTTAAATCATAATTTTGTATCTATTTTAAGGTATAAATTTTCACATAACTGCCTAAATTTAATATATTTTTCAATCAATATGTCTGAAAATCACAATCAGTTCGGCAGCTATCAAGAAATATTTCTTTAATACATATACAAAATTGAAAACAAATATGTATATTGTTCTTAATTCTGAGCTACTCTAGTGCTTTGTGAAACTGTATTTTGAGATACTATAATTTTGAGATAATATACATTATTATATGTGCATGTGTTTGACTTAATTGGCATATAATGTCTAAAATAAAAAGTCAATGTTTCTACTAAAGGAAAGGTGGAAATAATGTAAGAATCTAAACAAAGACTACCATGAATAAATTTGATGAAGTCATCATCTGTAGGAATGACCACAGTTAATATTGACTTGGGAATCAAAAACCCAGTTCTTTTTTATTATTTTTTTAAAAGGTATTTTTAATATAGGCTATATGCACTCATCAAAGAGACAGAGAGAGACAGAAAACGATGGAACCAGCAGTTAGCATAATGGCTATGTCTCTGGACTCCCACGTAGTTGGCCGCAGTGCAAGTCCTGGACCTGGCGACTTAAACTCACAGTGGGCGCATGTGCGTGTGTACCCAAGATCCCGAGAGGAGAATGGAGGAGAAGGGATTGTGGCCTGGCCATCCCCCCTGGGGGGTGATTTCCCAGCGAGCGCACGTTCCCTATAACGAAAACTTCTCAAAAAAAAAAAAAAAAAGAGAAATCACCCCCCGCTGGCCATGCCACAATCCCTTCTCCAGTCTCCTCTCAGGATTTTGGGCACGTGTGCACACTTGCCTGATGTGAGGTTGAAGCTGTGTGATCCAAGACTCAAACTGTGGCTGGCCATGTGAGAGTCCAGCAATGTAAACATATGCTGTTGGTTCCAAATACCAAGTTCTTTAAAGGACCGAAGAAGATACTTTCAGGTAATTCTGTTATTTCTGTTACCGCAAAAAGATTTGTCTTTTATGTATTATCTAATGTGAATGAAGGCAAGAAAATCTTGCCAAATTCTTCATAATAAATACAGAAAATTCACAGCGAGGGGAGATGGCATGACTGACTCATGCATAACCTAGTACTATTTTTAAGGCATCAAACATTAATATGTTAGACATTTCCTGTCTAGTTTGACCAAAAGCTACTTAATTTCTAATGTGATTTAAATCTGGAGCAAAATAAAACTATCCAGAAATTACTGATTTATCTACAGTTTTTGACGTGCCTTAAAATTATAATGTCAGTTCTACCAAGAGCAAGGTCAAGCTGCTATCAATTTGAACATATAAATAACTGTTCGCTAATAATAGCTGTTTCCATATTTAATTTTAGCCTACAAAACAACTCCTAAGAATAAAATGGGGACCAGCAGTTAGCGTAATGGCTATGTGGCTGAACTCCCATGCAGTCAACCACGGTTCAAGTCCTGGACCCAGTGGCTTAAACTCACGCCAGGCCCGTGTGAGTGTGTGCCCAAGATCCCGAGAGGAGAATAGAGGAGAAGGAATTGTGGCGTGGCCATCCCCCGGGGGGGGTGATTTCTCGCTTTCTGTCTCTCTGTCTCTGTCTGTCTGGCGAGCACATGTGCCCTATAGCAAAAACCTCTTCAAAAAAAAAAAAAGAATAAAATCTTTCTCAATAATTTTGTTGTGTATTCTCAGGAACTTGGATGGGTGTCAGGGAAGCTGATATAAAATTGCCTAACAGCTATGTAAAAGGGAGATCTAGAGCCCTTATACTAAGCTACCAGGTATCTTGCTTCTTAATGCAGTTTGTGGAAGCGTGCCTGAAAAGACAAAAGCTGAGCAAGGAGGCCTCATCTGGTGTGCAGTGGGTAGCAAGGTGAACTGCGATGCTAGAAGCTGGCCATAGATTTGAACCCCTGGGTCAGCTAGAAAACATGGGGAGTGCATGGGCATGTACAAGGTCCTGACAAGGTGGAGAGCTGGGCAAAGAGGATCACAGAATAATGTCGAGGGGCCTCTCTTTCTCTGTTTTCCCCTTACGTGCACACACGTGTATTGCCAATCATGAAAAAAAAGTAAACTTAAAAAAATAAGAAGGCCATATGGTAATGAAGGCCATATGCAATGGTAAAACACAAGTAATTTCCAAGTCGATCCCACATGGGTAAGTTCCAAGTCCAAATTTGGATACTTCCCTGAATATATCAGCCATGCATATATCCACGGTCCAGGGCTAGATGAGAAAGCTTGGGGGGTTCCTCAACATGTCAGTCAATAGCCCTCTTAAAAATGACCTGAAAAAAGAAAGTAAGTTCAGGTTATTGTCTAAAAATATTTCAGCAATATCTGGAGGTAAAATCAAGAAAGCACCAGCATCACAACCCAGAATTTGGAGTTTGATGACAAAAACAATAATAAATAAATAAATAAATAAATAAATAAATAAATCTCACGGGAGTTTTTTGTTTGTTTTTAAAGAAGAGGTTTTTGCCTTAAGATGTGTGCACTCAGTGGAGAGAGAGAAGGGACAGACAGTGAGAAGAAAAGTGAGAAATCACCCTCAGAGAAGATGGTCACACCATAATCCCTTCTTCTCCATTCTCCTCCTGGGATCCTGGGCATGCATGCACATGCACCTGACATGATTTTCAAGCCACTGGGTCTGAGATTTTAGCCATGTGGGAGTCCAGGGTACATATGCTTGCTAGAGAGACTGAAAACAAGAAATCACCCCCCAGGAGGATGGCCATGCCACAATTTCTTCTCCTCCATTCTCTTCTTTGGATTTTGGGTATGCACACATATGCACTCAGTGAGAATTTTAAGCCCCTGGGTCCAGAACTCGACCCACAGTGGACTATGTGGGAGTACAGCAACATAACCATTCCACCATCTGCTGGTCCCAGAGGAGTTTTTTTTAAAGAAAGCTCTATCATCTCAGTTTTTGTTTAGCACAGAGGAAAATAATTTGTGGAAAAAAATGGACATTGATGAGTTTAAATTAAAAAACTATAGAAAAAGACTTGTGTTCATGGATATGTATATTTCAGCTGTGCTTGCTATTGAAAATATTTAGATTTATTAAGATATTTAGTGAAACAATAAAATGGGGGAGGCAGAGAAAGCAACAATAGATACCAGACACAATGTGATAGGGGGGTGGGAGATAGCAGAGGGTGAGATAGGGAATCAAGGATGGGAAAAAAGGCAAAATATACAGAAAACAAGAAATGGAAAATTATGTGTTGACAATTGCACATATGGTGATGTACTTGATTGAGCCAATATACAGTGTACTGTGAATGGAAAAATCTCATTTTGTATGCTATAATGATGTACAGTGAATGAATGTAAATAAACAAATAAAAATAAATTTAAAAAAAGTTGGATACTAAAAATAAAAATGCTTTTTTGGAATACCATGATTAATTTCCTTTCTTACAGTTTCTATTATTTATGCACACAGGTGACATAAAAAAGGTCTATGTGTTTGCTTTTTAAGTTCATATATTTATTTTATAAGATAATAGAGAGAAAGAGAGACAACAACCCTACAGAGTCTCAACGCCATGATCTACCCTCAGTGCAGCCAGCCCTGGATCGTAGGTCTCAGCAATACATTTCCAGATTTGACCCCAAACACTTAGGCAACAAAATCCAAGACAGAAAATGAGATTTACATCAAAATGAAAAGCTTTCACACATCAAAGGAAGAAATTAACAAGGTGAAAGAACGACCTATGGATTGGGAGAAAATATTTGCAAGCCACATTTGATAAAGGTTAATATTCAAAGTATATAGGGAATAAACAATTCTATGTAAAGAAAACAGATAATCCAATTCATAAATGTGCAAGAGACCTGAATATATATTTATTGAAATAAAGTACATATAAGGCTAACAAGTATAGGAAAAAATGGTCAAGATTATTAATCATTAGGGAGATCTGAGCTAAAACCATGATAAGTTATCACTCATGCTTTTTACAAGGCAACCTATTAAAGAAAAAGAAAAAAAGACAAGTATTGGTGAGGATGAAGAAAAAACTTTTGCAAGCTGGGAAACAACTGGGAAACAAATTAGTACAATCATTATAAAAAATGGTATAAATTTTCCTTAAAAAACTAAGACTAGGGACCAATATGTGGTGTGGAGACTAAGGTAGCTGGATCTCACATGGCCAGCTGTGTGGTTCAAGTCTTGGACCCAGCAACTTTAAAATCACTCTGTGTAGGTGCATGCCCAAAATCCCAGGAAGAGAATGAAGAAGAAGGGATGCTGGCATGACAATCCTCACAGGGGAACCTTTTTCATTTTCTTTCTTGCTCTCTCTTTCTTTTTCTCTCTCTCTGGGGAGTGCACATCCCTATAGCAAAAACTAAAAAAAGAAGAGAAGAAGAAACAGAATTACCATATCATCTAGCAATCCTATTTTGGAGTATTTGCTTGAAAGAGTTGAAATCAGTATGTTTATGGGACAGACGTCTACACTCCACCTTTATTGTAGCACTATTACTCACAATAGACAAGTTACAGAATCAACCTAAGTGTCCCTCAAAAGATGAAAGCATAAGGAAAATATGTTAAATAGATTATTTAGCCTGAAAAAAATGGAAGTCTTTCATTCGTGATAGCATAAATAAATTGGAGAACATTATGTTTAGTGAAATAAGCCAGACACCAAAAGAGACAAAGACAACATGTTCACCTATACTTAGAATCTAAAACAATTAAGCTCATAGCAGCAGAAATGAGAGGTGCTTAGCAGAGATTGAGGTAGTGGGGGGTAATGAAGAGATGACAGTCAAAGCATTCAGTGCCTCAGAGAGGAGGAATAAATTCAACTTTTATTTTAAATCAATTGGACAGCCTGCTGAATATAGCAAGCAATCGATGACTGTATATTTCAGTCTTGCTAAGAAAGTAAACCTATAGATCCTAATCACAAAAAGTAGTACATATTTAAATATATCATCAATAAAGTGTCCATATGTATGCCTCTCTATATATGTAAATATATAATTATCTGATATCTAATATTATATTAATAATTATATATGACATATTGTAGATTATATATCTAATTATTATATATTAGATATATTATTATATGTCTATATATAGATCTTTTATATATTATAGATATATCTGTATATTACATATTATTTGTATAGATTATATAATATATTTACTATATATATTATATTTTTATAGAAAAAGATTATCTATGTATCCCTCTCAATATATTTCATCTAAGTTTAGTTTGTTGAGTCTGAGTGAATTATAGAGAAGTTCATTTAGCTTATGGTGTCGAGTCCACGGGAAGAGGTTACATCCTGTGGATCTGTATGTGGGTGGAGACGTTCTGCAGTCTCCCGGCAGGGCAGGGCAGGGCAGGGCAGGGCAGGGCAGGGCATCGCATGGCGAGAAGAGCAAAAGCAGAGCATGTGTGTCTGTCTGTCTGCCCTCCTTATAAAGCTACCTAGTCAGTCATAGGGCCTCCACCTGATGACTTCATCCAGTCCTAATCACCTCCGTGGAAGCCTCTTTTTTTTTTTGAGAGGCTTTTGGTCTACGTTTTTTTTATGCGCTCGCCAGACAGAGACAGAGAGACAGAAAGGGAGAAATCACCCCCCAGGGGGGATGGCCACACCACAATCCCTTCTCCTCCATTCTCTCGGGATCTTGGGCACGCATGCACAGTTTAAGCCACTGGGTCTGGGACTCGAACTGCAGTTGACTACATGGGAGTCCAGCGACATAGGCATTACGTTAACTGCTGGTCCTGATGCCTCTTTATCTTCACTATGTAAGGAACTGCAGTCTAACTTAGTACGGAAGCAAACTGGAAGCCTATTTTAGAAGTTCTTTTTTGTATCCACTAGCTGAGTCTCATCTGCTCAGGGCAGCTGACCTTCAACCAACCAGGCTGCAAACCAACCAGACCATGCCCAAATAACGCAAATGCAGGGCTATAAGCAGTCAAGGTGTTTCTGTCTCCCACTTCCGTTTTCTGTCTATAAACACTGTGCACCCAGTTTACACAGACAAACTCTGAACCTCTTCTGGTTCTGAGGGCTGCTAGATTGCTAGGTGATTTTTTAATCAATTAAACTCGGTTAAATTTAATTTTTCAAGTACTTTAAGAAAATACATATGTATATGTATGCTTATATGTATATATGAGGGGACTTTAAAAAGTGTGTGTAGGGAACCAGCAGTTAGCGTAATGGCTATGTCGGTGGACTCACACGTAGTCGACCGTGGTTCACATCCTGGACCCGGTGGCTTAAAACTCACGCCGGGCGCATGCGTGTCCAAGATCCCGAGAGGAGAATGAGGAGAAGGGATTGCGGCGTGACCATCCCCCCTGGGGGGTGATTTCTCGCTTTCTGTTTCTATGTCTCTCTCTGTCTGGCGAGGGCCCGCGCCCTATAGCGAAAAAAAAAAAAAAAGTGTGTGTAAAAATAAAATCAAAGTACAAGTTTCTTTTGGTGCAAACAAAATTTGAAATTCGTATATAGTTTTTTATAATATCGATTTTTTTCTTTTTTTGTTTTTGTTTTTGACAGGTTTTTTGCTATAGGGCGCGTGCACTCGCCAGAAAGATAGAGACAGACAGAGAGAGAGAAAGCAAGAAATCACCACCCAGAGGGTATGGCCACGCCGCAATCCCTCTTGGGAGTGTGGGCACGCACACACACGTGCCTGGTGTGAATTTAAGCCACTGGGTCTGGGACTCGAACCACGGTCGACTACATGGGATTTCAGCGACATAGCCATTACACGAACTGCTGGTCCCTATACTATGCATTTTTCATAAACTTTTTGAAGACTCCTACCCCTTAGTAATATAGATGTACACGGGTATAATTTTAAAAGTCTACCAGTTTCCTACAAGGAAATCGTAACCCTTTTTCTGACTCTTTTGTGTTCTCAGTGTTGGCTGACAGAACACGAAAGCCTCACTGCTACCGGGTGGTCTGCACTTCCACGGCATAGCAATGCAAGCCACTTCATTTTTCACTTTTTTTGTGTCAGTCAAAATGAGCTGATACAGCATTTTTCCCACTCTTTCATGAAATTATTCCTGTCATGCAGTTTTTAAACTAACTTTTTATGACTTTTTTATATCAATTGTTATTACTAAATTCAAAAGAGATCAAAGCGAAGGCATTTCCCTAAACTCACAGGGGATCAGTGAAATTAAAGACGCTTGGGGCACTCACAGGTGTCATGTTGCCAAACAGAAAGGATCGCAGTATGGATCAGGCTCCATCCCCTCCCTAAAGACGCTCATGTTCCGAGGCTTCCACCTCTGACTAGCACTCAGCGCGATGAGACACAAGCTTTGTAGTCCACAGGTTATAGTCGCTGGGAAATTACTGTTTGCGAATTTATTCAACATTTCCAGAAAGCCTGCGATGTGTCCGATGTCCTTCTAGTACGGGAGACAGGAAGAGAGGTACAACACAGTCGCTGAGCCCACCGGGACTGTGACGTCGCTCACAAATATAACCACGAGAAATATGTAAATGCGCAACGTTAAATACTGAGACACAATCTTAGAACAAATATTTTACGGTACATACTGATACTATAAGAAAATAAATGCTTACTGTGTAGACACAGGTTAAGTGCTTTACATGCATTAATTTTCATCACTGTAGAATCTGATAAGGTAGGCTTTTTCATCATTATTGCTATTTTCAGATGAAGAATTTGAGACTTGGGGTTTAAGTGCCTTATCAAAGTTAAACAGTTTCCCTCCGCTCGGTGGAGTTGGAAATGGCTAAACAAGGGAAGCAAATTAAATTGAATTAGAAAGTGAGATAAGTAATCTCTCTATATTTGTTTCCTCAGTTATGAGACTGCACATGGATGACACTATGCACACAGCTGGGTTCCATCCTTGTTACACAAAACAAAAATGCCTCACAATGAAAATGGTGCTGACTTAAAATCCCGACCATCCCTTTACTTCCTAGAGATATTTCCAGAATGACGAACTTCTCTGAGCTTTCACAGTCTTCACATGTAAAAACAGGGTAATAATATATTTGAAGAACATTCACACTGCAAATATCCAACAGTGCTTGTGTTTATAAAATGGTTACTGAGCAAGGCATGTGAACTCATCCGAGTGTCTCTACCCACATTTGATGTGCATGCTCTCACGGCCAGCACGGAGCAGTTACGATCACCGCATGTCTGAACTTGAAGAGCTAGTATTTGTTTCAAATATTCGATTTAGCACTCCTTCAGTATTTTGTACATTGCGAATTAGAAACAGCATTCTCCTCTGTTAGTGGAGTGTACACCTTCATATCTGGCAGGGCTCGGCATTAGATCCCGTCTCACATTCTAACTTGCCTATGTAAATACGGAAAAATTCCAGCTTTCTCACACTCTCTGTTAGGCTCATAGGCTCTCATAGGCTCAGCCCGGATTTTTATAACAGCCTTCCAAGTATGGTTGCCTTTTAATACCAAGAAATGTTTCATTTGTGCCTATTTCTAGGAACAGAATCCTTGGCCAGTGGGAATCTCACAGTATATATTGCTGTTCATTCCTTTCCGATGAGTAGGTCTTAGCTCCAGTTCTTTTCCAAGAATTCTGGGAAAACTCATTGCAGTTCTCTATTGATTATGGATCTCATTTCCTTTGTAAAGTAGTAAGATTACAGAAATAAATGATTATAAATATATCTAGGCTCCTCATGGCTTCTCAGGAAAGTGATGAAACAGAGGCTAATTAAGATCGTCCCCCCTGATTATATACCAGTTCTCCCTTTGTGTCTGCACCTGTGAACGGATGCTTCCCCGGTTACACATTACAGATGATATGGGGCCAAGGTCACTGCGGTTTCTCATGGCCTCACTATCAACTAAAAAAAGAACATGGCAGAGGATAAAAGGGATAGAGTTTATATTTAGCCAGAGATCAGTGGAACCTTGCATAGACCCCGTGTGCTTATGTAAAACCGAATAAAGATGATGCACACAGGAACCTGTGACCTAGTTTTTAAATTTCCAAATGTTCCTCTAATTGCCTGATTGGGTTGATATTATTAGTGAATCCTAAAACTGAAAGAACAAACCAAAATGATGAACATTAGGAATTTTTGATGAGTTTACACTAGGTACATCAGATGCAGTAGTTCAGCTGTTGAAGTAATGGCTTGCAATTCAAACTTTCAGAACCAAAACATCCAGACACAGGGACCAGCAGTTAGCATAATGGCTATATCGCTGGAGTCCCACGTCGTCGACCGTGGTTCGAGTCCCAGACCTGGTGGCTTAAAACTCATGCCGGGCACGTGTGCGTGCGTGCCCAAGATCCCGAGAGGAGAATGGAGGAGAAGGGATTGTGGCGTGACCATCCCCCTGGGGGGTGATTTTTCGCTTTCTGTCTCTCTGTCTCTCTCTCTGGCTGGCAAGTGCACGCACTCTATAGCAAAAACCTTTAAAAAAAATTGAAAACAAACAAACAAACAAACAAAAAACATCCAGACACACACATCTGGGATAATAGAAGGGTTAAGTCCTACAGGAACCACTCCACATCTTCACTCCAGTGGCGATGACCATCAAACCCAGACTGAATGCTTAGTCCGAGTTAGAAAAAAAAAGGCCGAGCCAGCATGTGGTAGGTAAGGTGCTAGATCCCACATGGCTGACTCTGCAGTTTGAGTCCTGGGCCTGACACCCTGATAATCACACCAGAAGTATGTGTATTCATGCCCAAAGTCCTAAGAGGAGATGGAGGAGAAGGGATTAAGTTGTGGCCATCTTCACTGGGGGAGATTTCTCATTTTCCACTCTCTATGTCTCTCATTGTCTCTTTCTGACCAGTGAATGTGCCGTACGCCCAACATTCTATAAGGAAAAAAGGGTCAGCAGGGGGTTTAGGGGTTAAGGTGCTGGACTCCCACATGACTGACGGGGGTTCGAGTCCCGGACCTGATGACTTGAAACTCACTCCAGGGGTGTGTGTGTGTGAGCATGCCCCAAATCCAGAGGAAAATGAAAGAGAAGGGATTGTGGTGTGTGTGGTTCAAGTCCAGGCCCCACTGTCTTGCAAAACTGTCTGGGAATGTGTGCCTGTGATTCCAAATCCCAAAAAGAGGGAGAAATGGAGAAGGGATAACAGCATGACCATTTCCATAGCAGGTGCTTTCTCAACTCCTCTCTTTATGTCTCTCTCTCTTTCTCTCTCTTTCTCCAACGAGCCATGGTTTCTCTGACAAAGCTAAAAAAAAAAGAAAAGAAAAAGAAAAATGAAGCAGTTGTACTGGTTTTAAAACAGGGAATTTTAAGAGGCAGTTTTATATAGCTCATAGAAAACCTTCTTCCGACAGTCCAACAAGAACGACGGAGCTGACGGAGCGTTTAAAGGCGTACCCTGAAAATGTAACGGGAGTAGCTTACTTTGACTCTTAAGTGTGACGCAGTGTCTGGCCCACCAGAGGCAAGGTCCACTTCTGCTTCTACCTCCATCTTCCTCTGAGCACAGTCGGAATCACCTGGGGGGTTGGGGGGATGGCTGAGTGACGGCAGGAAGCTGAGAGGGAACGGTGGGCGCGCTGCCTGCGCAGGGACTGCGTATGAAGAACTTCAGAGAAAATGAAACAGGTATTTACAAGAGCCTTTGAAATCCAGGCATGACCCTTGAAATAATAGAAGCGCTGTACTTAAATTTAAATAAGGGTGATTTAATTATTGCTTTAAACTCAGTTCACCACGGCAACACGAAAGCCATGAAGCAGAGGCACCTACCCACGTGTCGTTCTTGCTTTCCCTCTCAGCGAATGGGCCGGCCTGAGTGGGAGGAGCGCTCCCTCCGCGGGTGTCAGTAGTGCTGTTAGACGGTTTATTCTGAATTTGGATCTAACACCAGGAGAATAAATGCTCATTAATAAATCCTCATTACACGAATGATGAGAAATTATGCTCATTCATCAGAAAATTCGAATGATCGGAAAAGGACAGTGTAAACATTGTTTACATTGTTTTAGTTTCTTTTTCAGAAAACAATTCCCAAACTTCTGTTGAAAACAACAGGAGGCAGTAAAATTACGATGCCCATATTCAGATGATGTCAGTTACTCACGTCCGACCCAGCATCGCCACCCCAGGATCTTTCCAGCTGCCAAAGTCAGGTCAGCCCTGTGCCCAATGGTTCAGAGAGCAGATCCCACGTGGCCAATCACGGTTCAAATCCCACCCCTAGAGACTTGAGGAGCACCCGGCATGTGGGCACGCAAGCTCCAGATCCTGACAGGATGGAAAACACAGGACATGGGATTGTGGCTTGAGTGTGCCCCGCTAGGGTACTTCTCCCCTCTCAGGCTTTTTCAGCCTGCTTCTCTCCCTCCTTCTCTGCCTCTCTTGTTTTGTGAATGTGTGCCCTCTGGCAATTGAAAGAAAACAAGAGAAAAGTAAGGAGAACAAGCTGCCAGAGTGGTAGTGACTATGCTGAAGGACGCAGACGTAAACTTGTCCCTAGTTCATGCAGATACAACGTCTCATAACTAAACCATAAAAAGACAGGATCGGGAACCAGCAGTTAGCATAATGGCTATGTCGCAGGACTCCCACGTAGTCGACTGCGGTTCGCGTCCCGGACCCGGTGGCTTAAATCTCACGCCGGGCGCGTGTGTGTGCGTGCTCAAGATCCCGAGAGGAGAATGGAGGAGAAGGGATTGCGGCGTGACCATCCCCCCTGGGGGGTGATTTCTCACTTTCTGTCTCTATGTCTCTCTCTGTCTGTCTGGCGAGCGCACGCGCCCTATAGCAAAAACCTCTCCAAAAAAATAAAAAAAAAAGGCATGATCTAGTACATTGCCAATGTGTGTGTGGAGAATGGAAGTGAACTACATGTGAGTCTTGTTACGAGAGTTTTTTGAAGCGCATTGTTTTCTTATACTCTGCATTTTTTATAAACTTTTTGAAGAACCCTACATATGTATGTTTAGGAACACCCTCACTTTGACACAGTGACATAATTTTATAATTTATATGTTCAAATGCTAAGTTACTGGAAAACGATGTTGAAAAAATCTACAGTAGAGAGAGATTCCACCTGTTTCAAGAGGGGAATGAACAAGAACAAACTTATTTTTTTTTAATTTATGGACTGGAATAAAAAGAATACTGATGACCTGAGCTTCCCCAGTCTACCCGCCCTGAGCAGTGAGCACAGCTGCAAGTACAGTTTCCCTCAGGTCCCTCTGAAAAATTTGCAGAATTTAC